>NW_009952265.1:2414246-2563372 GCF_000747805.2 Chaetura pelagica
GGGTGGGGGGCCTCTTGTGGCAGCCCTGAGCCCCAGCCAGGGTGTCCCTATGAGTCCTCAACTTCATTTTCCACCTGCCAGTGTGCCCTTGTGCTCCTCTGGGTTTGTGGAGCTCGGCTGATTCCTCCTGTGATGGGCCAGGGAGTAGCTGGGGCAGGGTGTTATTCAGGTTCTCCCACCTGCCATCCCCTCTGTGCTGCTTTGTGTATGCTTTTTATCACTTTCCCCAACAAATGACTGTTATTTTTGTTAAGTTGTGGGGGTTTGTGGTTTTTTTGTTTGTTTGTTTGTGTTGGGTTTTTTTTGGTGGTGTTTTTTTTTTTAATCTAACCATAGCTGACACTTCTTAAAAAATCTCCAGCTAGTGGAGAAGGCAGCAGCATGATTCCTTAGCGGCACAGGTTGCCAAGAGCATATTAAATCCTGTCTTCTGCTCTGTTCTCTGGCTTTTCATGGCACATTGGGCAAATTGATTGGATTTGGCCAGTAGGGAGTAAATTACAGAAAGTCAGTCATGGATGTACAGTGCCAACTATCTTTGTTTAGATGGGTTCAAGTACCATTGCATCTGCATGTGTACCTCTCCCCCCTAAAAGACAGGCAGATGAATAGCTCTCCAGCCATTTTTATTTTCATTATTCAATACCTTTAGTGATGAATAGCTACCTAGGGCTGACAGAAAAGCCTGAACAGGCTGTGCTTGCAGAAAGGCACAGTGCACCACAAACAACTGGCTGTGATCAGCATTGGCTCCAGTTCACTCGCCTACACTTTCCTGTGAGCTAATTTCCCTAAGTACAGCACATGCACCTACCAGGGAGCTCTGCAGAGCCACATCCCAACAGATTGCCCACCAGTCTTCACCCTGAACATGCCTGTTCCAGCAACTTCATCCAAATACAAGAAAGCTATAGAAAAATATCAGGCCAAATTTTTTTTCACTGCAGCTTCTCTATGCATACACAAGGGTGGTCTTGCCTTAGGTGGGATTTATTAGGTCAGCTGGCAGTTCTCCAAAGTAATGCAACAGCATCCTAAAGGAAGGGCACAGATGAAGAGCCTATCTGCACCACTGGGCAATCCAGCTGGCAATAAACCACAAGGAAAGATTAGTCATAATAAGATAAAGTATCAAGGTTATAGCATAGCTTTCAAACCAAAAAAGCAGGTCTTTTTACACAGAACAGAAAAGATTCTCAGCTGAAGTAATCAATGCAGTTTCCATTATCAGATTAAATTAAAGGCAAGTAGATGAAAGGAAGATACTAGTTTACCAGGACCAAAAACTGCAGATGGATTGCTCAAAATTGAGTGGAAGTAAGTTAAAACAGCTGAGGAAATTCAACACAGATAAAAGTAAAATGATACATATGAAGAAAACATTTTCTTGAACTGTCATTGTAATTTCTACTTTTACATTGACTGCTGCCAATTAGGAATGAGACTTCAAGGTTATCTGTATTTTAAGATCCATAGAAACACATTGGTCAGAAGCACCGAAGAAAAATCAACATTAGGAAGCAGAGAACAAATGGAAGTCATAATGTTGTGGTTATATGAGAGTGATGACTTTCAACACTGTGTGCAGTTCTGGTCTCCTTGCCTGACAGAGACAAAACTGAAAGAAGCAACAGGGACAATCCAATTTATGGATTCTTGGAGATGGAACATGACCCAAAAGGGCAGACTACATAGATTAGGACTCTTAATCCAGATTATAGCCATCAATATAACTATGGTTGGCAACATGAGTGCGCCTTCTCTTTGTTTGTGTGAACTACTGGCCACTTTTTTGCAAGGGCAAGATTTTTTTAAACACAATTTATCTAAAAGCACACAGGCCACATAGTGCAGGGATGTTTCTGGTATTACCTTGTCACCTTCTCAGCAGTTTCTTGAGTGATCCCACAGGAGCTGCCTTCTCGTGCTGGTACCAGCCGTTGCCAGTGCAGGAAACAACTGTCAAACATGTGGGTTGGCTTCCACTTGTTCAGTATTTGGTCTGTGCATTGTTGCAGAACTGTGTCTCCTCTCCCTTAGTGCTCCAAACAGCACATTTAAAAATGATCCAGCCACATTCCAGTTAGGAAATACTCTTGTCAGACAGGTAATAATGTGTTGTTTTCTAGAAGCTTTACATCCTTGATGTGCTAATTCTCCTTTGTCCTGCTGATCTTTGTGATTTCTGCTTGGTAATGGCATCCTTTCAGACCATTTTGGGCCACAGTAAAATCCACGAGTAGATCCACGAGAATGCCAGGTACCAGCAAAACCTGCTTTGCATACTTTCTTGTCAGTCTGGTGGGACCATTTTGTGTGCCAAGGGCTTGTAACATGTCAGTATTATACTATTACTTAATACTTTTAATGGAAGAAAATGCATCTGGATACAACTCTCAGTCTGGCACTGTTCTGTAACTACAAAAGCATTAAATCATGGTTTTGAGATCTCATCCTGCTATTGTTTCTAAAGTAGTTTTTTGCACAGCTATATTTATATACTTACCTTCCATCTTCTCTTCTACTTTTATTGAACTTACTTCTACTTTTGATCCCTGGTTACCAAGATCATGCCAGTGCATTTGCTTTCTCTGTTATGTTCAGATTATCTGTGGAGTTACTGGCACAGAGTTAGGTTTTTCAGTTTTGCTTGTGAATAAATTCCTAAAAAAATAAGTTGTCTGCCTGTATTTTTAAGCCCCAGTTGAGTCCATGCAAATGCAGAGTCCTTGCACAGGGACAGAGCATGCTGGATGTCACTGGGATGGAACAAGTAATCCCAGCCAGACCAGTCTGACAACTGGAGAGCTACTGAGCATCCCTGCACTGCCCTTTTGAAGGCTTTATATTCCAAGAGCTTTGTCAGCTTGTGAGCAATAAGGCACAAACGCACAGAGCAAGTCTTAATCTAATGCTGAATATGAGTCACTAAGCCCTTTCAGAAAACATGCATCTATCAGTACAGCATCAGGCTGTAACATTTGCAAAACCCACAGGCTTTTCCTCCCATGAATTACCCAAGAAGTGTCTGCATTTCAATGTTCAGTGTAAATCCAGCATGAGGACTTACCTTTCTGGATGGAGGCTGGGATATACTCACTAGAATACAAAAGTCAAGTTCGAAAAAAGCACACACACAAAAATTACAGAAAAGAAAACAGAAGAAACAATGTGGATTTTTTCAGTCTGAGTAAATAGAAAAGTTCAGCTGCTGACAAGATCATGCCGAAGGGGTGCAAATGCTGCATTTTGTCTTTTGAGACTGGTTGGCTTTAGGAAGATGAGGGGGTTGCCAAACTCCACAGGAATGACAGTTCTTAGAGATCATGTTCGTCTTCATGAGGCTAAGGCACTTAATTGCAACATACTGACCAAATCTGCCAGGGGAAACCATACCTCGTTCAACAGAGTGCTGCCTTAGTGGTCATCTGCTGCAGTTGTTCTCCCCTCTGCAAATCCTTTTTCTTCATCAGTAGTTGTGACTTTGACCACCTTGTTGTCCCCCTCTCCTAGAAATGTCTCTTGCTTTCTTTGACTACATGCATTAATGCCTTTCCTTAACCTGTAGTGCTAAAATTCAACTTTTCTATAGGAGTAATGCCAGCTGACTTTAACTAGCTTCAGGAAGGAGATTAACACAGACACAAAGCATTTAAGCAATGATTTTCTTACCTCAAATTTTGAGAAATACATAAAATAATTTCACCCAAAAAGAAGTAGGCTGGGAATGTATTCCTGAATTTATTTGGGATAAAAGTCTAATAGAAATATTTTGAAAGTGTTAGCATAAATGATGGACAATTTTCATGCTCTTTTTCTGATATTAAAAATTAGTTTAAATTTTCCAGCTATGGAAAAATAATTTGTTGGGCAAGTCAACATTTACCCTCTTCCTTCTTCTTAGTTTTCTGTCAGGTAAGAGGAAGAGCATAAGGATCATTGTATGTCAGCCCAATCTACTGCTTGATAATGTAGTCTGAATTGGATTCCTCATTTGACACTCTCACACTCTCCCACGTTATTTCCTCAGGGAAGTACAATGCTATATATCCAAATATACCAAATAAATGTATCCAAGGAGACTCAGCCTTTCAAGACCACTATTGACCCTGACTGCTGATGGATCTTTATCCACTTCCTGAATGATGTGTCTTCAGTAGTAAGCAAGACACACAACTTTTTGCTATCTGGTCCTCACTTATCTCCTGTTTGTCAACTGCAAATACGGGTACCTGGAAACAGCTCGGTGCTGTTATGTAAGAAATCAAAGCTATGACAGGTTTCTTTTGTTTTGACCTAATGGGTATTTTTCTTACCTAACAGAAAACCCCACAAACAGTTCAGGTGATGCTGCTATTTTTGAGAAGCTGAGGATTCAAACATAATAGTGGGCCAAAGGAAGTGCTGGGCCATCTTAGTCTGGCATCTGCTTTCCAAAGTAAGATGTCCCACTGAATTCTCAACTCTTGGACATAGTTCCTGCCCTGCAAGTGCTAGCAGAGGTGTCAGCCTGAAGAACATTCCTGAGCATGACTTGAGGAAGGCCCTGAACACTTCTGCCATACAAAGGCAATGAGGCTGGAACACGTGGTCCCAACACTGACAGACCCGGAATCAAGACAACTGAAGGAAAAGGTGGATCCAGTCACTATACTGGGCACTTCTATGGTCAGTGCAGCATGTGCACACTGCCTGTGGCGTGAATACCATCTTCACTGCGCATGAGGCAAGCAGCAGGTCTTCTGGACTGAGATATGTCAAAGACAACCTTTAGCACTTGGTGCAGAGGAGGAAGCTGGGGAGGACAAAAACAGAACCTGCAGGGTGATTCCAGTTGCATATTGTCCTTAAGCAGTCTACATGTTGCAGTATGTTTTAAGTGCAACCCCTTGGCTCAAGTATCAAAATGGCTAAAGATTCTGTGGTAATTACTAATCTCTGGAGTCATACAGATCTGTAATAACTACCTACAGATCAAAGAGATTTAATATTTAGCATATTTTAATATCAATACAGAATTAATGTTGTAATTTCCGTAATTTAGTATTGAAATCAGTATCTGGCCAGTCTATTCTACTTATCTGACTGAATACAGCCAATTTTTGCGTCATGTTTCACACCCAGGTGTACAATCAGGATTTTGGTACCAGATAGCCAGGATGCGAAAGTTGCTGTATGATTTTTAGGTCATTGTAGGATTATCCCAGCTGGATGAATGGGACTCGGAAGGCCCACTGCAAGTGATCATTCCCACGAATAGGTGCTGAAGCAAATCCTGGAAAAAGAAGAAAACTACAAATGTTGGAATACCAACCTTATCTTCAGTCACTGCTGGCATTGCTGCTTCTTGTTAAGCTAAAACCGTATCTATTGAACTAAAAATAGTGAAAATATTCCTTAGAATGTTTCCATTTGCAAATATCAGTCCTTGAACCAAAGTAACCACATACTTGAAAATCCCTTTGTCCTTGATTTCTTTTCTGAAGCTTCCAACCGTCCCTGCAACTATGAGTTAGGAGTGTTAAAATAAAAAAGTAATTTGAATTTATCTATTTATATCACGTCTATTCATTTATATTACAACAAACAAGAAAAATTCTTCAGATTTTAGGCTTGATAATTGAGGCATAGTTGTAATAAAGAATTATTGTACTGCCCCAGAGTTACCTCTCTAACACACAGCTCTGGCTTTCAGCATTAACAAAGGCCGGGCTGTGAGCATCTTTCAGAAACTGCAAAGCTTATTTTCTTGCATAAAAATTTGAACACTGGGCAGAGAGAATTACAAAAGACAGTAGAGTGGCTAAAGCAGTTTATATAATCAGTAATTTTGATAAAAAAATGATCTTGATTAACCTCTAAATGTTTGATTTGTTACAATGGTAGTTAAAAGTTTCGATGCCGAGACACAGTTTACACAGCACCATGCATTAAACACAGCATTGTGCCAACTCTCCTCTGCCACATTTATTCTGAGTAAGGGTTTTAATGTAAGTCAGACCCAAGATACTTATGGGTAGGTTTCCTCACATCTCTCTTTTATCTTTGTCTAGCATCTCCAATTACATGAACATCTTCCCCATGGATGTTGTTACTGGTGTCCTTTGTAAATTTCTCATTTTCATTATATGCACTGCCTATAGCTCCTAACTATGTAATAATCCTTTGGATTATAAAAGGCAGTATTCTACGTTCTTTCTCAGAGATGAGTTAACTCTCCTTTCACCTCCTTCTTCTGTGGTTTACAGTATTGGTACAGTAAATACAGGCTTTCATGAATTTAATTTGGTACCAACTTGCTGCTACATGGAGAGATCTCAAAGGTGGACATGTAGTCTAGAGCAAAGAAACATGATCAGCAAGATGTGTGACTATTTTTCTGAAAGATCAGCCTCTTGAGTGCCTTTGAACATGATGTATGCCCTCCTGACCCCAAGCTTTGCAACAGCCTGTGCAGGGAGTATTTAGGCTGTTGCACAACAAACTGAAAAGTTGGGTTTTAAGACCAGCCTCACTGATGCCCTCTGAGGTTACCGTGGGACTACAGGTCTGGTCCACTGTGGCAGTCAGGATTTAGGTTGATGGGATAGCATTTTACCCATGAACTCCAAAAAGCAAGGTGTTGTAGGGCACTGCTATGGTCTTAATTTCAGATGAAATGTTAAATTACCAAAATACAAAATCTGGCGAGTGCTGAATAGTCCCAGTATCAAAAAGAGAATCTTGTGAAAAAAAATATGAATGCTCTATGAAATTCCACACAGTGCAGCACAAGGGCTGTTTGCAACTGCTATACAAGGTAGGTGGGTAACAAAGAACATGAAAAAAATATGCTACAGCTTTGACTAGTCCAATTGTAACCCCCCCCAAATGCTACTTCCATTTTGTCCCCTGGGAGATGGGTGAGAGAGACATCACTCTGTATTTTCAGTGTACTCATTATATTGTACATAACCGAAGGTCCTGCATTTCATATACTATTTTCTCTTCCTTCCTGTCCTCTTCCCCACCCAAAATACCCTCTTAAACCACTCTTTTTTTCGTTCAAACAACAAGGCTAAACAGGTGAAATTTTAAATAATGATTGAGGATTTTTTTTATTCATTTAAGTTTCAATATCATTACAGAAAATGTTATGGTACAGAGTTGTTTAACATTAGTTTTATTTCTCTGCTCATTTAATTTCCACACGAATGCTGGTAACACCAATATCTGTACAAGATCAGTCTTTGATTTTTTTTTTTTAGTTTTTAGTTCTGTACATTTTTAAATGTATTGGTTAAAAAGGCTGTCAGCACTTAAGGAAGCAATTTTTTTGTTTGTTGAAATAAAAGGTATCCAGTTACTGCCCAAGAGTACTGAGCTGGGTGGCTGCTGGGACAAGAGAGATCCCTGAACGCGCAGCAAGGTGAGAAAACCTCGGGGCTTCATTGGGTTCCCAGTGCAGCCACTCTGCTTTTGGCACTGTGCACATCAACACGAGATACAAGATAAAGAACAAGCAGAAGCTCTCTGTGAAGCGGTTATGAAGCATACTAATAAGGGAAATCCAAGTGTTGTCTACACTAGTATAAATAAGCAGACAGCCTTGTTTTAAGAGCATAAGTAGTTGTATCTTAAAGATGAGAAAAAACACAAGTTCTGCAGGCACCTACTGCTGTCTACTAAAAGCTACCGCTATTAGAACTAGCATTGAACACACAAAGCAATTGCAAGGAAAGGAAAAAGTTGCTTTGATATAATCAGAATAAATTTCTTTGTTAAGATTTGTTTTAAAGTGTTTTTTTTTAAAAGGTATTTATTTAAATTCCATTTGAAATATAATTCAAGATGTTGACTATACTGATCAACTTTTATCCAAATCAGAAAAACTAGCTGTGCCGTTGCATATTACAGGATACAGTCAATGATATGTGGACATGCATCAAAGCTTCAATCTTGCTGGTGACATCATAGCCTTCCAATGACCATGACATCCACCACCTCCCCCTTGTGAAGCTCCACATACTGCTCTGTCTTTGGAGGTAGCATCAACAGTCCATTGGCACTGCGCATACTCATCAGACGACTGCTCATCTGATTCCCTACAGGAGAGCGAGATAAAATTTCAGTTAGGTTTTCAGTCAGTTTCAAATGCTGCAACACATCACGTGGAAAACAAAAATTGTTCTTACAAAGATGTTCAGTTTGCTAACATATTTGCAGAACTGGGATCTTGCCATTCTAACGTGGATGGAAACAGAGAACTCTAGAGAATCTGTCAGGCTCTCATCGCTCTGGCTCTCAAAACTCTCATTCCATTTAATGACTGTTTTCCTATCCAGTCTTCCACATTATCTGGACCTCATATCTTGTCATAGGAAATTGCTTTTCTGACTTTCTAATCCTATCAAAATTACTTTATTTCTCAATTCGTATACTTAATTCTGATAGTACAAAGACTAAAACAAACACAGTCCAGAATGTTTTAAATATCCATTTTTAGAGTAAGTTTGATTAACTCTTCTTTCTGAATAGTCTCGTTTAACATCAGTAGCTTAGCACTAGTAGCTGAAACAGTTGAAGTCTTAGGCTGCAAGAGCTGATGGAGAGCAAACTTTTTGATAAAGCTAATGCTGCTCACACAGGATGAAGCTGAATCTGGCAGATGTGAGCAGAATGAAGAAGGACCAAGGAAACAATTCCAAGAGAATGAGATAAGTTCAGCAGAAGGCCAGCCCAGCAACAAGAAACCCAGTAAGAAATCAAGAGATGACCAACCAGAACTAAGTGATTGGACCTGGGGATCAGATGCTGGGTGGTAGATGTTTAACTGCAGGGTGTGATCTGGGGTGGAGTTCGTTCTCCAGAGGTACCCAGCTCAAGCTGTTACCTGGGAACTAATAAAAGAGGAACCGGAAACCTTTGCTTGGACTTTGCATTTTTCAGTGGGATTCAAGGGTTGGATCCCATTATGGTGGATGCTGTGTAAAGCCATTACATATACCACCTTGAAAGAAAGGATTTCTGTGGGACATTGAACTTCACAGCATGTCCTGAAAATAAAAAGCAGCATACTGGCAGTACTGATAAAAAATGGAAGTGCAACAAAACTGTGCCCTTTAGCTTCTTGGTTTTCAAACGTTCAGATTGATGGAAAAATCATTCCAGACAGTTTGCTGGCATAAGGAAGAAAGTGGTGTCCAAAATAACAGAGTTAAACCAAACACAGCATCATAGATGTAAGCAATATAGCTTATACCTGGAAATATGTCAGAGGCTGTGTCATCTTGGAAGTCAATGATAAGAATTTTCTGAGTAAACAATAAGACGTATTTGAGCTAACATATTCCCTGTGTAGCCTTGTATAAAGTGCTTTGTATTGAAACATTCTGGAGGTAGCAAAAAGACAGTTGTTTAGGGACCTGAATATAGAGAAACTGGCAGAGTCAGTTGTCTAGCACTATACAGCTAAAAAAGTATTCAAAGATAGTATTTACCTCAGCTGCAGCTGAGTATCCAGAAGTACCCCTAGGTGAAAACCTGTCCAATAAACATCTTAGTCTGCTTTAAGAGAACATACGCAGCCTCTGCTATCACTTCTACATTTTCAGTTGAGCTAGAATCACACTTAATTTGTATTTTTCCAACCTGTGCCCCAAGTTGTGTTTGTTTACTACAAACATAAGAGAAAAAGTAAGCAAATATACCTGTGAGTGCAAGTAAGCATGGATGGATGTTTGTAAAAAGCAATGTGTGCACATGTTGTGTGTGTGTGTAAAGGTAGGCTATCCAGATAAAGGAAGTTTTAATGGTTAAGTTGGTCAGTCGTATAATGATTGAATTTTACACTAACATACATATATGCATGTACACATGTGTGTTGGCAAATCAGTCTGCATAGGGAAGGTTATATGAAAAAACACATGCACAGGTTTGGTTGTTTTTAGACATCTCTGCAGGAAGGCAAGGACCTGTGTGAGTGTGTCTGTCAGCCTGTGCAAATGGGCACTAACCTGTACTCTGTGCCCAAGGTAGTGGTTCTTGGTGATGCCAAGTCAGTATGCACCGATGATATTCTGGGCGGGGGTCCAATTTTACATCACATGATAACTGTAGGAGAAGCAGAGAAAGGATGAAAATGCCAGGCAATTCAGATTGCTTTGTCTGAGATAATGGAATCACCTGCTCAGTTGTTTTCCTTTAAACACAGCCTTTTTAAAACCTTGCATTTTGAGGGTCACTACAAATTGCTCTCTGTTCTAGAGTATTTTATCTGTGAGATTAAGAAAAATCTGGATGTCTGAGGAAGTGTGAAAGAGAGAAGTGGGATAAGCACTAAGAGAAAAGTGCAAAGCCAAGGACACTAGGTAAACTATAAAAGGTAATGTGTTCTTTGGTACTTTATTGGAATAAAAAATAGAAGAATAATAGATTATAATAATGTGTCTTGAATCTATAAACAGAGTTGAAATATCCATGATTTCTTGTAAGAGTGAAATGAATAGTTTAAGGGATTTATATTGCTCAGAGTGGGGGATCATTTGGGTAACCCACATATATAAATATTTGAGTTATATAAAAAAATAAAACCAGAAAGGCTTTACAATTTGTATTTTCTATAGGTAACACAGAACTATCCAACTAGTCAGGTTTTCCCAGATTACTCTGCATGTTTACCACAGGTTAAACAATTTTATTTTTTTTAAACAGGAAAGTGTCCTTCCTGCCTGATTGGCAAATGGCTGCCTCTGCATCTATCTATCTTGCTCCATTAGATGGCCATCTAACTCTTAGGAATTATGGGACTGAATATTACCATTAACAGAGATGGAGAATGTACCCGTTTTCCCCTTTAACTTGCCAGAATTAGTCTAGCGCTCAGATTCTCCAAACCAGACAGCCTTTCAGAGCACAAAGATTCTTCAGCATCTTGAGAGAATTTTTAAATAGAGGACAAGCTTCTTACCCTGGCTTTGATGATGGTGGGCCGAGGATCCAAGATACCCTGCATTTTCCTCAGTGCGGGAACAACAAAGAGATTGCAGGTGACAACAGCTGACACAGGGTTGCCTGTAGGACAAAGAACAGTGTGTGTGGTGACTCTCTCTAGATTTACTCTGTGAAACACTGAAAGTGATCTCAAGTTTTTACAGCAACTGCACTCTAAAGGACTAGAAAGAGATTCTCCTAGTATGTACAGGAAATGTTTCATTCAAAACTGGAGTGGCACGTGGCACATTCACTTTTTGGAAGTGACTCTCTGGTTGATGGTGTGCTGAAATCCTGCTCTGACCAGAACTGCCCCATGTTCTTCAGGCCCCACCGTTTACCTCTGTTCCTCTACTGCCTTTTGTCTTGCACCTACATTTGCCTGGAGCCGGGGCAGGATTTATTATGCAGAGCTATGGGTCCTAGCTGAGAGGGCTCTTGATTCAAGTTTCCAAGAACTATGGAAAAGCAACTTTCAGTTCCCTAGCAGAGTGGCAAAATGCTTCAGTTCAAATTCTGAGGAGAATTCTACTGATTTATAGATTTTCTGTTGCCTTACAAGAGGGGTGTATGACCAATGTCTGTCAAACACCACTTCTCTTACATATCTAGACTTCCCTAAAATAAATACAAAGATCCATTGGTCTGGAATAAAATGTACTGCAGTTAACTAAAACATGACAGAGAAAAAGCCCTAGAGATACACCTGAAAACCACCAGCTTATCAAGAACAGGATTCTTTGTGTAGTCAGAAATCCATGCAGAGCCAGAGCAACAAGAATAAAATAAATTTCTCCTGATTTAGGACGACAAAGATTTGTAGCCAGATCCTAAAGCAGATGTTTATTCTAAATGTGGTGCAGCATGCAGGAGGTGAAGTGACGCTGCTGCCCTCTTCTGGTTCCACGGTAAGATCATGATTAAAGAAAATATTCCCTCACATGTTCCTTGGCACTCCTCGGTTTTGTCTCCACTTTCAATACATCAGGGTGGATGCATTGTCTTAGACACACAGAATATTTACTGGGAAGGTGGAGGTAGCTGTTGAAAAACACAGCCCTGTATAGCACCATTTAAAAAAACCCAAGGAAAATGCTGAATGGAAGAAATAATAAGGCTTGTACACCAGCAAATTCTGAGGACAGGAATAAGAAGAAACTCCTTAGTATATCCCTGTAAGTCTGTCTCTTCTGGAAATTTCTGGGAAATGCCTTAGGGATGCCACCCTAGACACGGGAGGCATGAAATGTCACTGTACTGTTTCATGTCTGTCATCTATGCACAGCAACAAAAGTAATCCATGAAACATCCTACCTGGGAGCGCAAAGATTATTTTTCTTACGCCATCAATATCCAGAGTTGCAAAAGTTGTTGGCAGTCTATGGAAAAGGAAAGGTATTTAATATCTGCCCTAGAGTTTGACTGAACATTATTACGTTATTATTTAAAACATTAGGAAAAGTGCACTCTCAGGAGTGCTTTCTCTCTCAGCAGTTCATTTGTACTTGCTGTTTATTCCATACATAGTATAATCCTCTCTTTGTGATGACAGAACAATTAGCTCTTTTCAGTATTCAGCTGTGAGTAGATGATTTTGCTTCTGGTGATTTGCCACACTTCGACCATTACTACCTAGTTTTGTATCTGCTAGAACTAATCAATGTCCTGTTTTACAAGAGGAAGTTGTCTGAAGTTTATGTTTCAGATGTCCCTAATATACTGGATACTATGTGCCAGATCTCCAAATCTTATAACCAGTGCACAAACTGAGGTTCAAAAAAATCAAATTGCTAATTCCTCTTTACTGGAAAGTCTGAGTTCTCATATGAGATTTCAACACCATCACTGGTGAAGTCTTCCAGTACTTTCTTCTGGCAGAGCTGCTAGACAAGATAGAGCCTTACATTATTAGCTCAGCAAGTTTCAGATCAAGCAGAGGAAAGGTAAATCTCAGGCATCACTGCAGTTCTGTAGCACATCCAAACACAGGCATACAAAGCAAATTCTGGCTTCACTCTTGGAACTCACTCAAGGAAATCTTCCCCAACATAGTAATTGCAAATCATATCTAAGGGCTTTAAACACATAACGAATTAAAACTAAGACACAGTGTTTGCTATTGCATTACAGGCAATCAAAATGAGAGTGGTTACATTCTCAGTAAGATTAGATGGCTAAATGTTTTGGTAGCAGTAAGAAATATCTTTCTTGTACCATAAAATGAAAATTATTATTTGGGGAAAATAAGATTTCTTAAAGCTTTTTTGGCTAGTTATTAAAAGTTTATTGCTACAAGTCTACAGAGGTATCACCAGAATAAAGAATTATGTTTGCTTTCAGATAAGCCAGAAATTAACATTCTGAGTTCTCTAAATCAGGTTATCCGTTCTTGTCAGCAGCAAAGGCTGGAGTGCTGCTCTCACTTTTGGGACTTCCCCACAGCAGTATGATGGAGGCACTGAGCAATATCCATGCCTGGGGCACATCCAGCACAGGAAGAAACATGCTTTCAGTTAATTTGTTCCTTTTATTGAAGGGAAGTGGTGGTAGCAGCAGCACAAGCACCAAACTCATGTGTAGTTCTTTACTGGATTGTATGCAAACAAAAAATATTTGTCTTTTTTCACAGCAAACACCTACTTTTTCTGCTCCCTGGCAATGGTTATGGGCGACAGGGAATCATTCCTCAAAGCTGTACTTGGCCTCATGATACTGGACGGTGCCAACCTAACCTACAAACAAACTGCTCTGCATGGTTGCTGAGGCAGAGCTGTAGACATCCTTCTGCTACTGTACTGTGAAAGGGAAGTGTCTATTTTAAATACATGTAGTTTTCATTTTCTCTACAAAGCACACTTCTAGAGTCATTAATTAGCAGTGCTGCAGGAAAGGAAAGCAATGCTGAAGCAGTTTTCTGAGGCAAGCTAAAGACATAAAAGGACTGTGTTTACTTTAAAATTACTATGCTTGATATCCCAATTAAAGAACACTTTGTACATTAGCTGTCATTCCACCTCTCTCAAAAAATTTGTTTGTTTGTAGGAATATGACTTATGCACATTTTGAAGTGAAATGAGATGCCCATAACATAAACCAGCAGTTATATGTCCTTATATTTTCCCGTTATTTCATAACAGTATCAATATTTGAGCTTCATGATCACATGTGGCCATGTTTACATCATGCTGGTGTCCCCCCCCCCCCTTATTTACAATACTTATCAGAGAAATGTCTTACTGTCAAAAAGAAATCTCTCTGTTTCAGTTAATTTCACCCATAAAGATGATCACTGATCTCGATGGGACTGACTTAGCTTCTTTTTCCCATATATATTTACCATGTAGTTTATAGTATATTTGGAAAATTGAAATCTGCTGAAGCACTTACATAGGATATTGGTAATATATCATAACATAATATAATAAAATATATAGCCTCCATCTATGCTGCCTAAGTAGAAAGATTTCTTACCCTGGTTTCATAAAAACTCTGCCAAAGTGAATCTGTGCATGAAGATCAATATCCAGCACCTGTTTAAGATAGTCCTGTTTAAATTCAAAAAAGAAAATTGATTAAGTAACATCAAAGTGAATTATATCATCTAAGCATTCAAATCAATTAATTCATATCAAGTGAAGACGAAAGACTTCCCATATCCTGAAAGTGCTACAGTCCAGTGGGGAATTTCCAGTATATGAAAGAAAGTATTTTCAAAATGAAGAGGTGAACAACAGACTCATTTTAGGTCCCAAACCTTACTCCACGAGGACATAGTAATATATATATTTACTTAAAAGTCAGCTGCAGCATCAGAATATTAAAGGACCCCACAAATACCTACTACTAAACATTCTCTATGTCACAGATTGAAAAAAGCTTTTATGGTTCAAAGTTAAGACTTACAATCATCAAGATATTTAACTTTTGCCATGGAAGCTCTCTAGCAGCAGAGTCAGAGATCTCCTACTGCTCCTGAAATCAATACTTTACTGTAGAAATCATAGTTTTCCAGGATACTGTCATTATTGTAATTTCTTGGGGACATGGTACAATTCACAGTGGTCAGATTTAAAAGTCCTTAGAAAGGAAAAACTGTGGGTGGCTTGTGTGTTAGTTCAAGTGAAATGATTTTGCATAAACACAATTGATCCAGTTATTAAAACAAATTGAATTACTTTTTTAGTCTTTACTGAAAATGGCTGTGCTCAACAATGTAGTATCCTGTCTGTTGTGTTTAGTGAGATTAAAGAAAGAAGACATAACAGTCATCTTGTGAAAAGAAGCAGTAAATCTGAAGCTCCCAGTTTTCCCTTTTTTTTTTTTTTTTTTTTTTTTCTTTTCCCCCCCCTTCTGTGTGTTTGTTGAAATACTTGGAAAGCAGCAACTTTTTTCAGCCAGGCATGAATTCTCAATTATTGATTGTATTACCCTGATTTATTTTTTATTTACTTCTGGATGTTCACAGTTATTTAATTTAAACTGTTGAAAGCTCAGTATCAGAGGGTGAACCATCAGTGGAATACAGAGCCTATTGACTTCATGCTGTTGCCTCAAATTCAGACTGGGGAGAAATGAGCCAGAAGGTGTAAATGCCTGTAAAACCATTCAGCAGTCCAGTCACTTCCTAGTGTTCCTTTGTCTGCACTACATTGCCATGTTCCCAATTTAAAGACCAACACTTGTCCTTGATTATTTTTCTAGGCATATTGAGGACAATAATGGGATTGAAAGTAATTGGCATTGGTTTAACTAGTTATCCATTTTCATGATGTATCCAACAATATGATTTCTACTCAGAAAAGTGACAAAAACAGTGCTCGTGTTTGCCATCTCCTAATGACTGTTTTTAGCATCTGTTAGTTATAAAAGGAGAGATGTTTCTTTTACCTGCCAAACTCACAGATTCAGCATGGGATCAAAAAGTAATCTGAGTTTTCCTTCGCATAAGTCATGATTAATAAATGTCCTGCAGGTTCATCTACGCCCCACCAGCATCTGTGTATCCCTATTTTCTTTGATGGTTTTGGCACAGGGAATACCAACAGGAACTCAATCAACAATTCTGTTAATGATTCAAAAGGCAAATATATCAGCTCACTGTGTCTCATATGTATTGCCTCTGTAGGGCTATGAGGTGCAAAATGTGTTAAAACTATTTTTGAAATAGATACAGCTTTGGCATATTCAGGAAACATCTGCTGAGTAAGAAAGAGCTATTTATATATTCAGGTTGCCATTCAAAGTATCTTTATTCTATCTACATTTTACCTGTCCTAAAAATGAAGTCTGTCGCCTTCATGTGCTATTAACTAAGCAACTTGCTCACCATAACTACATAAATGCTTCCTTAAATAAAAGCACAATTGCAAATCACTCACATAAAGAATGAAATTCTTCCCTGTTGTACTTTGTCTACTATAGAACAGTAATAAGAACAAAGGGAATGATACCATTGATGACTATTTTCTTAATTAATTCACATTTAAGTGTTACCAAAAAAGTAAGATCCCTTTTCAATAACCATTTACACAAAGGTAGAAGCTCTGATGACAGACTCTGGCTTGAAATTCTTACATATAGCAAGTCATACTTAAATTTAGCATACCTTTTCCCCCATAGATACACCTCCTGATGTAATGATCACATCAGCACGGCTGATACCCTCATTTAGTGCATTCAGTAAATCATCTGGGCTACAGGAAAGAACAGGCAAGTAGATTAGTGGCACGGAACTACTACAAGTTACAGTGTAAGTCAGTGCATACAGATACATGCACACACACGTATTTTAAGAAAGACATAGAGCTCTAGGATAGTAATAGATCTTTCCCTTCCTAAGACTTCACACTGCTCTGTTCAAGTCAAGAACTGCAGTTTCATGAAGTGCATAGCACACTGTTTGGTGACACCTTTCTGTCTAAGAGCTTTGCAGTAGGAACAGTGGGATACTTTAGGTTGGGACGGAAGCACAGTAATACAAGTGTCTAGAAGTATGTAATTTGCATAGTAGGTAGCAATGCAAATTATGATTTGGACGAACTGACAAGACTAAACAAAGGAACCTGCCACATTAAAATCACTGGCTGCCAAGCAGGCTACAGTACTACCCTTCCAGCTTATCAGATGTGTGCAAAAATGCAGGTAAGGCTCCACTTCAAACTTCCATCAGTGAAAACTGGGAGTAAATCTTCTGGTGATCTTCTCCAGCAAAGCCAGCTGTACAACCACTTCATCTTGAAAAACACAATCCATCCCGTTCAAGTGTCTATTTACCTTAATGAGAAGCAGTGCAAGGGGAACTATGATATTCTTCCCTACAAAGAGGATAACTGTGAATGTGAAGGGCAGAAGCTGAGCATACTTCAGTTTTGGTGTCGTAAGGCTTTTCTATTTCTTTTTTTAGATCTAAACTGGAAACTTTGAAGTGGGCATTAGCTATCTAACAGCAGTACTGATGGTAACACAGAGCTGCAAGGAATGCAGTGGAGAAACTGCTAATACAACTTACACAAGACCAAAGGAATCCAAAAGAATTCCCAATATATGAAATGCATACTTTTTGTTTGACACTGTGAACTGAGCAGAAGCTGATCAATTGTGTAACTGTATTAATGTTCCTTCAACAGTATGTTTTTCCTTAATGATCTTGAAAGTTTTTTATCGGAGACTGTTCCTTCTTAGAATGCAACTGAAAGAAAGAGTGACTGTATAGAGCACTTAACCTGGAATACAGCACAAGTCTTCACTAGTTGTTGAAGGCAACTGGAAAGAAACAAATCTGTTGTTGGCTACAGTGTCTTCTTCAGAACCATTTTTTTCATTTGATTGCCTAAGCAGTAATCTGCATGTAGTAAGATATTGCTCAAGAGTTTTATAGAGTTTGTAATAGGATCAGATATAAGTATTATTTAATCCTTGCCAGTGAAGTTATAGATTGGAACACAGCAAGGAATACATACTCAATACACAGGCTGATACAGGACTTCCTGAAGCTTAATGGCAATCAGACACTCATGACACTATTACCAGAAATGTTTTCAGTATATTTTTCTCATTAGCTTATGATGCAGCTGAGGAACTTACCTGGAGCTTGCTCCAGGCTGTTTCATTTTATCTTGCTCAATTATTTAAAAGTTATTCATAAGTAGCAAGACCACCTGTCTGGGGACATCCTAATTCTGGATTATGGAGTATGCTTGCTTCTGCTTGTGTTTTGAGAATAACGGAACAGTTAAGAAGTTAAATAGAATGGAAATGCTCCTACTTACATACCAAATATATATATGTGTGTGCATATATACACAAAATTACTTAACAAAGGGAAAAGAAAAAACAATCCCAAACCCAAAATAAGCCCAAACCCAAACCAAGTGAGGACACAATTCAAAACTGTGTTTATGAAGATGGTATACTGCTAGAGTAGGTAATCAAACAGGTTTTTTTATTACATGTCTTGTAAAAAGTTGAAGATTACTGGACTTGGTGCACATTTTTAGTATTTACAGTAGAATGACCTGCATAATACATCCCTTTCTTTACTATCTGTATAATGCAAGACATCTAAAAACTCTAAAACTTAAACATTATCCAACCAATAGTACTGCATATTGTCTTCAGATATTTGCAAAATACATCAGATTCTTCCTAAATGAAAGGTGCTATAGAAATTTTATTGTAATAAACTGAATTAGTATGCTTGTTTGGTTTTATTCTGAAGAAAGGCAACATTTACAGAATTCTACCCCTTGTCTTTGCATAAGGCTTCTCTCTTTCTGCCCTATTTGGCATATTGCTTTTTGTCACTCAAGTCCATCTAACTTTCTGTCCTGCTTGAGGCTGGTAGTTCCATGACTCTGCAATTAACACAAAACACTCCTTGCAGGAGTCACATGCTGTAATCTTTGATCAACACTGTAGCAAACATTTTCCTTGTCTTTAGTGGATTTAATGCAAAGAGTTATCATTCGAATTGTATATTAACACATATCTGATATAATCAGATAACAAGATACTAACTACTTCTTGTTTCATTTGTTACGTAACAATGAGCAGCTTCTCCTTTGGAAAGGGAATACATAACTGAAGAATATTAACTTCTGCAAGAATAGACAAAATAACCCTGGCATTTGTGCGTAACAGGATACAGATTGATCTAAAAGGCCTGTGACAAATAACCACGAAGCTGAGAAATAACACTCACTGTCTGAGCAGGTACAAATCAGAAGCTATAGATTCTGAAGCCTGGGCCACTGCTAGGGGCAGAGTACTGGATTAGCTAGACTAATGGTCTAATTTACTATGATAAATCCTTTAAAATGTCTTGTGAAAGTGCTGTTCTTGAATTTTTTTTTCCTTCGTGGATAGAACTGTAACAGGTGATCAAATATAATAGCAGGTACCTAATGAATGTAAAGTAGATTTTGATGGGAAGTCTCATTTCCAGATGACAAAACCATTCTGTTTCATTTGGTGATTTTCAAAGTCAGAATGACACTGTGCACAAGAAGGGAGTGTGATTTTCTACCATGCTGCAAGTGATTAAAACCCCTGTACTTTGTATGTTTCAGATCACATCTCAGCATCTTCTGTAAATAGAACTAAGAAAATCCGTTATATAAGGACTACATAGAGAAACTACTCACATAGGTAATAAAACCTAAACCCAAACTTTTCTCAACAGTAGAAATCCCTCTCTACAGCAAATTGTGTCTGTACACATGTTGTACACATCTTTTTGAGGTGGCAGACGTAATGCTTTTCATAAAGAGTTAATGTACTTTAACATATATCTTTGAATTCTCTGCTAATTTTGCCAGTCTGATAAAGAGCATCTTACGTTACTACCTCTGCTTCCTGACCCTCTTTATACAGTTTTATGGAACAGAAGGAGCAGTACAATCTGGAAATTAATTGGAGGGTATCTGTTGTATTGTGGCAGCAGTATGCGTAGAATCCAGTAGGCAGATATTTGACATGGCAGTTGACTTGCCACCTGATTTAATTGAATTTGAAGAGAGGGCTTGCAGGATCGCAGTACACCAGAATAGGAACACCTTCTGGATTCATGACAAGTTCTGATTATCAAAGCTACTTTATGGAAAACTGTTATGCAGCACTTGATTACTTCTGACTGAGCTGTCTTTGAACCAAAAAGATACACAGGAGCTGAAGAGCTTGAACAAGAAAATTATGCAAGCCTCATTGAAATAGACATCAGCCACATAAGAGATTTTTTCCTTCATCTCCCTCAAAAGAAATAGCTACAGTACAGCCAAGACCAAATAATTCCCTATGTTTTGAGTGCCATTTGAAGTACTCTAAATTACAGCGCAATTTTCTCTTTCAAATAGAAATCAACATCTGTTAATTCACTTCTGTTGCTCCTATTGTTGTGCTTCACTGTCATTAATTATAAATCTGTCAGCTTTTTCTGTGATACAACCCTTAACACCAGCAGCTTGATACATGCAATTAAACCTCTCAGTTTTATAACTTAATTTAGAAAACAAATAACAACAAATAGTGATCTACATCACCTACCACTCTGCAGTAAAACAACTGATCCTTGTAAAATTGAATTGGAACATGTAGTTAGGACTGACTTAACAAGCCATTGTCACAGTACAAATTCCATAGTTCTTACTAATTTCCAGAACCATTTCCACCAAGTTCTTTGCCACAGTAGTCTCATTCATTCAAATTAACCTCATTACCTGACAGTAATTTCCAGTCCTTGCTGTTCATTGCCTTACACAGCTATTACTGTTGGGTGACTAACAGAAACACTTTTGATTGTTGTACTCTTCTATGCTTCAGTCTTAGCTTTTATATATCCAGGTATTCCGCAAACCATCACAGCACCTTAAACCTGCGCGCTTTACAGATCTATGGCACAGATACAGAAAGCTGTGCATGCACCATAAAGCACCAGATGCACGCAGAACTGAGTACAAAAGCAGAGCTGGGTAACCTTTCTTGCCTACTGTTTTATTTGATAGCATCTCAAGTATTTCAGTTATATGCTGAGATAATTATCCCTTCAGACATGAGTCCTCACAGATTCAGAGGAGCTGGACATCCATAAGTTGATGGGTCCGGATGGAATACACCCGTGGGTGCTGAGGGAGCTGGCAGAGGTCATTGCCAGGCCACTCTCCATCATCTTTGGTAAGTCTTGGGGAACAGGAGAGGTGCCTGAGGACTGGAGGATAGCAAATGTAATTCCAGTCTACAAGAAGGGCAAGAAGGAAGACCTGGGTAACTATATACCGGTCAGTCTCACCTCCACCCCTGGAAAGGTGATGGAACAACTTGTTCTTGGCACTACCTCTAGGCATGTCAAGAATGAGGGGGTCATTAAGAACAGTCAACATGGTTTTATCAAGGGAAAGTCATGTTTGACCAACCTTATAGCCTTCTATGAGGAAGTAACTAGGTGGACAGATGACGGTAGGGTGGTAGATGTGTTTTTTCTTGATTTCAGTAAAGCATTTGACACTGTCTCCCACAGTGTCCTTGTAGATAAACTGAAGAAGTGTGGTCTTGAGGGTGAGGTAGTGAGGTAGATCATGAACTGGTTGAAAGGAAGAAGTCAGAGAGTTGTGGACAATGAAACAAAATGTAGTTGGATATCTGTGACTAGTGGAGTCCCTCAGGGGTCGGTACTGGGACCGGTGTTGTTCAATGCCTTCATCAATGACCTGGTTGAGGATATAGAATGTACCCTGAGCAAGTTTGCTGATGACACCAAGCTAGGAGGAGTGGCTGACACACCAGAAGGCTGTGCTGCCATTCAGTGAGACCTGGACAGGCTGGAGAGTTGGGTGGGAAGAAACTCGATGAAATTCATCACGGGCAAGTGTAGAGTTTTGCATCTGAGGAAGAACAACCCCATGTACCAGTACAGGTTGGGGGCTGACCTGCTGGAGAGCAGTGTAGGAGAAAGGGACCTGGGGGTCCTGGTGGACAGGAGGATGACCATGAGCCAGCAATGTGCCCTTGTGGCCAAGAAGGCCAATGGCATCCTGGGGTGCATTAGAAACGGGGTGGTTAGTAGGTCAAGGGAGGTTCTCTTCCCCCTCTATTTTGTCCTGATGAGGTCACATCTGAAATATTGTGTCCAGTTCTGGGCCCTACAGTTCAAGAAGGACAGGGAACTGCTTGAAAGAGTCCAGGGCAGAGCCACAAAGATGATTAAGGGAGTGGAACATCTCCCTGATGAGGAAAGTCTGAGGGAGCTGGGTCTCTTTGGCTTGGAGAAGAGGCGAATGAGGGGTGATCTCATCAAAGTTTACAAATATGTTAAGGACAAATGTTGGGAGGATGGAGCCAGGCTTTTTTCAGTGATGTCTAGTGATAGGACTAGGGGTAATGGGTACAAACTGGAACATAGGAGGCTCCATGTAAACATCAGAAAAAACTTATTTCCTGTGAGAGTGACAGAGCACTGGAACAGGCTGCCCAGAGAGGCTGTGGAGTCTCCTTCTCTGGAGACATTCAAAACCTGCCTGGACAAGTTCCTGTGTGATGTGCTCTGGGTGATCCTGCCTGGCAGGAGGGTTGGACTAGATGATCTTTGGAGGTCCCTTCCAAGCCCTAGGATTCTGTGATTCTGTAAGCTACAGATTCCTGTACAGAGAGTGAAACTGAAGTGCTAGGAGAGATTTTGCACCCATCACACTAAAGACCAAAGTAGACCAGGTGCTCCTCTTGAGTATAGCAATTGACTGTACACTTCAAAAGGCTACATGCCCTCTGTGGGTACCCTGAATTTAGCACATTCTGGCCATGCCCACACAAACTAGGAACAATGGTTTGTGCTAGTTTTGCATCTTATGAGGTCTCTCTTCTGCTAAATGAATCTCCCAGCAAAGATTTAACTAAGGTACAAGGACTTGCTAAAAATTCCCTTGCTATGGAAAGATCCCAATCAAGGTTCTAGTTCTATATTAGAAAAGAAAAAAAAAAAAAAAGAAAAAGAAAAACCTCCAAAACTACAAAGAATTTACCAAAGTAAAACTCATCAAACAAGAGACTGTGCCTATTGTACTCAGATAGAGATCTCATGAAGCTCAATGACATTTCTGTTTGAGGAAAGAGAGGATATGGATTTGATCTTTTATGATTAATTCTCATTTTTCTTCTGGTGCTCATTCACTTGAGGTGACATTTCTAAATTAGTAGATCAAGGCAGTTAGGCATAGAGACAGAGTCTTTCACCCACTTCTCATCTCACGGCCAAGAAGTGTATTTTGCATATCAGTAATTTGCAGGATGCAGAAAACTGAATTGATGCCATATTAGGTATAGCCAACTAAACCCCAACTTCTGTAGAATGCAATACTGAATGTAATTCGATTAATATATTTAAATGGAAGTAATTCAATGAATGAATACTTGAATGTAACAGAAATTTTGTTTTGACTAGTATGGTTTTCTAAAGCAGAAGAAGATCCAATTTTGATGATGTATGTAGCAACATATGTGAACTCTTCTGAAACTGTATTTGTTTCAAAATTCTCCAGTGTATTTTACCATGTACTCATAATGTTTCTTCCTTCTACCTTCTGTGGTATTTCCCTGGATCACTTTGAACAGATGCAGTATGTTTTCCCTAAAAATACAGGCCAGCTTGTGAGGCAAGCTGGAATAATTACAGTAGCTTTTGGCTTGTTCAACATGACTGAGTATGTTCTGTCTGATAGCAACAGAAAAGAATCTTCCTTTTGGCTGCTCCTTTAATTGATGCTGTGGCAAATAGGAACACTATTTTGCAGAATATTCTTTTTTATTTTACATTAATGAACTTTGATCAGAAGTCTTCCAACTCTTTCCGAAGTTACCATGAGATCTGTCTTAATTTCTTCAGCTTTTCTTGGTATCTGGTTGATAACGTTATTTTATTCCACTATTTTAATGAACTGTTTCAAAAACTCCCAGTCATATATAGGCCAGAATGACAAAAGACCAGAAAGGTCAAAAAAAGAGACAGCCACGGGAATGCAAAAGGAAAAGGCCCTATGTTGTAGTAGCCAGGTGTTTATGGTGCATGTTCCTACAGGAAAGCATGACATTGTTGATGGTTGGGCTCTGTATCGCCTGTATTCCTCTCTGCTGCTTGTGTATATTCATCTGCAGACATGTGCTTGCAATTTGTAGTGATTGCTTTTCATCAATGATGAAAGAACAGGACCAAAGCTCTGAAAATGGTTGTGCTCAGGTGTTGTGCCATGTACTAACCCATGAGCACTTCATCCACTCTAAATGAAGGCTAGTGTGTGTCGACTGAATCTAAGAAGAGGTCTGAGAACAGCTTGTTTCCATTCATTAATAAATTAACTCTGACTCTTTTACTGGCTGAGGTCAATCAGCTTTATCCCAATACTTACCAGAAATCCGTTTTAGTTTTTCCAACAAGTTGTATGGAATTTCACCAATAAAGAGAATAGCTTCTGTTTTACCTTTTGCAAAAAAAATGAACCTGTATGGATTCACTGAAAAGTGTTCACTTTTGCAGTGGAGAATATTCAACAGTTGTAGCTGGGTTGAAATAACATGACTGAAGATTACACCACACAATACAATAATCAATGCCAAAGACATTGCTCATGCATGCTCATCAGTAAAGATGCACTGGTGCACTGGTGAGTCTGAAGGGTAAATTCAGCAATTATTTCTTTCAGAGTACTCATGAAGTATGTGGCTTATACTGACATACCTGGAAGTAAAATACTAAAATTGAAGTAATTAGTGCCAGTTGCTTACATACAACAAATAGCATCATGAATTCTGACACAGGGTGACGTGGTATTGTTATAACGGAATTTCTTACCTTTTCATTTCACTTTAGCTTAAATTTTAAGTGAAAGTAAACTTTAAACAAATTTAAAGTGAATTTAAAGTAAATTCATCCCCCTGTAAACTGGTATAAGTGCTATTAAACTACAGTATGTCCCTGACAGGCAGAAATGCAGGCCTTGGAGGTAATGCCTCAAAGCAATTTTCTCTTTAAAGCTTCACCTTTTACAGAAGCATAACTTAGTCACTTGGAAAAAATCTGTCCCCAGAAGAAAAATAACTTGGAAGTCACAGGTCAGAGACAATATAAAAAGGCCTTTTGAAATTCCCTGTCATCAGATATGTCTTAAAACAAATAGTTATGTTTTTAGAAAATGTCAAATGAAATACAAATTCAATTTGTGTTAACTAAAACATGATACAAATATTCAAAGAAAAATAAACTACAGTTTGTTAGAAATAAGATATACTTCTTATGTTTGAGACCAGCAAGATAATTTTTTGACAACTGTTAGTCAATGGAAGGAACTAGAACTTGGTTTCTCTCTCTTACAACACCGGACTACACGCCTTCAAATGCAAACCTGGTTTCAGTGTAAGACAATGCCCATTGATTTTCTCCTGCTCTGGGAGCAGAAGCATTTTCTTATTGCTCATGCTTTATTCTAGGGGCTGTTTTTTGTTGACGTTTGCCCTAGCACTGCTCAGGAGAGCCTGAAGGCTTATTTAATGTGATTTGGAAATTCAGGTTGTGAGCAATAATGATATGTAAACTGACTTGTACGAGGTATTCCAAGTTGATCACCTGCAGGTAGGTTCCAGCTTCTAAGGAATTTCTGATAATGCAGACAGTGTGTAATACAATGTTCTTCATATTCATCTAGAATGTTTAAATGACTGCAGGTTCTTGTGAGCTATTTGCAGTTAAGTTTTTTTGGGATGTGTACAGTGTAGCACTGTTGATTCTAGTGGGTTGATCTCTTTTAAGTCAATTTAATGAGGAAAATCTAGATTCAAGACAACCTGGCTTCACCATGAACAACCAATTGCTAAGCAAGAACAACTCTTTTGAAGGCTAAGGCTATGGCTGAATGATTTAGTAATGAGTACAGACACTTGTTTTTCCAGTATGCAAAGTGAATGTTAAGCTATAACTCAATCCTCCAACCTTTTGCTATAAAAATAGGTCCATTAACCTCAGTAAGGATCCTCACATGACTGAAGTTTTCAGGTACTAGCCTTTGATAAGTTTTTCAAGATTTTATGCCTAATTTTAATTCCTACAAGAATCAAACTATAGAAACTAACTTTTCTGTTTGTTAATGAAGGAAATGATAGGTGGCTTACTCTCCCCCTGTTTTCACTTCTGCCCCTTTGGCCTGTGATGGTATAAGTTCTGTAAATTAATTTATATTATTAAGCAATTCCCCTAAATAAGACCTAGTATATAACTATATGTATTTTGGAAAAAAAAAAAGCATAGTGGATAGCTTAGATATTTCACGAAGATTCCAGTTAGCCTGCTTTAGAAATGATCAGCATGATAATGGAAAAACAAGTGTGCAGATATGACTGAAAAGTCATAACAACAGCTTCCCTAGAACTGTACTCCACTGCTACCTTCAAGCAGATTTCTTTATAATTTCCTGTATTTTTAAAATGGAAAAACCTTAATGGGTAAAGATGTTTGCTGCTACTGATGAGTAATGTAAACATTCTTGGTGTTACAAGAATTTTATTTTTATCAATGTTGTGGAGCCATGTTTGTCTACAGTGCACTGGTGCATGAGAACTTAATTGACAAGGCAGCATTATTTAATGGACAGAATAAACCACCATTTGCTCGTGTATGGCAACCACTGGTAGAGTCAGTGCTCCAGGCTCTGCACTGACAGACATCTAGTTGAGCCTGCCTGTGAGCATGCATGTGCCTCAATGTCCCAAGTGTTTCAAAAACAGTGCTCACCAATCTGGTAGGCCTGTCCCCGCAGTGTTCTGGAAGCTCTGTGTCCCTTCTTCTTTAAAAACATCTGGCTTCCTGAGGGTAAAGGAAGCAGAAGGGGTATAATAAAGAGCCAGGGAAGGAGAGAGGCTCCTGGGGTGAGAAGGATGCTCTGTGCCCAGTTGTGTTCCCCTTGGTGGCTCCAAATATTCAAAATCATCATGTCAAATACTTCCTCTCTGCAAGGCCAGGCAAGGGGGGAGAAAGGGAGTGCATGGGGACACCTTTCTGTTATAGTTTGGACAGGCTTCTCAAAAGGATGAAGAGTGAAATTACAGAAGGATTTAGGCCCAACTGGCCATGCCAACAATACACAGTTCATCTTTCCTTGCAGAGTCTATAAAGAAACTTCTTTACTCTTGACTTCCAGACAGAGCAAAATGAAGTGTTAAACATCTTGACATTTTGGAAGGAGGACCACAGATAATGGGAAAATCTTTGAAATTTTTTGAAATTTCAGAGACTTTTTTACTCACACTTACTAGCTTCTTATTCAGGAAATTAGTCTCAAGGCATATTAAATGTCATCTTCTTGACTACAAGGGGGAAAGGGCTGTATCTTTCCTAATTTTATATCTCCATAGTCAATAAAGATGCCACTTCATTCATGAGAAGCTTCATACCCAGCTACCCTGCTCCAAGAAGAGGATTAGAAAAAAAGGTCCAAACCTGAGAAAATTGCTGCTATCAGGACCTTATTTAAAACATACATTTGCTATGGATTCCTACTTTATTAAGACAGCATATCCTTTTACATATACTTCTTCCAAGTCAGTTTCACTGAGAAGAAATTATTTTTAGATAGTGTCCTTTGTAACATAAATATGAAATAAGCCAAAATCTACGGGTTTATATATGTCTCTTTTCAAATAACTAAAATAAGATGTTCATGTATGAAATGGCCCAGGTCATGAATCATTATTGTGCAAACTCTTGAGCCCTTTCTTATTTTCAGCTGGCTGGCCGGTTAACAACAACAAAGTCAACCTCCCTTCCCCAGCCTGGACTCAGCTGATCCCACACACAGCAGCTTCAGTCTACCATTTGAAAGATGACTTCTGGGTACACAGAAATCCCATCTGACTTGAGGAATGTGAGAAGAGTGGGCCAGTGTGGCTGCACTACTGTTTCACAAGCACACAGACACTGCTGTCATGTAATCTAAAATCCTCTTTATTGCCTTGTAAATTCATGCCTAGTTTCTCCTCACAGGTCATCACAGAAAGGGTCTATCAGATCACATGTGTACTAATGTTATTTGGAAATAATGGAAAATATTAGAAGTATTCAGGTTTTAAGTTTAGATGTCCACTTCTGTCTGACAATTCTCCCAAGATAGCCATTTCCTAGAATGGCTTCAGCTCCTTATTTGTTCTTCTGTTCATTGCCAGAGAACAAAGTCAGTCTTTGTTTCTCAAAATAGGGTCACTGTATCAGGAAGTTTCATACCAAAGACTTTAGTACTTCATAAGTGATCCTAGTTTCTGGTTTGCTCATCAACATTACAGACAGCAGCCTCAAAAATCAAGAACTTTTTCCACCAGGATGCTAAACTCTAAGAGCACTCACACTCCTACAATGTTCTTCTCCAAGAAAGCAGATTGAAGCTATGAATGTTTCTAAATGACACAATGAATTACACAGAGGTAAGAAAAACAAAAGCATCTCATTGAAATTTCCAGAAAGTGTAAAATTCACTTGAGCATCACATATTAAAATAGCCAAAGCTCTGACTGCCATTCTGTCTCCATAGATCAATGTTGCTGTGTTATTTCTGCTGTTACTGGTCATCTGAATTTGTGTTTCTACTGCATATTGTCCATTAATATAACACAACAATTAATTTAATTATTTGAGGTAAAAGTTAGGAGATTATTTGTGACCAGGATAAATAATTTTGATAATTTTGTCTGATTTGTTATTTAATAAAGTTTGGGAACCTCCCTGAATTTGCTTCTGTTTGAACTATAGCTCACATTCAAATAAATATCCAATCTTGCTTTGAAATTAGTATCTGTCAAAGCATTTGATATAGTTTCCTAATGACAATGACTTTCACTTTTAAAATTATGTTTTATTTACAGTTTGAATTAGTCTAGCTTAATATCTAGCCATTGTTGCTTGAACAGAAACTTTATTTAAAGTTTATTCTCCATTTGGCTCAGTACTGTTGCAGTGTAATCAAGTGATCTTGCAAGAATATCCTTGTTGAACTAAACAGCCTGAGCTCTGATAGTGTTGGAGTATACGTTCCATTTTTCAGCCACTTAAATATGTAATGGATCTCCTCTGAATTCTATACATTATACTGTTGTCTTCTTGTCCTGGGAATACAAAGTTAACATAAAAAATAACTTTTTAATTCTATAGTAAACTTAGCTCCTTATACATATGCTAGAACTTGTATTTAGCCGACTACTCACTATAATTCTTACATCTTCTAAATCTTTACTTCTCAAGCTATAGTCCTCCATCCTGTAAATTTTACTTACATTCAGTCCTATATACACAAATTCATACTTAGCTGTATTAATAACATACTAATAAACAGTTTTCTAAATGAAATTAATATTGCTAACAAAGTGACCCATATTTAACATTCACCATTTTGAGCTTTCTGCATCTACTGCCTTTACTAGTTTTAATTACTTTCTTCTAGGGTACTTCAATCCTCAAACCTTTCTCACTTGAGAATGTAAATTCCTATATATGATCTAAATATTAAGGAGGTTGATAGTAATTTAAGTGAATGACAGTTTGGCTCCTAGGGACTGAAGTGCTCTTGTAAACAGGACTTATACCTCCAACTATTTTTACAACATTAACTTAAGCCTCAAGAATAGACTACAATAGTTTTTATTTCTCTCCAACAAATAATTACAGATTCCCTCTGTTTTCCAATATAGGAGGATTTTCATAGTATTCTGCCATCTTTATTATTTGCTGTTTTGTGTCATGTTCTACTACTGGGAGGTGATTCTATAATTACCAATACAGGAAGAAGTTCATGCTTGTGTTGAGGACAATAATGAGAATGAGACACTATCGTGCATTGCTTTGTGTTTGTCACCATGACATTTTATTACCTGTCACACTATGTAGGTTTCTACTGGTACAGAAGATCCCCTAGGACTTGTACTGCCTTGTTCCACAAGTTCTTTTTGCACTTGTTTTGGCCCAGATGTTTCTTTGCGTTTTTTGAGTAAGTGCATTAAATGAGATGACTTGTCATGTATAACAACTTATCTGAACTTTGCTCTAATGCTTATCAAGAGTTGTGACAGATATTAAACATTTCTGCTTGAAAAGGAGAATATTCGTCTTGACAGGGTAGAATGAAAGAGAGGACCTCTACATCTGAATCACCTTCAAACCATGACCCAGTGTTCCTGTATTCATTAGGCTGTGATCGCACTTTATAGCATTATCATTCTTTGAGCAGATCTAGAACCTAAATCACTTTAGCAAAACCTGATATTGTGACAGTTTAAGGCCCTGTCTCTAACAAGCCTTTTCTTGCAGTCGTTTGTTAAATCACACTACTACTACTAGTTCTGTTCACAGTATATTTGATTGTACCCAAGTTGGACATCAAACTGGTGCAGGGAAAGGCTAGGATTCTGTCGCTGAATTCTGCCTGTAACTCATATTCTAACTCATATGATATTTGCCAAGTTGATACTGAGTGATGAATTTTAGAGTTAGAGCAGTTTCTTTGCTCTTCTCCCTCCACACCAGATGTTCCATCTGAATTATAATACTGGTAATTACATGCAACCCACACAAGTAAAAAAGATTTAAACCTCTTTTTGGATGGCAAACATAAAATACAAGCAGACTTAATCCTTGAATGAGATCTTAGTATCCCTTCCAAAATATGAAGGGACTCTTTCAAAGCCTTTATTTTAGGGGTATCATACAGTAATGCTGTATGCCACAGCAAGGGTGATTTTTAATGGGTTTAGTTGTCACATGGGAGCTCTACGTCAAACAATATGTCATAAAAGAGAGGTATATAACTGAGAAACAAATCACTTCTAATGTAGAAAAGCTCTCGCATGCTGCTTATTTTATAACTATTCTGATAAATTCTTAAAGCAACTGAGCAGGTAATGTGAATTCACTAAATTTTTCTCCTAAGGAGAGAGAGTCTTTCTCTCTACATTGTGAAATCACAGGCTCATAAAAGAAAATGCAGCTGGAAGCAGCTAATGTTATACAAGTCTTTGAGAAAAATTATAAGGGAATTTAGAAAATAGGGTAAAGAACGCAGAGAAGGGGAAAATGCACTAATGTAAACAAAGATAAAAGCAGAGCAAATTTAATTCATTGCATATGTGATAAAAATTCTTTAGCAAGTTTAATAAGAGAGTGTCTCATAAAAGGAAAATTCTAAAAATGGAAGATGGCTTTCTAAAATAGAGGACCATGCTACAGTAGATTTTGCTAGGGCTAAACTTTACACCTTTAAAAAAACAGTGGATACAAATAACAACACGAACAAAATAATCAGACACAAAACTATCCTGATAATTAAGTTAATTAAAATCAGAGATGAACTTCAGATCAGATCAGAGATGTAACTCTTGTTTTTATCCATGGTCAAGTCATTTCATAGACTTTCATAGAATTTCATAATTTCATAAGCAAAGGAAATGAAATGTTACTAAATATTTCAAATATTTATTATTAATTATTTAATATTTTTAATAAATATTTTTAAATAAACTTGGTCTTATTATATAAGACAATGCTCTTATTATATAAGACAATACCAGTTTTATCTGGCCAGTTGTTTTTGCAATTTTTCAGCAAGTGATTCCGTGATTCAGACAAAGATGTAAGACACAACAATAAACAATATCAGAAAGGCTCTTCCTTTTTTTTTTTTTTTGTTTTGTTTTTGTTGCTTGTGTTTGGGGTAGCTCTGGAATGGAATGTCTTCCATTTCTCCCCAGAGTGCATTGCTTTGTGTTTGTCACCATGACATTTTATTACCTGTCACACTATGTAGGTTTCTACTGGTACAGAAGATCCCCTAGGACTTGTACTGCCTTGTTCCACAAGTTCTTTTTGCACTTGTTTTGGCCCAGATGTTTCTTTGCGTTTTTTGAGTAAGTGCATTAAATGAGATGACTTGTCATGTATAACAACTTATCTGAACTTTGCTCTAATGCTTATCAAGAGTTGTGACAGATATTAAACATTTCTGCTTGAAAAGGAGAATATTCGTCTTGACAGGGTAGAATGAAAGAGAGGACCTCTACATCTGAATCACCTTCAAACCATGACCCAGTGTTCCTGTATTCATTAGGCTGTGATCGCACTTTATAGCATTATCATTCTTTGAGCAGATCTAGAACCTAAATCACTTTAGCAAAACCTGATATTGTGACAGTTTAAGGCCCTGTCTCTAACAAGCCTTTTCTTGCAGTCGTTTGTTAAATCACACTACTACTACTAGTTCTGTTCACAGTATATTTGATTGTACCCAAGTTGGACATCAAACTGGTGCAGGGAAAGGCTAGGATTCTGTCGCTGAATTCTGCCTGTAACTCATATTCTAACTCATATGATATTTGCCAAGTTGATACTGAGTGATGAATTTTAGAGTTAGAGCAGTTTCTTTGCTCTTCTCCCTCCACACCAGATGTTCCATCTGAATTATAATACTGGTAATTACATGCAACCCACACAAGTAAAAAAGATTTAAACCTCTTTTTGGATGGCAAACATAAAATACAAGCAGACTTAATCCTTGAATGAGATCTTAGTATCCCTTCCAAAATATGAAGGGACTCTTTCAAAGCCTTTATTTTAGGGGTATCATACAGTAATGCTGTATGCCACAGCAAGGGTGATTTTTAATGGGTTTAGTTGTCACATGGGAGCTCTACGTCAAACAATATGTCATAAAAGAGAGGTATATAACTGAGAAACAAATCACTTCTAATGTAGAAAAGCTCTCGCATGCTGCTTATTTTATAACTATTCTGATAAATTCTTAAAGCAACTGAGCAGGTAATGTGAATTCACTAAATTTTTCTCCTAAGGAGAGAGAGTCTTTCTCTCTACATTGTGAAATCACAGGCTCATAAAAGAAAATGCAGCTGGAAGCAGCTAATGTTATACAAGTCTTTGAGAAAAATTATAAGGGAATTTAGAAAATAGGGTGAAGAACGCAGAGAAGGGGAAAATGCACTAATGTAAACAAAGATAAAAGCAGAGCAAATTTAATTCATTGCATATGTGATAAAAATTCTTTAGCAAGTTTAATAAGAGAGTGTCTCATAAAAGGAAAATTCTAAAAATGGAAGATGGCTTTCTAAAATAGAGGACCATGCTACAGTAGATTTTGCTAGGGCTAAACTTTACACCTTTAAAAAAACAGTGGATACAAATAACAACACGAACAAAATAATCAGACACAAAACTATCCTGATAATTAAGTTAATTAAAATCAGAGATGAGAACTTCAGAAGATCAGAGATGTAACTCTTGTTTTTATCCATGGTCAAGTCATTTCATAGACTTTCATAGAATTTCATAATTTCATAAGCAAAGGAAATGAAATGTTACTAAATATTTCAAATATTTATTATTAATTATTTAATATTTTTAATAAATATTTTTAAATAAACTTGGTCTTATTATATAAGACAATGCTCTTATTATATAAGACAATACCAGTTTTATCTGGCCAGTTGTTTTTGCAATTTTTCAGCAAGTGATTCCGTGATTCAGACAAAGATGTAAGACACAACAATAAACAATATCAGAAAGGCTCTTCCTTTTTTTTTTTTTTTGTTTTGTATTTGTTTCTTGTGTTTGGAGTAGCTCTGGAATGGAATGTCTTCCATTTCTCCACAGAGTTGTGTGCTTTTTAAACAGCTTGGTTTTTATGTGCTAAGAGCAGAAACAGAGAAGTTCTTGGCTTCTAGAGAGAGGTAACTTCAGCTGTATCGCATTTTCCAGGTTGTTCTTTTCTGCTATTGCTTCAAGGACTTCAACTGTAGATTTTACCTATGTGCTTTGGACTTTCTGTTTTTCATTTTGAATATTGAGTCATATATACTATGTATGAGAATGGAAACAATGACAATCTCAGAAATTGTTAAAATGCTCCAAAAAGAAGAAAACTATTGGTTTCAATTGAGAATACAAATACAGCCTAAGTGAGACTTGACTGGCCAGTTCAAAATGTAACTTGCTGGACAACCTATTTTCTTACCTAAACACTTCTGAGTAATTCATATGCTGAAATACAGGAATACTGACCTCTAAGTTTGTCTTTGCAAATACTACTCTAAACCAATATTCATGCTTGAGTATTAGCTCTGGAAATATGACTGACAGAATTTCCTTGCTTGTTAAAAAACCTGACCTGTTAATAGCAACACTAATACTCAACTGCACAAAAGACAAACTGCACACATACATGAGCACAGACAAACACATATAATCTATGTTTTAACTCCAGCAAACCATATAACAGACACTGAAGGCTTGTTTATCTTTCCTATAAACATGCTAACTAAAACATCAAAACTTTGTAAGGTATCTCTGGTAAGTCTCTTGCATTTGTTCAAGTGCCACAGTGCTCCATCAAATCAGTTATGTTAGTCCAAAAGATATAAACTGAAATATCTGTATGGGCAACATTCTCTTAGTAGCTTCATTACATAATAAAATAACACCATCCTTATTAATAAACTAATTCACACAATAAAAAGAACTCCAGATGCATTTTGTAGTAAATACATGAATTGGGCATATGAATGTGAGAAGAATGGCAGAAGAATTGCAAAGTCACAATGCTGGTATCAGGTGGGGAAGATTCTTGGCTAAGTCAACAGTACTGAAATAATCTTTCAGAACTTACTGCATAGCAGAAAATCACTCTGTGATTGGAGGCTCATTATTTCTGTTCTATGAGCTGAACTACCTAATTCTGGAGAAATTACTCCACAAGCATGAAACCAAAAGTTTAAAAAGAACTCTTTTTGCCTAGGTAATGGTATCTCAAGAAACACAGAACATAACTGAAAGCAAAGCTGCAGGCACTTGTCTATCTTTGATCCATGTGTTTGCTGTCTGGTTTTCAGCTAGCATCCAACAAGTAAAAAAGAGTCACAAAACATATTTGTAATAAATATAGAAAAGCAAAAAATATTCTCTTGGGCCTTAAATCTCACTAACAGAAAGACACAGAGGTGCTGGAATGTGTCCAAAGAGCAATGAAGCTGCTGAAGGGTCTAGAGCACAAGTCTTATGAGAAGCATCAGAGGGAACTGGAGTTGTTCAGCCAGAAGAAAAGGAGGCTGAGGGGAGACCTTATTGTTCTCAACAACCACTGGAAAGGAGGTTGTAGCGAGGTGGAGGTTGGTCTCTTCTCCCAAGTAACAAGCAATGGGACAAGAGGAAATGGCCTCAAGCTGTGCCAGGGGAGGTTTGGATATTAGGAAAAATTCCTTCACTGAAAGGGTTGTCAGGCACTGGAACAGGCTGCCCAGGGAAGTGGTTGAGTCATCATCGCTCGAGGTATTAAAAAGACTTGCAGATGTGGTGCTTGGGGACATGGTTTAGTGGTGGACTTGGCAGTGCTAGATTTATGATGTGACTTGATGATATTGAAGGTCTATTCCAATCTAAATTATCCCATGATTCTATGAGTTTAGGGTCTGTTTGCACCTGAAACTGGAAGCATCTACAGGCAGGAGTTTTTTGATATCTATTGCTGTTTGGAATAGCAATGGAGTTTTGCTAGGCCAGGGAAGCAAAAAGGGTGCCTGGATGCAGTGAGAATATCCAGACGGGTTTGCTTTCCCTAAGATCATGACCACCACTACAGCTGCTGAATATCACATTCACTCCACGAAAACTTCCAATACATCTGGATTTCCCAAAGCCACCATGTTGGTTCATCACACAGTGTAAAACAACACAGTGGTTGGCCCATTCATGTACTTTCTGTCAAACTAGTGATATTTTGTATTGAATTCTGAATCCTGTATTGAATTGACTGATTTTGAAATGAGCCGTTCCCTAGCTGTAACCCTGTCTCCCTGCCTGGGAGTTTTGTCATCAATAAATGTGAAACGTGGGTGCTGAAGTTCACTATTTCTTTTAATTTTTATTTTCTGATCTGGCCTCACTTTTAACTGCCCATAAGGAATATTCTCTTTCTCAAACACATGGAGGCGAACCTGAGCAACTCCCTATCAAACCAAGTCTGTCAGTTGATTTGATACCCAAAATCAGAAACAAGAAAGCCTCCTCAAAGCCTTTGGGGCTCAATAAATTGAGAAAAGCCATTATGCTGTGAGAGTCAAGCCATGGATGACAGGCACTGCACTGTTTTGCAAAGGAAGATAGACTGAATGCTTCAATCACTTATTCTCTTAATATTAGAATAGACTTATTTATTTCTCTAATGAAAAGGGTAAAATATCCTCTCCAAGATGTGCCCTGTCATAACACTATGACACTTGCAATGTGTGACATTTTCTCTGGTATTTCTTTTTTCCATGCATGCCATAAAGTGCACCGCATGAATATGAAGTGACATCTTTACTAACATGTGGTACTTACTTATCTCCCACAATTCCCAAGTTGATTGTTGGATAGCCATGTTCTTGGATTGTAGCTAGGAGGGTTGAGCGGTTACTGTCCCGAATCTTTCCTGGCAAGAGGTCATCTTCAGGATTCAGTAGCTAAAAAACCAGAAACACTCTCAGTTAGTCACCTTGGAATACTGAGCCTTCAAACAAGTGAGAATTTTGTTCTTCAGACTGGACAAGACTCTTAGAAAACTGTGATAAAATATATACGTAAAGTGATTTAGTGAATTAAATTAATAAGATATATAATGAGCTTGTTTAGTCCAGTCCTCCATGTTGCTTAGTTTGCTTCTGTTGGTTCATGTCTGCAAAACCTTCTTTCTCTTTATGTGTACCTGGCTGATAATCTCAAACATCAGAAATCGAAACATAAAGTTTCCAAGTTTTTTGCTTCTATTTAAACAGATTTAAAGGAACCTCACTGATGTTGCTAAGCAGATTTAAAGATATTAAAAGAAATTTTGAAGTTCATAATCTACTTACCACAAAAGCTGTTTTTAAAATACAATAGTCTGTCCTGAAATAGATTGAAGCTTAAAGTTTCATTCTTATATCAATAACTGGGATCAAAAGCTTTCTCTCAAGACAATATAATGGCAATTGCCTTACATGTGTTACATATTTTGGAAGTTAAAATACAAAGCATACATTTGTAAACAGAAATTTTACATATATTAGGAATTCTTTTGTAGGATTTACAGGACTCACACACAATAAGGAGGTGAATAATAATAATAGCAAGAATGTATCTGTCAAAATTATGGCAGTAGCATTAGGTAATAAAGTAAAAATAGCTAAAAGTGGAGCATGGCTAAATTTTGATGCTTTTGCTAGGAGCCCTATTTCGGTGAAGATTTCCATAGGATGCTTAAGAAACCCACTGTGCAGGACCTTTTCTAACACATGATGCAAAGGAGAGTGTCCACATCAGTAAAGGACCCATTAATGACATGCAAGAACCTCCAGTCAAATATATAATTCAGAAAATCATCCCCTCTAATGCTTGTATCTCTTTGTATTTGTTTTTCAGTTAGAGGGTATGTTTCCTGCATGGCTCACCCTGTCTGTTATGAAATCTGGCAAAATGCTGTCCCAGCAAGGCTGGCCTCAGCCACCTACAGTACCTAGTAGTCACAGAGTAACCTTCACAGAAGTTGTAAGGACAACACCAGACAACAAGAGTCAACATATTAAATGTTTTCAAAATCTTTCAAAATTCAACATATTCAAGCTGTATGAGAATACAGCTATTTAGTTTGTGTCTGGATTTCAAAAAGTTTGTCTCACAGTCAAAATCATAGGTCAAATTTCATGCCATCTTTGAATTCCAAACTGACTGTATCTCAAACCACAAATTCTTCTGGTTTTGCTCTTCCTATTCTCTTTCTGTCCCATTGCAGAAGGGAACGAGTGAGTGTAGTTGCTGCCAGGGTCAACCCACAAAGCATGCAAAATTAGTGAATTAGATTAATCTTGAACCTGATTTTTCTGATGTAGTTAAGACAAAACAATTAGAAATCTGGTCTGGAGTTCTATCAACATGAGATTGTCTGGATTTCAACATGTGCTACTACAAAAAAAGAAAAATCAGGGACAATACTACAGGAAGGCATTTGCTAGTACTGTGCAGTTTTCAAAGACAGGTTATCTGCCATTTGCACTATAGCTACAGATGAATGCTTCTCCAAAGAAATCACTCGTCCAGTCATGAACGGCAGAATGAATTACAATCCTGACTACTCTACAGGTCATCTCGTGGTGACAGAAGAAAAGCAGTTGGCATTGGATAGAGTACCAAAAATTTGGCAAAGACAGCCAAAGGCTTGTGAAAGCCTTTGAGGGAGAAAATACAAGAAGCTGATGACAGGTTGAACACTCACAAAAATGTCTCATGTCTGCACGAGGTGAAGCTCAAAAAGTGAGTACACTTGGAAATAGGGTGAAAGTCACTATCCAAAACACTTTTCCAAAGAAGATAAAGTAATTCAGTCCTTGATTTTAAAGATACTTTTCTTACCTCATTCCCTGTTGACATGACTGCAACCACTGGAAACTTGTTAACTTCTACTTCAGTTACTCCAACAGTTGCTAAGAGACCAATCTCAGACGGACCCATGTGGGTTCCTTTAGCCAGCACACATTCACCTCTTTTAATGTCATGTCCTATAGGTCTGAAAAATCAAAGCACAGAAAAATATGAAAGAAAACCAGAATGAGATTGAAAGTATCTTTCCTTGATTGGTCCTGCTCCACGTGAGAAATGTCCAGGCATGTTAATTAGTTGGATTGTCAAAATATGAGCACTACTTATGGTTAAAAAAATGACTATAGAAACCACTATCAATTCTACTCCTTAGAGAGGTATTTTACTCTCCATAAAGGAGGCTGTTTACAGACCTGATATCTTGGCCTGGTCGAGCCTGCACCAGGATTCGAACCTCTAGTTCTTCAGTGCCCTATAAAAACAAGGAGATCAAGTACAATCAGCAAGGCGATTCAAGGAAGTTTAATCAGCTCTCATTTCTCAGAAATCTACACAGCTTACTTATTACATTGAGACCTTCTGGTTTAAGCATCATCATTGTTCTCCTGATTTGCATGTCAAGACTGTAATACAACGTGTGCTAAAACTTAACAGCTTTGTAAGAAATTTTCTTTATGATGCAGGGAAGGACCAGCACTGAACACATAGTTTTACCTTCCTTTTTTTATTACCTCTGTTTTTATGTGTCTTTTCTATGTTACATCCTGTGTCTGTAGTTCTCGTACACTGAGCCCACTCTTTCTACTCCTCTCAGCCAACTCAATCTGCTAAAACAATTTCTAAGACAGCATTTCAGAAAGACCTTAGTCTGGCAGACAATATGCCACTACCTCTGCAGAAAGGTGGGAAGAAGCTGTATGCTCTAGCTGCTGCAGGATTTTCATGTAGATTCCTGTAGTAGAAACTCCTACTTGAGAGCTTTGTAAAAATCAAAAAGAGGCTTATTCATCATGTTTACTTACTAGGAACAAGAGACCGTGAAAAGTCTCATGCTTACTTTGATATCGGTGTTTACCTCTTCAGAATTCCAATGGTTTGGTGATTCGCTCTATGTCAATAAATGGCACATGCTAGTATTTTGCTAGTGTTTAGTTTTTAAGCCTGGAAGGGGGTTGATGATTGTTCTGGTTTGGTGTGTTTTTTGGTAGCGGGGGAAGGGCCTCAGGAGTGGCTCTGGTAAGAATCTGAGAAGTTCCCCCTGCTCCAAACCCAGCCAAGGAGCCATTAGAGGGACAGTAGATGTGCCTCTGCGATTAACGTATGAAAGAACTGAGGTGAGACCTGAGCAGAGGAGCATTTAAAAGAAAAAAAAAGAAGAGCTGTGCTGGAGAGGAGAGCTGTGCTGGTGGTTGGTGAGGAAGAAGGGGAAGAAGGTGCCCAAGCAGAAGCTTCCCTGCAACCCATGGCGTGATGGCAGCTGTCCCCTGCACTCATGGAGGAATGGGTTGGAACATTCCCTGAAGGTGCCAGGATGGGTGACCTTGGCCACTGGACTGGGATGTTGTGGCCAGTGGATTTGCTGCCTGTGGACTTTGATTGCACAGCTTTGGAAGACCCCAGTGCCAGGGGAGTTTGTTCCTGAAGCACCTGTGACTCTGTGGGAAGCCCAGGCTGGAGCAGCTCCGGACCTCGGGGGAAGGACTCGTGAAGAAGAGGTTCGCGGAGGACTCTCTGCCATGGGAGGGACCCCATGGGGAAGCAGGGAAGGACTGTAAGGAATCCTTCTTCCTAAGGAGGAAGGAGCGGCAGGAACCACCCGCCTGTGAACTGGCTCTAAACCCAATCCCCTGTCCCCCTGTGCTGCTGGGGGGAAGGAGGGAGAGAAACCGGGAACAAAGGGATTTGGGCCTGGGAAGAGGGGAGGGGTAACACATGGAAGTGCTGGTGCCCAGGATGTCCTTTTATCTCCCTTAACCCTATCTGAAGCTGTGACAGGCATTTTAGGCTTGTGATGAAAAACTGGGACAAGAATTAGTCTAAGAATTATTTTATTTTTATGACACTCTGGGGATGGTTGGCCAGTCATGAAGATGTGAATTGTCTGTATCTTTGATAATATTTAAAGATAGCTAGGGAATCAAGAGGAGTGCCAACAACACATCTGAGTAATAGAAAATAGGGGAACCAACAAAAAAAAGGCTCTTGAGTAATTTAGTATTCCCTGGTTTGAAAAGCACTGTGGAAAGTACAACTATGGACAACGTGTTGATGTGTGGAGATTTTTATTTATGGAACTGACGGATATCCCAGAACACTTGAGGAATACAAGATAACTCCAGGTGGCTAGACATAAGGCTTGCAGGAAGGTATGGCATTATGCTGAGAACATCTTCCACTGGGTGTGTATCAGGCAGCACTCCTTTTGCTGTGCTTTAATACATTTTGAGCTCTGAGTGGTTTACTCTGATGGCTGATAACAGCCAGCATCCATACTGATACAGTGATGCTAGCTCTTGATGTAGGATCTAACCCTTGTTTTGGTTGATCACATTAACCTCCTTTTTCCTCCTACAAGGTTACACGAAAACTCAAAATGGAAAGGGTGGAGACATGTTTTTGCCAGGATCCTTCTCAATGACTCTGCATTTGGCAAGTTGATGAGAATTATTTCTGCTGGATAGATGTAATTTCTTTCAGGCCTGTGACTTATGCAGTCATTTGGGGAATGCTTGCTATGGTATTTAAGTACAGCTACCACAACTAAAGGTCAAGGAGCTCCTTCTAAAAGTACTGTCTCGTCTTTTCAGTACAATGTTTTTCAGATGTTTCCAGTTAAATCCCAGCTCTGAAGGAATTCTTCACAATAAAAGGAAAATATTCTTGAAATATGTAGCCACTCAGGCACAAAAAAAGAGAATCAGACCCCAAACATTAATTAAACTATACTAATTATGTACAGGATTAACAGAGTGGCATATTCAAGGACAATTAGAAGCTGAAGAGTACCTCACACTTAAAGGCAGGAAAAGGAAGCTGAAGGTGGCTGACCATTTGCTAAAACATTCAGAGTTTAAGCACAGAGCCAAATTATCTGTTCTCACAGGCAAAGGAGAACATGCACAGGAAAGTGGAATCCAGGAAGACAGTCACCCAAAGAAGCAGAAAATACCTAGTTGTCATGTATGTTGCTCTGCAATGTGATAGTCCTCTCATAATCATGTGGGCAATGGCCACAGTAAACTTGCTCAGTAAAGCTGATGGAACAATTAACTAGCAGTGAAGGCAGTGGTGTATTTCATGGGAAGATATCATCTACACATACACATCTGTAACCTTAAAGCAGCACTGACTCCATAAATTCCCTGTCAGGAGGAAGGCCTGCCTAAGCCATCTGGGCAACCTGTTCCAGTGCCTCACCACCCTCACAGTAAAGAATTTCTTCCTAATGTCTAACCTGAATCTCCCCTGTTCCAGTTTTGATCCATTACCCCATGTCCTCTCACTACAAGCCCTTGTACAAAGTCCCTCCCCAGCTTGACCTCATCAGAAGTAAAAGTCTGTGCATTTACAGTAATAAGGCACGAAAAATGATATTGTAATTATGTTTCAGTTTTTGCTGTCTTCATCAGTTTTGAACACTAGAGTTCATCTGCTCACAGCCCAGCTACAATAGCAATGCTAGCATAGAGCTATGGTGAAGTGGAACAGCTTGTCAGAACAGGAGCAGAGGAGCAAAGGCTGATTTGAACAGGCAGCCATGCACACACTTAATTCCAAAACTGAACTTGGAAGTTGTGTCAGTAAGAGACTTATCTTCTTGCATTAAAATCTCTCAGATGATGATAACATGATGTTGGCATCCTGAAATCACAGTTGGGTAAGTGAAGGTAATGATTCAGAAGGAATACTTCCAATGCCTGAAAATGCAGACAGAAGGGCTAAAGGAAGTCTAAGATAGACTGTCTGGGATACAGTTGTCTACAGACAGCTCCTGTGCTTCATTAAAAAACAGTTTACTTTGTTAAGATAACTGCAGGTACAGAATTACTTCTACAGTGTACATCTTTTTTCCTGTGGTATTCTGCAGCATCTGTGAGGCAGAGTGCTAATATGATTTATAGGTGTGCTGGAAAATCTGTTCCAACTAAACAAAGCTAGGACTATGTTCTGGGGGAATATGCATAATTTCCTGGCTTTTTGAGGTCTTAAATTCAGTAATTTTCTCATTTTAAAGGAGCACAGAGGTCTACTGAAGAAATATAGTAATAGTTTAAAAAAATGGGGGGGGAGGGGGAGGGGGCACTTACTTCTCCTGTTACTTAATAAAAACCTTTACTCTAAACATAGGTGTTTAATGGAAGGCAATGTGCACAAGACATACTCTCCAAAACCCACCATTTTCACATTTGCTGAAATGAGACCAATTCTGATAATACAGAACCATCTTCCTAGCATAGTTCAAAATAGTTCAAGTAATCCTACAGATTTTGCAGCACTTAACTCACTTTCCTACAGAAAATCATATTCAGCTTTAATTGCATCAGCAGTAATGCTGTACTATAATATTTCAATGTATTATTCTGGGATCAATATGTATTTTAAGAAAACTTTCCCCTTTGTTACTCTGTGAATTCAGGAGAACTTTTGAAGTCCTTGTCTTGCTGAGTTTCAGGATGATCCTGAAATATAAAGAAGATTGCGCTACTGCTAAATGTGAACTCAGTAGAAAAGAAAGAAATATATAATGTCTGATTGCCACTATTCTATTTTAAAATGGGAATATGCTAGGCACTCAAATTGGACTGTAGTTATGAATCTCCAGGAGGCAATTTGCCTCTCACTCAAATCATGATCCCAAATACTCTGGTGTCAGCTATTCAACAACCGTGATGAAAAATCCAAGTCAGGGCAGGTCAGTCTGTGGTACTGTTATCACAGCTTGAAAAAGTGAGTAGAACTGCCACTAGGAACTGATGTGACAAACCTCAAAGTTCTGAGATTAACAGAAGAGCTTTTCTGTAGGACTGTCTTTCATATTTACAGGATTGTACCATGAGCCATTTTCTGCTGTACACAAAAGGAAATGGAGTTTTGACTTGTGACTCACATCATCTGATTCCCTGATGAGCTCCGTATCTTCCACTTGCACCACTGCATCAGCACCACATGGAATTGGAGCACCAGTTGTAACGCGCATGACCTGACCAGGCATCACGGTCTGAGTTGGCTGAAAAACACACAACAAACAAAAGTTAATTTCCTGTTGGAAAGAAAACATTCAAACCATTTGGACTTTATGGAAATAATATGAAAGGCTAAAATGCCTTATACCAACAGGTATAAACTCCAACGTATTTAAAGATCATCAGGTCATTGCTTTAGATCTGGCTTTTTTTATGGTCACATATTAAGTGGCTTCAAATCTTCCCCTTTGGATTTCTATCACAAGAGCAAGTTTCAGAAGAAGCAATATATTGATATTGGCTGCCTCAGGAACATAATTCGACTGGTCATCTTCTACAAACTTACATGAGCAAAAATCAAGTACTTCTCTATACATATTTTTGCAGAGTGCTTTGTTCCCCAGGATTGAAATTTCCTTCCTTTGGTTTCTGTTCCTTTTTTTCCCTTTTTTTTTTCTATTTTGTTTTACCAGCACGCTACATATGGAAAACAAATAGCTTGTGAGTAATGTAACCAGCTGCTTTGCTGCTTTGTTTTTAAACAGATTTCCTCATACTGAGAGACAGCTCAACACCAGTTCACACAAAAGTATCTGTATTTTTGAAGGTCAGTCTAGCAAAGCCTAAAATGGATATAATACAATTATGTAAAGTATGGTACAGGATAAAGTTTCAGCAGAAGCAATGGAAAGAAGAGAAAAAATCTCAGAACAATATAATAAAATAAATGACACATTTCTAATAAAATTTCTCACCAGGCAGCCTACTGCTACTGTAATACATGTTTATCAAAACCCAGAGTCAAATTGTAATTTGACTATAACCACTTAAGAAATGAATAACCAAAAGAAAAAAAATGTTTTAAAAAAATGCAACTAAAAGAAGCTGGTATGAGGATTGAGATTTCCTGGCTGAAATACGAGTGCTTGCTCCCCACAGCATTCCAGTAAGCCCATCTTATTTAGGCTTTACTGTTACTAGTGCACATGTGCCACATACAGTTGGCATCAGACCAACATATTCTGCGCCCCACGTATAATTCATGTGCAGATTGTCTCTATATTCCATATGTGCAGCATTGGAGTATGTCAGGGATTTCTCAGACCGCGATCAGCATGTCTTTGGTAGCACCACACAGAGCTGCAAGCAGCCCTGCCCAAGCACTGGCCCTTGCTCCTGCCCAGCAGTCACATTCTCCACAACTTTTGACAGGAGACTGTTTTTAAGACATCTCCAAATTCTAGACCAGTGGCCAATGTTTTCAGTACACAAAGCTCGTGCTTGTCCTTTCTTCTGCTCCATTTCAGCACTGTCATAAATTCTGAAAAGTGACTATTTGAAATGTGTGTATTTCAGAGGTTGCTCATTGGGACAGATGGCCTATGAAGAGGCTGGAAAGGGTTTGTACCTGCTTTACCACAGTATCACAGTGACCTGTGTATCCCAAGAAAGCTCTGAGTCTGGAACTGATTGAATCCTGACCCTTTTCAAGGGTCATGGAAATCTAGCGTCCCTTGAGAAGAACATAAATAAAGCGCTAAACTAAACTTAAAAAAACCCAAACCAAACAAAATCCCCCCAAAATGACACTTGCTGTATGTCATGGGTAATGTGCTTTTAGGTCAAGATTCATGTTATCCTAAAGTAGGTATCTAAAAGAGATGACATAAAAATAATTCTCAAAAAAAAAAAAAGGTTATTTATTGCACACATCTGCAAGGAGCTGTGGATGAATATCTGAGATGCTGCCACTTATCCTGAAGATGCTTAAAAGTGAAAATAATCTTGTCTAGTGTGTTATTTTGACTTTTAGGAAAAAAACTGCAAAAGACAAATCTTATGCCTTGGATTATGTGACCTCTGATGCATACTGTTGTTGATAAGTCTGTCTATAGGCACATTACAAAAAGGTGATATTGCTTTGAACTTATTAAAGTCCTGACAACTTTAGTGACAATTTTTAGAAGAAATATGTACTGCATAAAACAGTTTTCCCATTTGCAATTTAAAAGGAACCTGCCAGAACTCAGTGCCTATGGTGATAAAATGCACCCATGGTTTTGCAGTTTATTACTAGGTGAGTTAATTTTTTGAGGTGTAATGACTTGAAACATTTAAACAAATTCATGATACAATAGCAATTGCTTTTAGACTTGGTTGTTCACATATTTAATATCTTTTTGCCCTTCGAGAATTTGATCAGATTAACTTTATGAAGAAAAGACAAGCATCAGATTGGTGTGTGAATCTCCAGGGCTGTGCTCTTCTGTGCTAGACCATGAAGATAAAGAAATTACTCCTTCTCAGAAAGCATATTATTGTTCAACACTTTCACAGAAGGCCTTTGAGATCTCACATTTAATTAGAACAGGGCAGTATGGAGTTCTGTCCTTTGCCTTCATAACTGTTAATTTATTTAATGTTAGTCACTGAATAAAAATAATCTATGAAGCACAGCTCCCATCTCAGGCACTTTCTCTTGCTAGTGATTACACGTCTCCTGTATGAGTTACAATGACCCAGGCTTCTTCCTGTAAAAAGGTCTGAGTTAATGGAAAGGTGAAAAATGGTTGTTTCCCATCCCATATTATAGCTGGTTACTCACAGTGCCTCTTACAAATGACTTCAGAAAGTCTTCCAGGAAATGCTAAGCTCCAGCTATGCAAGTCTACAGGAAGAAAATAATTGCTCCCTGTGGTTGAGTTTTTCACACAGAGGCCACATGGATGGCACATGGCTAGTACTCTGAAATATGTCCTAATCTCCCCAAAGCAGGACAGTGTCTGAAATCATTCCTCAATACAAAAGAAAAAATTGGTTGTTAAAATGACCATCTGGAAATGGAAATTAGAAACTAATACACAATTTACAAATTGATACAGAAATGTCCAACTTGGCTACAAGGCCTCTCTGCAACTCTCAGTCCCATTTTCTTCCACTCTACCTAAAATTTACATAACCTTTTCCCCTACATGAGAAGCCAAATCTAAACCTATTTTGAACTCCCTGCTGTGAATCATTCTGTTAATTGGTCTGTAACATGAAAAGCAGAATTTTGCTGCTGAGAGTGACTGAAGGGTGAAATGAGACTGAGGAGCCTTCCAAGGCTATAAATAATTTCTTGTGAGGGAGATGAACCTGAAGATGTGTTGGCACAAGGAAAAATCTTAGACCAATTATTCAGAGGTCAACAGTCTCATTTTTCTAACTTGGCACTGGTATTTCCAGAATAATTCCCCCTCTCTCTTTCTGCCTCCTCCCACCCAATTTTTGTTTCTTGCCAGAGAGGTTTCCCATTCCCATTAATCTGGGAGAACAGACTGTCCCTGCAGAGAGACATTTGTGAGCTCTTGAATTTTGTAGGAGGGAAACAAGCTGCCATTTGCCCTTTTATCCCTAAAAAACATGCTGAACTGATTAGGACACTGAAACCCTTTAGACCTCTGGGCAGTCTTCCCATTAGATACAGCTTCAACAGTGCTGTTTTTAAGCACCACTGCGCTGTGATATTGTTTAACTAGCAGAACGGTAATATTGTTGACAGGTGAATAATGATAGGAGTGATAATTAATCAGGCTGCTCTGCTGGTTTTTGCTATTTTATAGTGACCATAAGAAGAGTTGTAGAAATGATTGACAGTCTTTTGGATTCTAGACCAATGCCTGAAAATGCAGACAGAAGGGCTAAAAACCCAAGGCAGCTGAAATTAATTAGGTTACTTTTGTTAGTATTTAAAGCAATTTTACAGATTTTGTATAACAGATTCATTAACCTAACTTTATGTGAATATCAGTATTGAGAAGATGTCTATTATACCAAAGTATAAGTCATAATGATGGATGGGAACTACAGCAAGTATTATTTTCATAGTTCTCTGTATCTATCATGATTAACCAAATTACATGTCTATTATACATTTAGAGGCAGTTGAACTTCATTTTTAAAAAAATGGAACTATCCTGCAATTGGTAATAGTTTTAAAACCTGAAACAACTTTTGAATGCATGTATTTATTCAAGACTTTTCAAAATAAAATGGCCACACAGTAAAATCCTTTGGTTTGCCTGTTACATGTTCCATTTCTGCATAATTTCACATTCAATATGCAAAATTATAAACTGGGACTTGAAATAGCTGGAGAAACATTTTGGATTAACTCATGCTTTCCTGGATGCTCCCAGGCTTTCTCAAGATTGTTCTGACCATTAACCTTTAAAGGCTTCACACAAAATTATTAAAATTTGTTTTGCAGATATCAGTGTGAAACACATAAGGAGCTTGTGAAAATAGTTATTGGGCTGACATCCCTCTTAAAATCTGTCAGTATGAAGCAGTTAAATCCTGCTTTTCTCTGTCTGTGGATTGTAATCCCACCAGAAACCTTATGTCCTCTAACATTGTATAAGGGGAGAACATTACTGTATGCACTCCTTGCACTGACTAGGGGAGAATATTACTGTATGGACTCCTTGAGGATGTCAGCACAATGCTCTAAAGCATTTGGGATATCCTTGTTAGTTCCTTTATGTAATTATATGACATCACTTTCTGAAATCATGTTCTGAGGCACATAGCAGGAAGCTATAGTACTGCTGTGCCACATCCAAGAATATTGAGTTTTGTAGCACTAGCAAGGCTTGTAAAAATACAAAGCAATATCTTACAAAAGAAAAATACATTAAAAAAAAAAAAAAAGAGGAAAGAGAAAATAAACTGTGCTCACTTGCTCACCAGCCTGGGATTCCCCTATGATGAATCGGTCCCCTGGGCCATCAGCAGCTGTTGGGATGGACAATAAAAAGGTAAAGGCTGAAGCAAAACAAATGATGGCATTAGAAATCAAGCACAGGAGAATCAAAGAATGACCTAAAATTCAGTTCTACAGTGTCAGCATGACAAGGGTTATGGAAGAGGACAAGTGCAGTGGTTACAGACTGTGTAGATGACCAGACGGGTTTGGCATTTTCTGAAGAGTACCAGGGCTAAGATAATACAACTTGGACTTGCCACATTATAAGTCTGGGTTCTGTTCCTTTTTGTAGTTTTAGGAGGTGCCAATGAACAAGTTACCTTATACTTTCCACTGAATCCAGTCTGAAAATTAAAAGTCAGAGATGATTGATTTAACAAGCTTTAAGTCTCCAGGATTTCTAATTTTGCCAAATTTGTGTTTTTGCAGGGACAACAAAGGCACTATTACTAACAGTTTAAGCTCCTCCCTGCCTCAAGGGTCTTTCAGCGAGTTGCATTAGTGGTATCAGTGGCTCTACCATGGTGTAAAACACATACAGAGCACAAGCAACTCTGCCTGTCCAAGCACAGCAGGCATATTGTCAACAATGTTCAGACAAACTGGGTTCACACAATCATATTTAAATATCTCTTTTTATTAATTTTAAGTCTGTAACCATCAAAAGTCGATTTCCCAGAGATGAAGTCTACTCAGTGACATCCTTTATCTTAATAACTTCTGCTTTATTTCAAACACCAGGAAGGTACAACTAGATAACTTTGTCGTAATGAGAGTTGCTTTCAGGAAGGAAGCCCATTCAGTCTGTGTAATGATTTATCACATTGGTACTCATACATCAGCTGCAACTTTGCAGATGATGATCTATGGTACTTAGCCATGTTTGAAGACTAATGATTAACTTACCTTTAAATGGCTATCAAACAGCCTAATCTTTGAGCTTTAGAACAAACTCTAAAATACAGAAGTGGAAAAGGACTCCTCAACTAGTTTCTCTGAATAATGCATATAATACTCCTGAATACTGTTGTCAAATCTTCACTGAAAAAAAAAAAAAGCAGTGGGATGATCCAGCAAAAGAAGAGAAAAATCCTCTAAATTATTTTAAACCTGATGAAGTGCTACTGAATTAGATTTCGTTCCCCCATTAATAATGATATGGACATCAAATTTATAGGTGATACACAGCTGATACAGCTTCAAAAAAGTGGACAAGGTTTTGGGCAGACAGGTTTATGTGACTGAAAGCTAATTCCTTATTTTTTTGTAAAAAATATCCATCAATGTAGCCAGATTATTTCTGCCTACAAGCTTTCCTTTTCATATTCTGAGATAACAGGTCTACAACAACGAGAGTAGAACAGCGCAGACTATTTCAGTTGAAAGGGACTTACGGTGATCATCAAGTCCAATTCAGGGCTGACCAAAAGTTAAAGCATGTTATTGAGGGCATCATCCAAATGCCTCTGACAGGCCTGGGACATCAATCACCTCTCTAGGAAGCCTGTTCCAGTGTTGGATCACACTCTGAGTAATGAAATACTTCCTAATGGCCAGTCGAAACCATCCCTTGCACAGCTTTAAACCATTCCCACACGTTCTGTCACTGGATACCAGGAAGAAGAGCTGAACATCTCCCTCTCCACTTCCCTTCCTCAGGAAGCTGTAGAGAGCCATGAGGTCATCCCGTGAGATCCTTTTCTTCAAGACAGATAAAGCCAGAGTCCTCAGCCACTCCTCAAAGGACATGCCTTCCAGCCCCTTCACCAGGTTTGCTGCCCTCCTCTGGACTGTTACTCTGAATCTACCACCAAAATTAGGGTCTTATGTGTTGGTTCTGACAGAAGCTGTTAAAGATGGTGTTCATGATAATTCTATTGATTTGGAGCGTTTACTGAGACAGGTACTGTGCTTTCCCTTACCTTGTAGCAATCAGGCTGCAAAACAGTATTTGCTTGATCCCAAGGCCCTTGTCAGTCAGCATTCTACTAAGAGCTCCCCCTCTCAACTTTTCTCAGCATTATACTACCTCTGTTTCTCTGGCTACAGCTGCACCCCCTTGCCGCTATTACTGGTTGTTTTGTTCTGCCTGTCTCTCACACACATAGATGACAGACAGCTGCAGTCAAACTCATCTTGTATACCTGGAATTTTATTTCTCTGTCAAGTCCCTGGGGAAGCTACTGGCCTACATCCACCTCTTGGGTTTGCAGACATTATTTCGTGGACAGTTGCTTTCAATTGTTTCAGCTGCCAGTAACAAAAAATATTTTAATGTCCCTAGATGAAAGGTGGCTACTGTGTCCAAATTTCAACATGGTGTTAACTATGATTCAGCTCCTATCACAATGAAATCACTACTAGCATAATGCTAAATAATATATATTTTAATTTTTCTCTGTAGACCATTAGTCTTACTTTAGAAAGGGAAAAACTGATGCAGAGAGAAGCAACTAGCTCAAAATCATGCAGCACCTTGTGGCAATGCAGAGGATGGATTCGGGTCTCCTGAGAAACCACTCACTCCTTCCTCTGTAAAGTCACATAACTCATTTTATTTATATACAGCAACTGCAACATTTTCAAAGTAAAACTGGGTTTTTCTTTTCAGATGCCTCCATAAGTGTACATTCTGATTTGTAGTTTTGAAAATTCTCTAATGCAATCATAAAGTAATTCACAAATCGGAGGCTGGATCTGTGACAGTTCAACAAAGTAACAGATACATAAGAAATTCTTGATTAAATCAACTACAGAGGAACAGAAGAATCTGTCATTCAGAAACAGATGTTATGTTACTCTCCTGAATTTTTTATGTTTCCAAGAAACTCACTAGCAGCACAGGTGCAGGTCTAAGAGCACACATGGATGTACGCTTGTTCAAGTATGTAAGTATCAACTTAAAAGATCTGACCTCAGCTTTATGGCCTTCCTTCAAGACAGCTGCATTCTACATAACTGTGACCTCAGCAGGATCTGAATCTGATCACAACCAAAATAACCATTGCTGGATCCAAAATAGGCAAACTAACATGTTATAAAGTGACAGACACTGTACTGCATGTCTACAAAGTGAGTGTTTACCTCTGACAGCGTAGCCGTCTTTTACTGATGCTGGAAATGGCGGTAGGTTATCTTTTGCATATACATCTTGAGCAAGGACTCGGCCCATTCCATCTGGAAAAGAGAAAAGACCATTCTCCATGTCACTAAAATCTACAGAAAGAGAAAAAAAAGCAGTGTGCTCTGCTGGGTGAAAAGTTTGTGTATGTGACAGGAATAGGTCTCTTGGGTTTTTGATTTCTGCCTCTACATAAATGAAAAAAGACTGGAGTCTGAAAGTACTGATGAAAGATTTGTTCAGTAAGTCTGTGTTCCTGGTTATGATGAAATTGTTGACAGGAGATGTGAAGGCCAAGTATTCAACCCAGAGGTAACAGCTCTGATACGCATTAAGAGAGAAAACCAAGTATTTTTTCCTTAAGGACAAGTTCTTCTCCAGATATCTCTTAAAAAGACATTTTTCTGTATATATATTAAAAAAGGGTCTTTTTTTTTTTTTTTTTTTTTTTTTAAAGCTTTAAAAAAAACACTTCAGAGGTGAATCCTATGTGCAAAAGGTGAGAGGTGATGGAATGAGCCCAGAGGACTCAACATAAACATTAATGATGGATAAGTTTCCATAAATTGATAAAGATGTTTTGCAATAGATTAGCTTTGCCTAATTGCTGAGAGCATTTCTGCTTAATGGAGGGTGAGTGCACATAAGTGTCAGGATTATTTATGTAAATTTACGCTGTTATAGTTCTAAATATTTTAATAGCTGTTTCAAACATATTCTTTCCCTTCACTTAGCAACTATGACTGATGAGTTGCAATTTGGCTCTGCCTCCCTGGAGGAGGAGTGATATGAATTACTTCACTCTCAGTCAAGTGTGCACTACACATTTGCTTCTATAAAGCCAGTGAGTGCTTTTTTTTTTTAGTATGAGGTAGAACGGAGTGGAAAATATGTATCTTAGCCCTTCATACAGTGGGAGAGTGAGAAAAATTTATTACATGTGTGATTAGAAAGACTGGGAAAGAGCACATAGGTCAGAACTACTGAGACTGACTTGTTTCCATTATGCCTAAAGTAGAAGAATGGAAGCTCATCTCCTAACAGAGACCACTGTTGTGGCACAGGAAAGCAGTATCCAGCTGGAAGTATAAAGGAATGAGAGGATGCATGAATACTTCTGCCAGGAGAATTTGTGTGGATATTACTTCATAGATCATGATTTTTCAGACAAGCCAAAAAGAGAGATGTACATAAAGTGTGTTTCTTGTTTTATAGATGGGGAAATCAATGTGGTTCTGGTTTGCTGGGAAGGCAGAAGGCCTCATGTTGCACACTAAATGGATAGGTTTGTTAAAAAGTGTACCTACTTGATTAGAAAATGTTTAGCTCCAGTGAAGTGGTATTATAATGGAGATTATATTTTACTTATTAACACAAAGTGATGTAGTTCATAATTAATTATAATTATAGTAACTGTAACATCATTGTGCTTATATCCATATGTATCAACTTTCAGCCTGAGGTGAATATTTATGTTGCATTTTTGAAACAGGTACTGCCATGAAAATACTGATAAAATGTGTTAAAGCAACTAGAAAAGCACCTTTGTGATGGCTATGATGTCTGTGCATCACTATGTATCATTGTCTGTGATACACAATATAGTTAAGTTACTAGAAAGCTCACGAAAGCTTGTACACTTGCACTAAAAAAGAATGCAGATGCAGACATTTAAATTATAGCATAGAAGAGGCAGCAATCAAAAGCCTAGTAAAAACACCCTTTGTTCACAGACACACAAAATGTCAGGCAAAACTGATGCTCTCAATTTTAGCAGGCATGTTTTGTCTTCATTTTACTTTTTGTCTGCATGCAAAACCACACCAATTAGAGCAAAGTTGAACAGTGTGTTCCTGGCATTGTGCCATGCAATATCTGAAGGGAATAAATGGCCAGCCAGTAGCAGGAATTAATTTAATTTTGGGGAGAAAAATGTAAGAATTATTCGCTGAAGCCGTAGGCATTTAAAATTAAGCAAGTCAGCAACCAAAGTACCATATGAAGTAGTTCTGTACTCTCCTTTATTGGAGCAATAATTTTAGAAAGAAATTATCAGACCTTATTTTGATTAACTGTAATTTAAAAAAGATGTTCTGAAATATTTTCATGTCATCAAACTGCTGCTTGTGATGTTCCTAGTGTATGTATTCTAAAACAAAATAGAGAATTACACTAAACTCACTTTTCAAATTTGGGCATTTTCTAAAGCTGAGCTGGTGAAACTGGTGCAGTTCTGTGAAGAATTCTGATTTCTCAGTGTGTTGGTAGTGGGATAAAGCAGTGAGACAGGTATATTACTAGAGGTGATGGATAAGCTCTCATTTTGTAATATTGCCCTGGTAGCACTTCAGTGTGTTATGAAAAGGCAATGCTACCAAAATAATGAGTTAGTTCAAAATGAATAAGCAGTGGAAAAAAATGTCCAAACTCTACAGAAGTTAAAAGGCTTTTGCACTAGATCAGAAAACTCTGTTCTGAGGCTTAAGCCTGTAAAGTGTGGATTGCCTCTGCTTTGTACTTTTAGCATCAAACTTCTGCCTCTTCTTAGTTTCAGAAGAATAATCATTATCATGATGTCTAAAAACTTAACCTTATATATCTACAAAGCAATGTTCAGGTGACTGTATTCAGCTGGAATAAAAGTCTCATTGGGGGCTTCATACCAAATATTGATATTGGCAGGTGGGAAATACGCTTCAGATGCCTTTTGTTCATGGTAAAATGTTTTAGGCTTTTTTGTGCTTTTTTTCTCTTTTCTTTTTTTTTTTCTCTCTCTTTTTTTTTTTAATATGGAAGAGACTAAATGATCTACAGAGGTAGTGAGCAATATACTTACCAAAGTACAAGTCATGTTGCAAAAGACAACTTCACTCATCCCTCCACTTATGTTAGAAGGCAATAGAATGGAGAGACTAACAGCATGCCTTAATTTAATCAAGAATAAAATCACAATGTGTGGCAGCACCGAGATTTGGTGAACAGCAGGAAAACTTCGAGCTTTCAAGTCAGATGTCAGAGTATCCCATTCAGAAACCATTTGTACCTCTCTGCTGTCAAGTCTCACCACCTAAGCATTTTGCCTCTTGTGGCTTGTGGTTTCACTATCTCTTTGCTCACCACCTTACCTGCGGAAAATCTGGAGGAATCCCTGGAGGAGGCTTCCTCTTCCCTACCTACTTTAGGATTACTATCAGCATGCTTCCTGTCACTGTTTTGTTCTGTGCCAAGAACACTCTCTCAGATAATATCCAGGCTTGGAGTAAGGGATACTAGAAGCAATGGAGAAACCTAACAGGCATTACGAACACATTATTTCAGAAGGGAAGATAGTTTAGCTAAATAAATATGAGAGGTGTCCTACTAACTCCTTTTAAAGCTGGAAAATGCTTTCACTTACGCTCATTTATTTACTAATACAGACACAATCACAAGGTCTACCATTTTGCTTGCTGTTTGGTGCCTTTAAAGACAACCTCACTATATAAATCCCTACCAGCTACCCTTCATTATAGGTTTCAATAAATCAAACATTAAATGCAAGTAGGAGGGAAATTATGCTGCCTTTATGAGAAGAGGCAAATTCTGGAATGACTAGTAGGCAAGTAGGATCTGGATAAACAAACTGAGATGAACTGTTAAAGATATAGACACGTGACCAGGAATCAACAATCACTTTGATTTTGTCATTAATCTCAGACTAAAAGCAGGTTAGTGGGAATCTCACACAGTAAGAGAACAGCGGGAACCATCCCAGCAGACTTTGAAGCTACCTGGCATCCACAAAAGTTCAGTGTTAACCACTGAAGCAAATTATGGTTTCTATGTTTTAGCTTTGTTGCATATAACACAGACCCAGAGAGAACTAATTTATATATTTAATTAAAGTTCCATTACAGATCCCTTCAGGGAGTGGTACTGAGCTCAGTGAACATTTTCCTGGCTTTGAAAGGAGACCTCTGCTCCTATTACTGGCCTATCATAAACCAGTTTCTCATGCAGAAGGTACTGTCTCAGCCCCCTCACAACATGAATAAAAGAGCAAGTGCTCAAGAAGGTTGTAAAATAAAGAAATTCTCACAATGCATTCAACTTAAAATACCTCTGTAATTGATGATTTCTGTTCCAAGCACTGGGGTCATCTCCAGAACTGTGATGAAGGCCTTGTCCATAGATGTCAATGGGAATGGAGACATGCGGTGTCTTCTTGCTACCTTGGTAATGTCAACTGCACTGTGACCTGCAACAAGAGAGCACCAAGTTTATCTATGCTACAATGCGTAAATGTACACAGTGATGATAATTTAAACCACTTTACTGCAATTAATCGTGCACTTTGGGGTAAATTAAATTAGTTGATTATCACTATTGAGCATTTATGTCAGACACCGGGAAGGCACCATATTCAACTAGAATCAAAAGAGAGATTTAAAGCAAAATGCAATCAGCAGTTGAAAAAGTTCACAAAAGTGCATATCCTTCCTTTTCATGAAAAAACTCAGAAGTCCTGATAAGCAGAAACCCTTCAAGATGATGCAGTGTTTTATAATGAAGATGATAATCTGAGGCTTAGTTCTATGAACTATGAATCCCAGATGATTCACTTCCTGTTCTGCTCTCCACAAACACATCTCAATAGGCTATGTGCAGCACACAGATAAAACATCAAAATGGACACTGTCCCAGTGGGTTTGCAATCCATGAGCATGATGGGAGTCAAAAGGTTTGAAAGGAGGATAGAGGGAAGCATAACGAAATCAGCAGACAGCCAGGACAGCAGACAGTGTTTCCAGCTAGTGGGCATCCTACCCATTGTCAAGCTTTTGTAGTCACCACGTAAAAATGACAATTAAATGTAGAGTTTGAGTGAAGGTAGCAGGATAGATTAAGCTTACATTTCCCAGGTGTGAGGGGCAGGTTTGGAGAAAATATGACAAAAGTTGTTCGAAAATTAAGTCAGTAGCATGTTTAATTTCTTGATACTTACTGAGAGAATAAACGAGGGGACAACAAACTTTAAAGGATTTTGAAAGTGAAGATAAGCAAATGAAGAGAGGGAACTATTGCAGGAATACATAAACAAGAGCAACAGATAAACCCCAAAAGATTAAGAAAATGACATTTGTAGAATTATCTTGATTGGATTTGCCTAGAACAAGAAGGTATTTATAAAGTGGATGATTTTCTCTATGTAATACATAACAATATTGCTAAAGCAATATAAATTATAATAAGATAGCATTAACAAATAACAGAAACTAATTTTTAGTGACATGATTTTGCTTTGCAGTAGCTACCTAAATATCCAATTTACTGCTGAAAGTGCCTTCACATTCTGGAAAAAAAATAATTATTGCTTTAACTGTAGTCTTCTAATTAAAAAGAATACAAAAAATAGTAAACAATCATGCAATCCAAGTTATTCCTTCATAAGAGAAGGTCACTTAATCAATCTGTATATACAAAACTTTTAGCCCTGACACATGCTTGTTTTTCTGTGTGGAAGACTGTTCATTGATTAATTTTTTGCAGTTAACGCAGTAACTATATTGAAGACAAAGTACAGACAAATAAAACTGACCACCTAGAAGAAATTACTTGAACAATCTCTTTGTATGTATTTAGAAGATGACATGATGATAAAAGCAAGCGCTGTGAAATTGTTAAGCACAAATAATTTCTAACTGACTTAATTCCTTTCCTGTCTTCTGAGCAGTCTTAGTTTCTCAATAGAGCTGTGAAGCTTCAGTACTTACTTGCTCTGAGGATGTTCTCTTTGCTGCTGCACCTAGACTGGACCTGCAGAGAGAGCACAGAGTCTATGAGCTACAGAAGTTAACAAGAATGCAAAATACAGAGATATAATGGGCAAGCTCCTGGGATCTAAGACAGAGGTTATACATATTTTCAGCAACATTCCTCCATATTCTATATAAGTACATTTAAGCAGAAGGGCAGTAGCTGATGGTCAGAATCTGATACAAGCAATTTGATTCCACCACTCCCCGCATAAGAAACAAGATGGCCCAAGGACAGTAATAGAGTAAAATAAAAGAACACAGTGTTTAAAATTACTTCTTAAGCTCTTGTTTTAAACAGAAGATCCATGTTTTCCTATACAATTGTAATTGCAGTAACTCTGAATCTAGGTCCTGTTTTATGATTAGACATAACTATATTATAATGATCTCCTTTATATTTCTATTATTGATATTTTCAGGTAATATAGAAAGAGTTGTAAATACTCCATTTAGATTGTGTTGATTCTGAAGATATTTAATAAGACTATTTCACAATTGTACAAACAACTCGCAATTACACAAACAGCCCCTGGTTGGAGCCAGATAAATTTAGTCAGTTGTTTCTTTTTGGTTAAAATAAATTCTATGTTCAGTATGAATTCTACAGTGCAATTCTACTTTTAAAAGTTACCGTGAGAATGACAACTGGTTTCTCAACAAATCCTCTCCCTAGATGCTTAGCTGCCACTGTGCTACTCCAGATATATTAGTCTGACTCCAGGGAAATTGGAGGAATCACTTTGGTTTAATATGGTAACACCAGATATTCAGAGTTCCATCTGTTTACCATGCAGATTTAAAAAATAATTGTATAATGAAGAGTATCAGTCCTGCAAACATAACACAGTTTAAACTATATGGAAGCATCGGCTCTTGTTAATTCTCAGGTTCAAAAAGATAGCACATTGTATAATAACACTGAAGTTAAAAGTTTTTAGATGAACTAACTAGAACAGCAGTCTACCTTCTGGCAGGTCAGGTGACTGAACTGGGAACACTTGAATAAAATGCTTTTTGTGTGGACAAAACTCCAGCTAAAGTAAACTTCAGAGGAAGACAAGCCTTTGAGAGAATATGAATGGAATCCTTCCCTTTCTTACTTTATTGACAAATGTATCGCTAGATTTCAGTGAGAGGACAAATAAAGTGAAACCATGTACATGTGGTGAAGGAAGTGGAACAGCACAGGTGATGCTGAGTCTGCAAATTCCCTGCAGAATATTTGTCTCTGCTGAAAACGTGAAGAGGTGAATCCAGATTACTTTCAGACTACAGTTTCAACATGCAGTTATAGAAAAACTGTCTAGAAAGTGAAATGTATGATCTAAAAACTGATGAAGAACAGTACACACTCAGATCCCAAAAAGTGGTCTTCAGAAAGGAACAACTATTTAAGGCTGAAGCCAACCATGCTCAACTTCTAAACCTCTTTCTTCTGTTCCACAGTAGCTTGCCCCAAATGTATATTCACACAAAAAAACTGGATTCTACAGCGCGACACAGTCTACTTATTGTAATGGAATAACTTATGGAAAGTAATGTTGCAACTTAGAGTGGGTTATGGTGTCCTTCCCTGAAAAAAACTGTTGTTCAAAAAAAACCAAAAACCCCAAACCCTCCCTCCTTCCCACCAAAAATGCTATACAAGAAAACTGCAAACAAAATATTAATGGTGCCCAAATTTGGCCCAGAGTTGTTTTATGAGATTTCAAAGACAAGACATGAACTCCCTTTGGAAGGAGCAAATATTTACCTATAATTTACCAAAGGACAATTCTGGACCAAAAAGATGGTATAATGACAAGATAGAAAGCACGGAAGAGAGAGAGGCATAGACTGAGAATGACAGAGAGAGAAGCAGGATGGACATGGCAAGGCAGAAGATGGTGTGTGCAAAAAGAGACATGGGCCTATGTGTGTAAGGCTACTGTTTAAAATGGAAGAGGCTCTCTTATTTCTCACTGAAAACCATATGAAAAGAGAAAACGAGGGATGGGCCTGCTGCAAAATAACCAAGCGATTCAGCAAACTGGAATGAAACTCAGTGAGGTAACATAGTCCTAAAGAAAAAGGCAAGAAAATAAAAAATACAAAACACAAACATTTGAAACAATCTACTAAAACAAAGTAAGTAAAATATGTGATCCAAAGGACACAGATAAAAGCTACTAGAGAAGGAGGAAAAATGTTAGCAGACAAAGACAGTGCTAAAGAAGTAAAATGGAAGTCAAGAGAGAGTCTTCAACAAAGTGGAGGAACAGAAGGAGCCCAAACCCATAGCGCAAAGCAATGTTTGCGAATGGAAAACAGCTCCTTTGAGCAGTAATAGTTACTCTCGAGTTGTAGCCTCTATTCCTCCTCAGTTCATCTTTAAGCCCTTCCAACCTATAGTGGAGCTAGTGTATGGACAAAAACAAGAGATTTATAATGAACAGAGCAGCTGAGATTTGCAGATCAAATCTTCCAATATAAAAAACGTGCTGACAAAGTTTTGCTCTTACAGTGTCCAAATGACAATGGCAACAAAAGACAGCTGGCTTCATACACAGCCTCTTTACAGGTCTTTTTTTAAAATTCTGTGCACACAGAGGACTTTAAATTTACTTATTGATTTCTTATACCCAGTCTAAAGTTTCCATGTTATCACTCACCTGATGGGCAACATATGCAGTATGAGAAATAATTTGCTTCCCACAAATTTTAAAAGCAGCTGTGGAAGAGGAATCCATGATAATAAAATAAAAAGCTTGATCAGCTAGACTTGATTGTTTCCCAACCTATGCTCACAGCTGCAGAATACAAACCATGTTTTAACATAATTGACATAAAAATTAGTTATTACATAATACTTCTGTTTGTTTACTGTGAATTGCACATTGATAAATTAAATATTATTTTTAAACAAAACTTCAGTAAAATATGATTTTTAATAAAACCCACCAGTTTTCTAACACATAGATTTTTAGCAGCAATGGAGCTTTGTATAAACGGGGTCATGTGCTTTAAGTGCTTTTTATTATATTCATTATTTTATGTTTTACTACTTGGTTATTTGTAACATTTACAAAAAATCTGTATTCTTTTCACAGCTACTGTGAAGAATCCATATTCCACTGCATATAGTACCATGACTGACTGGATCTGATTACTGAGAGATTAGTAGTATTATTTATTATAACTCTCATTCACAGGTAGTTGCAGAAATAATAACCTATGGCTCTCTCTCTTTTAACAGAAGAAGTATAGATTTATTGTTTGTCCATTTTACAGACTCTTGGCTCATGATGTACCTTGGCAGAAGATACAGTGGGCTGCCAGCCAGTACCATTCCCCTGTGTAGTTCAGGCAGAATGTAACCAAACCCAAAGCATTCAATTCACATTACTCTGTTTTTTAAGCAAGCTGGATTTTATGTTCTTTAAGATATAATTTCATCATGCTGGAATGCAGAGTAAGCTTTTTCCCATATACTGAAGTTGTAAATAGAATGTGAAATAAAAGTACTAAAAAATAAATTAAGGGAATGGTAAAATAAAGAGTTCTGCTGACATTTTCTACCTATCAATCATGATTGGTCTGAAAAATGATATGACTGTACTAAATTTGATTTATTTAAATCTACATGATATGTTTTGCTGCAAATAAAAATCAGTCCACAAAAATGTTTTGTACATGAAAAATTAGAAAAAGACACAAAGAAAAATTCATGCTACAAATGAAAAATTAATGTGAAAAATAAAGAAAAAAAGAAAATTGAAAAACCCTTTAACACTTTACCATGACTGTTAGGAACAGTTAGAGAAATTACTTACCTTTTTAAAGTCATAACAAGATAAGCACAGAGTATTAAGTCAGCTCTTCATTATGGGAGGTACAATTAAAAGCCATTGGTTATAATAAAACAAATTGCTACACAAAGATGAAGAGTTTCCAGCCCAATATGAAAAGCTAACTCTTATGGGAGTACATTTCAACTCAATTTTACAACACGAAGAACAATTCAGAACAATGACATAAAAATATGAGTTATCACCAACAGGAAGAGCCAATTTCTCAGGAACACGGAGCCTACAGGAGGCTAACCCATAGTCTTTCTCATTTACGGGAAAGTACATTGCTTCGCTTTTAGGAAAGCATGCAGAATGTGGAACCACCAGCAGAAACCCAAACGTACATACAGACACAGAGGACTAAGGTACAGCAAAGGGAATGTGTTCGCCAAGCGGAAATGAAGGAAGCAGGGTATGCAAAGCACAGCAGCCATCAACAATTTAAGAACTCTGCTCCTCTAACTGTCTCTTAAACACAAGGCAGGCCTGTTTATGAGGTATTGCCTGTACTAAACTTATAAAGTGCACCTGTCATATAACCACTCCTTGAAACATCAACAGTACAGACAATTTATTCTGTGTGATGTAGGAAAGTATGCTGCTGCTTTTTTTCTACCTCTGATTTATTAATAATGACACATTCTGAGTTCTCTACAATATACTCTATGCACATGACATTAGAATGGTGTCTTAAATACTTGCTTTAAATACATTTCTAATAGATTTCAGACCAGGTTGGATGGGGCCTTGAGCAACTTGATCTAGTGGGAGGTGTCCCTGCCCATGCAATGGGGTTGGAACTAGATGATCTTTAAGGTCTCTTCCAACCCAAACCATCCTATGATTCATTCTATGATTCAAATCACACATCATCTAATTTATAACTGTAGGGGTTTTGAAAGGTGTCTTTTGCCTAAATATGCTTTCCCCCCTGAGACTGCAACATACATTAATCAGTACCTGTAAATATATACATAAAATAAAACTAAACTATGAAGAAAAATGTCTCAAATTGGTGTAATACTACTATAAGAATCGCCTTTGGCCTGTTATTCTAAGCAATATATGTAAGGTTATACTAGGAGCAAAATGAAAAATGTAATTAAATACGTTGATTGATTTAATTTAAAAAAATGTTTGAAATCTACTCCGAATAAGAGACAATTGCCTTGATTGAATTAATATTGAATATAAAAAATGAGGTTGTTAAAAAATTCACAGGAAAAGTCTATCTGGAATTGTATACTTCAGAAAACATTTAACAAAGTATTTGAGGATTCGATACTCCTATTACAAGCTGCAATCTTTCTATTCCAGGAATGCATTCCTATTCAAACAGCACTTTTACATTGAGCTGAGTATGCAAAGTCTGAAGTATGCTTCATGGTCCTCTGAATTAGGATTCAAGTCAGTTCAAAACTACAGAATAATTTTTTCTTGTTATACTGAGAAAACCTCTGAAAGAGAAAGTGAGCTCAAGGAATTTAACAGCAGCCGACATTACTCATAAACACATTTTTTAAAGGAGCAGCACTGTTGGTGGAATTCATCTCACCAAAATTTACATATGAATAATGTAGTATTCTACACATGGAATTACACAGTTAGAGTCAGTAAGAAGAAATAAGCAAAAAATCACTTGAAGCCAAAAACATTTTAGGAACAGATTTAGGAACATTTATTAAGTGTTATGCTTGATAAACTGGAAACTGAACAGAAGTCACCTTCAGATCTTGAATATGCCTCTATATCTTCAACCATATTTAGTTCTCTTTTCTGAGATTTTTTCCTAGTCCCCTACATTTTACATAAAGGTATATTTAATTTTGATAATTGTTTCCCAGTAAACTGTGAAGACACACATTAAATTTTGTAGTCAGATTATGGTTTATTCTAACTACTGTTCAAACAGGATGGTGGAAATACACCACAGAAACATGAGGGCTGAATCAGTTCCTTTTACAGGAACAGTATAAAAAAAGGATAATATCCAATATTTGGAACAAAATGAAATGAAAAGGCCAAGGGTAGTCTTCTGAGATGCAAATAAGATGCTGATTAGTCATTGTCTCTCAACAGAAATGGACCTTGTCCTGGAGAAGCAGAATCAATGTTTAGCACTAGAAGAGGGTGCAAACAAAATCTTACACATCAAATAAAAATGCAAGCTTGAGGCCTCACTGAATGAGAAAACAAGAAGAACTGTGATACAGCAAAAAAAGGAGACAAAATAGTAAACTGCTGGTCAGTTACAATGGGAAAGCAAAACTGCTACTACAGATTGGCAGCAGAGGTTAGTTGGTTAGTTAGTTAGTTAGTTAAGAATAAAAAGAGGCAAAGAGGTTCCAGTTGTCCTTGTTTGCCACAGAAATGGGATTTATTTGCCTATTTGTTACAAATCTTTTGCTTTTAAATGGAATTTCACTTTTAAAATATTTTAAATATTTCTCTTTCTTGGCCCATCAAGTCAATTTCAATGCAGCATTAAACCAAGCAAATTTCCGCATTACCGTAAACACAAGGTAAATTTTTTCTTGAGGCATGACCCTCAAAATCAGAATTTTAAAATACATTCTTCAATCAAATACAGTCAAACAAAGTTGGCAAGCTGAACTGAAACCCAACATTCAGGAAAGTTCAGATCAATGCTAGGTGTGCAAGTCTTATTTCTGCTTTGCCATGAAGGCACTGTGATTTCATCATACTTATTTTCAGCAGAGTTTCTGCAGGAAACAAGATAAGACTATTTCATTTTAATCTCCCTGTTAAAAAACTAGTTTCATGTTTTACTTACTAAACATTATCCAAACTCTCTTCTGAATGGGAAATTATTATACTTCTTTACAGATTTCTCTGTTGTGCTTGGTTCTACAACATAAATCATCCTAATACATGTGAAATAGTTTAATTTTACAAAATCTTTGTGAAGCAGAGGGATGACTTGATTTTACAAATGGGAAACTGAGACTCATAGACATCTACACTAAATTTAACCTGACATGCCTAGAGTTGGATTACAGAACGTAAAACCCCTAAGCCTCAATTTATTTTAAGTGCATTTGGAGTGCTTGGCATATGTGAACATCAGATGTGTGTCAAGAAGGACATAGAAAATGAGCAGCCCTGAAAGTGGTGTAAGAGGTTTTTCCGCATTAAACATTAATTTTGCATTAACATGGAGGCAGAAAATGTGATATAGTCTTCTGTGGCACCCATTCAGGGCCTTCTGCTAGAGCACCCTGCTTTCTGTCCCAGCAGACAGATCTCTACCTCCTGAACTGAAAACAGGATAGCTGTAGTCATCTTTCACCCCATCTGCTGCAACTGGGAAACACAGTCCAGTTTTCTTAATATCTGGTTATTGTCAATATCTGAATAAACGTTAGTAGGGAAGGGACAGAGGCCTGTGTTGAACTTTTAGCTTCTGTTGCTTTTGTTCCTACCTGGCCTGAGGCCTACAGGCCTCCATCCCTTTGATCTGTGGAAGGTCTGTGGGAGTATAAAAGCATCCCCCTATTGCCCTTCAAAGGATTTTGAATCAAACTTGTAACTGCTAACAAAGCCTACAGCTCTTATTTCATGCTTATACTCTTACGTTTCTGAAGCTGACTACACAGGTGAGTTTCCTTGCATTTCTGTGTTAAAGAATATTTACACAGGAAAACAATACCAACAAAACCAGAACAAGGACAAGCTGCAAAAGCCCCCAATCAACTGACCAGTGAGTTTTCAGGCCTAAAGAGTCAACAAAAAGCCATCACCCGATTTCTTTCACTTTTAAAGCATCTTTAAAGATAAATGTCTGCTTTTTCCAATAATGTCTGCCAGTAATTTTAGTTGGATATTTTTATAGTTATTATCACTCTAAAGTGAATGCTTGACTACTTTTTTAACTGTATGAGCGGGAACAGAACATATGTTTTCCCATGTGGTTTAATCAGTAGCTCTGCAATGGCTTAACTCCAAAGTAGTTGATTTTAGTTAAGCTTAACATTTTTATTTGAGCTAGGAGCGTAAAATTTGAAGGGCTTCAAGTACAAGAGCAAAAACCAGTAAATCCAGCTAATGGTAACAATATATGGTGTATATCATGGACACAGATATATATAGTATTCAGTGAAAACCTCAGACTTGGACACTCAATTATAAAAAATAATAAAGCTCTTTAGATTCAAACTAGGGAGAAACAGCTGTAAGGAAAAATAAAGCTTCAGTCTGTGAATACATGTGAGCAATAAATATCAGTACACTTAACTTATTGTAAGAAAAGCTAGGTTTCTGTCTCTGAGTTGAGGCAGAAACACAGACTATAGCCCTCTGAAAAGGATCCTTAAAGTGAAATCAGAATAATCATGATGAAAAATGTGATCATTTCAGAGAGTTTATAAGCTATGGAAGCCTGGAATTGAGCAAACGCTGCACCAAGAACTGTACTGTCATACTCAAGTTAGACATGATTTGTGATATTGATGAGGAATACAGATGTAGAAAAAGCATTTAAATTTACAATTTTGCTTTGAGCCTCAAAGGCTCAAAAGGATAAATTTCCTTTACTGCTGTCTTGAATTAGCCAGTGTGGATTGCAAGGTCCAGCAGCAACCACCCATAGCAATTATGTGCCTGAGAAGAGAATATTAATTTGGCTGGACTTCTGGCAACACTGAATCTTGGAAATTCGTAGAAGAGAGAGTGAGATGGAAAATACTGTGAATAAGGACATTCTTTCTCCCCTCCAGCCCTTAAATGAAAAACTTTATGGTAATTTTGCTTAGCAAAAAAACCTTGTTCATGTTACAAAACTGCATTTGAAATACTGGAAAAACAGGAATATAATGTAGGGAGCACTGATGGGAACCCACTGACATTTGAGCTATATGTTACTGACACTGCTGTGTACATCTGATTTGATTTCCATGTCTTAAAACTGACACTGTCCATTAGACATATATGTAAATTAGATTACATGTATGGCATTTTACATCAGTGATTACTCCAAAAGCCATAATAGCACTGTAATAGAAGCTTTGATCTACTTTGATTTATTACTATTTCAGACTCTAGACTAATTTTCCATAGTTTCCATTACTGAAGCTGACTCTTCAGATTGCTTTGGGAGCTGAACCTAGAAAGCAGTTGTGCTGAATGTTATTACCAGTGTAACAGAATACAAACTGACGTCTGGCTTCTCTAACAAACTGATGTAAATAGTAAAATTCAACTAATAAATACTAAACATGGTATGCTGGTAAGCAGCTTGCTACTGGATTTAAAAAGAAAAAAATGGTTGTCTGGAAAATAAATGTCATTTATATCTAATCAAGTTAGTTTTGATGTCATACAGTTCAAGGTATGGTAGAACACAAAGAAATGGAAAAACTCCCTTTCCTTAAATGGATGTAATTATAGAGAAATTATGATAAAACATTTAGAAAATGCAAATGTAGATTGCATACTTGAGTCTAAACTACAACCAATCAAAAGGAAAATGACATTCATAGCTCCCTGACTTGATCTAATTTGTTTCATAAAGGACAGCACATCTCCACCATAAAGTGGGGCAAAGTGTCTCTCTATTTTTTGAAAGAAGAAGAAAGGGAAAAATTCAGGGGCAGGCATTTAAATTTGAATAATAAAGACTTGTGTTGAAACAAAAAGCAAAGAACTTTAAAGTTCCAGATGGGGAATAATGAAAATTAATTCTGAATTACTTGATTTTTAAAAGATAGAAATGTATATAATATCTAAGATGTCATCAAAGCTATTCATACATATCTTCATCAGATTATTGCAATAACACAATCCTTCCTGATGTAACTTGAAGTTTTGCCATTTTCTCACTCATGACTTGTCATTAATGCCTTTCTTGATAGGACATCTAGCTCTTGTAGATACAACAGTTCTCTAGACTAGTTTGGCTGGGAGAACACTCCAGAAGGTATTTTGTGCTACTAACCGAAACAACAAGAATGAAGATAGAACTAGTAAAGTTATTTTCTACAAATCAGGAAACTAGATCACTGACTTTTACAAATTTTTGCATTTTAATGCACACCGAGGAAAACATGTAACTCTACAAGAACTAATTTTAATTCATTAATTTTTCTTAAGCCTAGAATAAGGTACTATTTCAAAGCAAAATGCAATAGAAAAAATGTAACTCTTTAAATGGCGATTGCCAAACTGAAAGCTTTGACCTCTTGTTCATGTTTGAAAGAGAAATATCTAAAAATTCTCATTTTACATAAAATCTCATTGTTCTATTAGCAACTGCAAAAAAATAAAACAGAAAACCAGGACTAGATTGCAACGATATAGTTGGAAAAAACCCAGATGATGAGTGGATCCTTACAGGCTCTCTTGTGCTCATTTATTTGCAGCTAGGCAGCAAATTCAAAATGCTGGGCTTACTGTGCATGCACACATTAAGGATTGTCTTGAATCTCACTGTCAAAAGTAGTTCTCTCTGCCCTTAAGATATAAGTGGTTGATTCATCTGCAGATCAGTTGTGCTATGTAGTACAGATTTATAATGGATATCAACAGTGAACTTAACAAACTGTATCTAAAACTGAATTCTAGGTTCTATACTGTGGTAAACACCTGGAAGTCAGAGAGGCAGTTCTCAGTCTTTCAGCACTGCTTTCTGTTTAAACTGGCCTAAGCAGAAGAAGAAACAGTTTCTCACTTGGTCTTAGTTCTAAAGAACAAGATTTGGTTATTTACACCATTTTGTAATGTACACTATCTAGAATAGTTGAACCTAGAGTACCTGGAAAAAATGGACTTCTGAAGTAAAATTCCTGTGGCAGGAAACACTGTTTCCTCTTGTTCTCTGAATACTTCTGATAAGCAATTCCCTGTACAGGTACCCTGTTCTTATATTATCAGGTAAGATAATACAAGTCTCTGTTGTTTTATTAACAATGCTAAGAATACAATCAAATCCCACTAATCAGTATGCAGCCAGTACATATTCCTAAACTATTTTTATGGAAGGAATGCACTCTGTGGGAGAGAAACTAATACAGAACTTCGCAGATCTTTCACAACAGAAGGGATCATGTTCTAACCACTCAATAAGGCTGAATAAAACATATATAAAGCTACAGACGTGAGCATCTCCCTTTCTAAAAAACTTCTCTTTTTGTTTTAAGAAAGCAGGGCATAGCACTGCAGTGAATATTTTGCTGCCACTGTACTTTTCAACAAGCAGATCAATAGGTTTCCTTCATTACGCTTTTAGCCAAACATACAGCGCATGCAAAAGCCAGAGGAGAGGGAGAAAGAGAGAGAGGGAGGGAGAGAGAGAGAGAGAGATTGATGCTGGTAATAAAAAGTCTGAGATACAAATGAGGATAAAAAACGGGATCATTGTATAACACTACCTATGTGTAACTTCATAAATTAGGAGACTATGGACCTTCATTGATCAATCCGTGGTATTTTTAAGATACAAACTGAAGGAAGTGTACTTCTAAAAAAGTAAGTGAAGCCAATCTGATTTAATAATTTCTTAAGTGAACTACTGCTATTAAAAACAACCACCAGTTTTGTGCCAACTGGATAATAAGCAAATTACAGGTATCTTACACATGCGTCATACTGAACAAATGTTAAGTCGGCATAATTCCTTATTAAATATTTCTACTCTTAGAAAAATAATTCAAGTAGTCCTGCAAACATTGACAAAAACTAGAGGCATGAGGCTAAATGGTTTCCATAAAGCAGGAAAAAACTTTATGGTACTGTATGAAATTTAAAGAGAATATGAATTTCTATTTTATCATTATACCATTTGAGAGAAATAAAGCTTTACTTCTCTTGCCCCAAGGAAGAACTTCTAAAAGAAACTCACTTTGATTTAGCTGAACTGAACCAAAGACAGCACTTCATTCTAGACAAGCTGAATTGTTCAGGTGCTGACTGGGGCTAAGAAGGTATATAGCACTACTACTCTAGAATGCCTTAAGTTCAACAAAGTATGAAAACCTTTTTGTAACTAAAGGTAAGTAGAGGTTTTTTAAAACTTTGTGCCCTTTCCTCTCAAATAGGCATCAATTGACCACACACACATTTTCACCAGTGCAACTGGTGACAATAAAAAGGAACAGGTAAAAAGAAGCTTTTCCTAATTATTGCACTCTGAGATGTGAAACAGCCTCTCCAAGGATGTTTTCTATGAGAAAAATCAGGCACAAAATTCCACCTCAAATTCTTCACAATGCAGAATACACAGATGTCAAGTTTCTCTTCCACTGGAAGATCTTTCATTTCTTCAATCAAAGACCTTCTGTCTAACAACAGAAAAAGATCCCTGATAGTACCCTCACTTTCCTTTTTAGCAATCTTAGCTTGAGGAGTGCCAATTCCAATTTCAGAGCTATCCTCAACAATTAAAATTGTAAGGAATTTTCTTATGATGAATCTACAGTGTCTATTTCTGAAAAATAAGTTTCAGAAATTGTTTATATCAGATTATATTTTTTTATCTTTCATTGTACCTTTGTCTGAAGGCACATTCAGCTGAATTCCCACAGCACTGACTCCATTTCTCTCATTTCTGGTGTCCTCTGAGGGTCCAAAGCTATTTGGTGATGACATATAAAATTAAGATGCTCTGAACCTGGTGTTTAAGAGTCAGCTTAAGAAAAATATTTATTGGAATAAGAACCACAGAAATAGGTATAGCCACAAGAAACAACCGTGACATCATATCAAAAGTGTGGTCCATTTTTCCCCCTGGATAATGAGACATTATGCAATACAACATAACTCCTTCCCCTTGATAACACTAATGTTTGGCTTTTGGACCTGATTTTATAAACATCTCAGTTTGGGAGAATTTCTATCACATAATTTATAGGTTCTTTACTTACAGCAGCCTTTCCTGTTTTCCAAAGTAATAGCAGATGACACTGAGCATTGTTGGACATGTGTCCTGACATCAAGCTATATTTCTGAACGAAGAGTCTCTAACAAAGTTAGAAACTGCACTACAAATCCTTTACGGATCCCAGAGAATCTCCAGTCCCTCCTTGCCTCTTCAAATGACTACAACTGACACAGAGATCTTCAGTTCAAATTGATTTGTTTCTTTAGATCTGGCATTGGCTCAAATGGTCTGTTGAAAAATACATAGGGTGCTATTCTATCAGTAGAGAAGAATGTATCCGTACTTTTTTTACACCTCCAGTTTGCAATTTTAAAGTGATCTTGCACTGTATGTTTCATAAGCCTGACATTCTGATCAGCTGGAGATTTTTTAACTGCATCACAAGATCCAGTTCACCAGGCAGCCAGGTTATCTGCATTTCAGATATGAAGGTCTTCCCTTTGGACAGAGTGTAAAGGACTAAGTACTTGTAAAGTGTCCTGGTGTCACTCTGATACTTCAGCTAGCAGACTCTTTGCTACAAATTGCAAAGCCACCCTTGATTGACAGTGTTCTCAAAGTTTTCATGGACTTAATACTCCAATTTTCTTCTTCTGTTGTGTCCAAGATCACTAATTGGTACTACAGCCTGATAGCTTCAGAGAAGAATACATAATTTTTGGAAGCAGAAGACCTATACATGTCAACTAGTCACCAGCCACAATACCTTGGTCTGCATTCTTTCAAAGTCAGTGATCTTTCCAGAATGTGAAAAGGAAACATGGCTGAAGTTTCAATAAAAGCAAGAAGAGTCCAGTTTCCCTGAAAGCAGCTTATTTACTTCATAACCCGAAAGAGCATGATCACTTTTTTTTGCTGATGTGAACTATCACAGTTGGATCCTTTGGAAACAGTGTCATCAAGGTGAAATGCCTGTTGATCTAGAGCTTTTTCTTAATTTCATGCAGATTATTTAGAAGAATATCTGATTGAGTGAGGATGGTGCTTGTCTTGCATCTGTAAGCACTAAACTTAATTTCTTGCTCCTGCTACAGCTTCAATAAAAGTGTCTTTCTATGTGTATTAGTGTTATTTAGGTATTGCATATTGGTGTTTTGCTGATAATAATGACAAAAACAGTGAGCCTCCCATGTAAGACAGTAATGAGGCACAATAAACTGCAGAATGCGTATCAGGCACTTTTAAGAACACACACCTGATTATCTTTAAAATTACTTGTCTCCTGGTGGAGCCAGATGGCAATTATTTATCTATGACAGGAAAACTGGTAAGCATCTTTGTCTTAAAGACTTTTATAAGATCTTCTGCCTGCTCATACAGTGAAACTAGAAAAACCTTGCTATTACTAAGGATAAAGAAGTGCTGGGAATGATTGCTTGAGAAGCTGAACCTTTGAGAACAAATCAGACACACATCAGTGAGGTATTGTTTACACACAGATCTTCCTGCTTAGGAACAAAGTGACTTAGTAGGAGATGCTTATTAATAGCACATTCACATCAGGTGTAGAACTTGGCCCTCTGTGAGACAGAGTGAACTACTATTTTTGTTTATGAGATCTTAAAAATACATAATAAATAACTGTATGTGCTCAAGACTGATTAACACTGCAGAAAACCTTACATCCATCTTTTGGTACTCATCCATTACTCAATTATAGTAATATGCTGAAGCCTAATTTTTTACACAGTGGGTCACGGCATAAATTGGACAGTATTTTATGAATTCTGTTTTTATCCCTTGGTGAAGTGAACTCTAGTTTATCATAACATCTATCTCTTTTTTCTCCCGTCCTAATTACAACTAATTTTTCTCTTCATTTCTTGCTAAGATGGTACTACACCTTATTACAGAAGACTGTCATGAAGCTGATATGGAACTGTTTACAACAGTTTATGAATTTTTACAGGTAGTGACCCAAGCCAGAATTTTGGGACTTAATAATGAACTTCAGATATCCTAAATACACCTGTACCTAGGCATGCAATTAGTAATCAGAATGTGATGGCCATCTTTACAGAGTCTTTCCAGTTCCACTGACTGAAAATTAATCAGACTAACCAATGAAGCATTTTGTAGTCTGGACATCTGTAAATTTATTACTTTCCTTTTAATGTATGAGGTAATTAAGGATGCTTCTATTATGTAATTTATGCCTATACGCGAAGTGGCGGTTGCCTAGCTAGTCTGCACATCATGGTGGTCCCAGACTGGTACAGTGATTTTAAAACCATGCTGAACACGGTTGCAGATTGATCATGCAAAATCTGCCCCCCAACAGCTGATTTTTCCCCACTTGTGCACAGTGCAATGCAAAAAAAAGAAAAAAGTAAATAAAACAAATGAGTGATGGGCGAGCAGGTCGACTGCGTGAGAGAACACGTGCAAGGTATACCTCAGAAACACTATAGGTGGATGAGCACGAAGGGAGCCGAGCCTGGTTGTGCAGTGGGGAAAAGAAAACATTGTTAAAAAAGAAATGGTGGCACAGTAAGGGTCTCAGAAGGTTTTCTGTATAGGTGGTTCCAGAAACTGAGATAGTAGCAGGGGGTTCATTAAGTTTCAATGACCAGCTATTTCAGAAACTCCAGATTTATGCCTTTTAAGGTGGAAGCTTCTTAATAGGGGAAAAAAAAAAAAAAAAGTATCATGTTTATCAAGTAATTTAAATTAAGGATGAATCTGAAGACAACTATCAATCCTCCCTCCTCTAAATAACTGACAACACTACCCTTAGGACAATAAGGTATTCTAGGATGATGCTTCACCAGTCTCTTTCCATTAAAATGATCCATTTTATTCTAAATCTGCAAAAGGTACAATATGCAAACCCACCAGAGGCCCTTTTCTTCCCTTTACATTGTTATATTTCCAGATGCTCAGACCCAACACTTTGATGATTTTCTTCAACCTCACTGCCTAAAAACCAGAGTAACTTGCCAAGTTAAATGACTAATGGCCAGATGCAGGTCAGTAGAAATCTGCAGATTATGTCCTTAAGCAACGTAAAGTGCTGTGATTCTGCAGGGACACTCTGCTGTCAAAAGATTTCAGCACACACACAAGTTAATTGGTAACACTATAGTTTTACTGATTGGTTAAGAAAACGTTGTTTATACAAGATACCAATTTTCTATATTATTAACCACCCAATCATAACTCAAGTGTTAAAAAAGGACTCCTTGGTTAACAGGAAGAGACATCCCAGCAACATGTTTTTTAAGTCTCAGCAACTAGATAAACAGAAACAACAATGATGGGGAGGATTTGAATCTTACTTGCAAAGTTTGGAAGAACTTGGCTCATCTTGCCTACTCCTCACACTAACTCACAAGGGTTATGCTAGACACTGGTGTATTTCTTTCATCTTCTCTTAGGCAATTGCTGTAAATAGAAGGGATCTGCTATAAGAGGACTCTCCTTGTCACAATTATACATATTGTCATTAATATTTAGGCTAAACTTAAAACTCAACTTCAGTCTTAGTCCTATTAGTACTTAATAACTTTAAACGTTTTTGTGTTTTCTTTTTCATAGTTTCAGTTGTATAGAGGCAGATAATATTCCCTTCACTAAGGTATCTGTGTATTTTATTTCTCCCTATGCTCAAACACGCACATACACTGTTCCTTAATATCTCAGTCTCACTCGCTCAAAATTATTTTTTTTCTTATTCATATCTGTATAGACTCTCAATTTACTTATGTTATTTTCTCATAATGATGAAGTTGAAGGTATACTCAAGTGTCCTGGTCTCAAAATGATCTGATGTTCTTGAGAAGAGGATTACAGACATATCAAATTTCTGCACACAGTGATTCCTGTTTGTTTTATTTTTAATAGGATCATACAATGAGACTGTTTTATCTGCTGCACACTTACAATTTCCTGATAATTTCTATGTCAGGCTAGCCTCCATTTTTAAGCATCTGATTTCAGCATTTTGTAAGTGTATTGCTATTAAAATCAAATATCAATACTTTTCTAAGCTCCTTTGATGATTCTGCAATCTATCACCTATTCCTTTGCTTAAAATTTGTTGTAAAACATGAACGCTAGTGATAATTTCTTCCAGTTTGAGAGAGGGAGCAGCTCTCCTTAGTTTGCAGTCTACCTGACAACCCCTACACAATACATTAGGTGAAGCTAATGTGCTATCTTAGGAGCTGCTGGGCTCTTTCCCCCATGAACATTCAAGTGAAGGGGCCACACTGTCAGTCACAGAAACTCCCCACTGTGAGAATGACTTTAAACAGGCCTTGCCTCTTTACACCAACTGAGAATTTAGTTCAGAGGCTGCTAGAGCAATTTGTTGTTAGCATGAGGGCCTTACTGGCTTGAACCAGATCTTTAATAATGGAACATTAAGACCAGGAATAAAAGCCCCATAAATGTAATCCTTCATCATGATCAAAGAAGACAGGTGCTTAAAATAAGATTGAGCACTGCATGCAGGAGACTGTAGACTCTGAAAAATACAGTTCTGTATGAAAAATGATAATCCCAGTTTCATTAAACATCATCTATGGACACTATTTAGCCTGTATTCTGAGAACATTTTTCTTGAACAAAATCAGAATCTTTGATTGGAAACCATGATGGTCAAAAGCCACACAAAAAGTTGTTTGGCATATTACTTGGGAAGTCTGTGCAGAACTTCATCTATACTTAGATTCTATTTTATTTATCTTTCTGATGGGCTTTCCATAATATTTTTCTGCAGAATTTAAACTTACATTTATAATTCTTAGCCTGCACAATTGCAAAAAAAAAAATAAAATAAAACAAAAACTTCAAAACACAGCTTGTAGCAGTATTGCTCTGTTGAATTTCAGCTGAACTCTGCATTTTCAGGAAGGTATAAATTTTAGCAGGTATTATGAGTTCTAAAATATAAATCAGTCAGCTGTTTCACTGTTGACCATCTCAGTAGCTAATGCACTTAGATGCTACAGCTACATTGATTCATATAGCAGGGGAATGTGGATATGACCAAGTGACAAAAGACTGCTTTTTCTAAACTGTTCAGCTTCAAACACAGGTCTCTGGGAGGGGCTAAGGGATTAAGCCATGAAAAGAACTGAAACAGTTGTAAGGAAGATGAATGAAGATCTCAAGAAGAAATGGATAAACAGATGTCAGGTCAGGATAACTTTTTCTGTAAATGGTTATGCATTACTGCTCATATTAAAAGCAGTGTTTTACATGAAAACTACTCAACCCCCCCAAACTGCTTAATTAACTCCATTTTTCACACGTTTTCAGTGTAATTTTATTTTAAATATGTGGCAGGCTTTAGAACCTTTTGGTGGAATCTGAGATATGCTGCAGAATTCCAGTGTTTCCTACAGATTTCCAATGGCCTTTAAAGGTAATTGGGAAAGCATGCCTTTGCAATACGTTTTGAAACAAAGGTTCCACCTTAATAGTACACTCAATTGTACAATAGCATTTCATTTTCACTTATGGGGCTGGCCATCAGATACTACATGCTCCCCCTCCCACATCATTCAATACAGTTGTCACCTTGTAGCAGTATTAACTTACATCTAAACCTCTTTTCAAAAGCAGTATGGAAGAGATGAAAATTCTTTTAAAGATGAACTGTTAACAGATCCAGCATTATTTTCTTTCCAATTGTCCACTATTTAGTAAGGATTTGTTCTGGTTTTTTTGATAAGTCATTTGTATGCTGTCATTTCAAACGCTGCCTTATCTAAAACATCCTTTATTAAAGCATGAATCAGACTGGCAATGACAAAGCAGATTTTAGTTACATATATATTTGCAATGTGTCCTGCTTGTTTTAAGAAACTTGAAGGGCATATGCAGAATATATGGAACATCTCTTAGTTCACAATCTGACTTCCTCCCTTACATAGGTTTTGGCCACAAAATAACAGATCAAGTGGCACAAAGGAACAGGACAATTTAATGACAGCTAACTCCTCATGCCAAATTTAGTCACAGTTTTTAATTTTAAACCTCTCTCCATGTCACATTCTGTGAAATACTGTAACTTTTTTGTAGTACCAAGTTTTTGGCTTTATTCACTAGTACTAAATCATTAATTTAAGAGTGAGGACTGTAAAATAAAGGAACTTGCTTTGTCTTTATTATGACTAATACATTTGAGTTTTCGCCAAATCTAAAACATCACACAGTTCATTCTCCCAAAAACTGGATTCTTAAAGATTTGGCATGGCAAAGATATAGTCTTTTAATAAAATTTATTTTACAAAAAGCTGCAATATATTTGCAGTTCAATTTCCTTGTGTTTAACCTGCAAAAGGGACTCAGGGACTTTATTTGACAATAAGCAGAAATCAACTTTATGTCAGATCCATAGCTGGATATCCAAAAGCATCCAAAAGAGGTAAAAATTATCAAATCAGTATCATTACCAAATTCATCTTGCACTATATAATTGTAGTGGATTATGCAATGGAATGATAGTGCTAGATTGACAACAGTCATAGTATATGGAAAACACAAACAGGACATGCATCTAAAGAAATTATCCTCAGAATCTTCACTGGATGGTTGTACAAAGGGATAGATGGTTACTAACTTTCACAGCTACTATGCTCACAACTGTTCCTTTTTTCTAATTTGCATTATGCATTAAATTATTTGGCTTAAACTAACTTCTGTAGAATTGCTGAAAAGCTGATCTCAATTGATGAGGTGAACTACTAAACACATGACACTGTTGTCTGTATTATATGTTGGATTTTACTTGCTTTCTTAAATACTGAAAAATGGGCAACTTTGTAGAGGTGTCATGACTAATATATTAGATCCTAATCCTTTTTTAATTTATTTTTTTCATTGACGAACAAACCTATTGCATGAGAAATATGATGTATAATTTTTTTCTGTTAAAAAAAAACAACATAATTTGCATAGCGGCCATTAAACCAAATATTAACCATTTTTTGTGAGATAAAATAGGGGCTCAAAAAGATTAAAGGCAAAGACAGAGGTACATGTGAATTTATATGCTCTTCTATCTTCTACCAGCCATAGTTTTCAGTTCAGGTAAGGTTATCAATCATTGGAAGAAAATATTTTTATCATTTAAATTATGCATATTTAATTTTTGTTGCTAAGTTTAATATTTAGGAAACTTTTAGATATGCAAATTCAATTTTGGAAAGGGATTTTATTTAATTGCTGGAAAGCCACCAGTTTGTTTAGCATTCATTAAAATGAAGTAGGATATTCTTTTAAACAAATCCTGTCAATTAGGTTTCTCACAAACATTAAAATGAAACCGCAGCCAGAAAAGAAAGAACACATGAAAGCAGAAAGAAAGAGAGAAAAGAGTAAGATGGGGATGAGGGGACAAACCAATTAGATTTGGTGTTACCAGCCAGTGGAAGTTTTAAAACAACAGATCACTGAGTGAAAGCGTACATTTACTGGGAGAGAGCATCCTTTGACATTGCCTTCTAGGTGATCTCTGAGCTCCTCCAGCTTTCCATGGAGCTACATATAAACATCAGAAAATGAATTGAAAAAGCAACCTGTTCTCTTGTCACTTTTTTTTTCTTCTTTTTTTCTCTTGTTGTTTGTCTTCATGGGGTTTTTTTGTTTTGTTTTTAATAAATCATAGCATAACACATTTCTCACTGCCTCTGGCAAAACATTTTGAGACATCAAAGGGCTTTGAACAACACAGACATACAACTTCAATAAACTCGGAATCTAGAAACAAGGTATTTTTGCTTGACTAACATGGCTTTTATCAGTCCAGGAAAAAAAAGTGAACAATCAATGAACAGGTCATTCTAAAACTACTGAATCTGTGTTACATTGTTACTTTATTTATTTATTTCCTTGTCTGTTGGTAAGGTTGTGCTCTAGAATTTATTTCCATTAAAAATAACTTTTAAGAAGTAAATTTTAATGTTTGGGAACCTGAATCAGGATTTCCCATTTTCTAGAAGGATATTCCTGTAAGATTTTGTGTCTAACTGTATATATTCTGGGTCATGAAATTAAATCCTAGGCAATCAGATACAGAAATAATAATTGTAAATTAGGTATCAGTGAGTGTCCAAAAAAATAATAGGTGAATCCCACCACCTAAGTAAGCTACATCTTCTGCATGTGTATATGCATTCAGCATTTAGAATGCATTACACATTTATAATGGTATGTGATGACCTGTTAAAATGTACAGGTCAAAGAAATTACATACATGGTTTTCAAAAACAGCAGAGAAACTGTGGCTGTCTCGTATTTTTGTCCACTTGAATTCAGTGGTCCCAAATCTCTTCCATTTGAAACAGTGCCTCCTTCAGATACAGTGCTCTTCTCATCTACATGGAAACTAAACCCTCTTTTCAAATCACAAGACGAAAGCCTTACAGACAGTGAGGAATGCTACAGATGCCTCCAGCTATAACACGTATAAACAACTGGCTTCTTTTTCTATGCTGAGATCAAATTAAGTGGTGGCAATACTGGCAAGAGTTGCATAATTAATCCTTCCCCTCCCCTTCTTTATGCTCAGTGAAATTACATTTTCACAAAGAGCAGCTGTAGAGAAGCGTTAGAGAAAAGAGAGGATGGCTTGTCCTGGAACAAAGGCAATATACTCACATACAAAACCAAGCCAAAAGATGAAAAGCCAAAAAGGCAGGAAAGGCAAGGAGAATGCAGAAGAAAAATGAAATCGTGCTTGAGAAAGCACTGAAAGGAAATAAAGTAAAAAAAAAAAACCCAAACCTGTATGGCTGAAAAAGAGGCAACTGTTGAGATGGAACATTAACAGAATGGCCTGGACTGCACATGACCAGCATCTCGGTATAGAATATGACTTACGTTTTAAACCATTTATTAGTGTGTAACACTATGCACAGTGTGTACTGATGTAGGCATCTGCCTGTTTTGTTAAGTGCTCTAAATATTTGAGTATGTTTGTATAAATGTAAGAAAAGGCAGAAGGGGCTAATTATTAGCAAAAACAGTGGCTTCCTTCTTATTAGCCTCACATGAATCTCTCTCTCATTTCCTCTTTTTACTCTCATTTTTTCTGATTTTAAAGGCTAGATATACATGAAATACTCAACGCTCTTGTAATGGTCTTTTGCAGAATTAAATGCAAAAAGTGTGAGCACTATAGAAGTTTGATTTCATTTCAAAGTGGGAAGCAGTAGTCTGAAGATGAATGCCTGTTACACTTCTCCATGTAACAGGCAGTTAAGAGACAACCAGCAACACAGATCAGAGAAGTGGTTTAATCATGATCACTGAATTACAGGCACTTCAAGAAAGTTGTTACTATCTCTTATTTACAGTGACATTCAAAGCTAGCTAACTGGCGGCCTGCCTTCAGTAGGTAGCTCTATGTGTAGCGCAGAAACAAACAAAACGTGACCCAACAGCGATAAGAATACAGAAATAAAAATGATGGGATGGTGAGAAATGGAAAAGCCCCTTCCCTCCCTCCCCTCACCTCCCCCTTCAAAAGGAAAAGTGTAGGCTATAGAAGAAAACTTGCAAAATAAATGTTAGAAACATATTTACTTTGAGGGATCCAACTCTACTAGCAACTCCTTTGCTTTCATCCGGCCGTCTAATTTGCTACAATGGGGGAAGATGGGTAAAAAAGACAGAAGAATAAAGAAAAAGTGAACTTAAAAAAATTTCCACACAATCAGTTAGCAGTACATGCAAGACATCAATTTGACTCTCTGAGACACCTCTAGAGGACAAAGACACAGACTCTAATTTCTGGAATAAATGATGCTTTATCATGGCATTTTAAACTTGCTTTGTTGATAATTTTTATTTCAATGTATTACCAATCGGGCACATACGTTGCATGCTGAATTCACTAACAAATACATGCTACTTATCTGATTTGCATATGAAGAATAATGAACTTCTAAAACTCTAACTGAAGAAAAAAACATCCTATACCTTTCACAAATCATATGATCAAAGTGTGCTACAACTGGGAGTGTCAGGCCTGGCAAGTATCATGGTTGATACCTGACAGAATGTAATACAGATTCCTATTGACCCAGGCCTAGAAATTTTAGCCACTGCTAACAAGATTCCCAGTTAAAAATTATGCTGCCCAACCAGAAAATTTTAATGCCAGACCAACATTAGATTTTTATTTTAAATATACCACACCTGTCCCCCAACATTTCCTACCTGATTACTTTTCCTTTATTATATAGATTTTTTTTTCTAGGTAATGCAGAGGATGGAAGAAACAAATGAGATAGCTCCTCAAAATGCTTTGTACTGTTAGAAGCATGTAAAATAAAACATTCATTTGCAGCAAAAGTTCTTTTCAGACTTGCTGAATCCAGTAAATGTATCTCTTATTTGCTGATAAATTAAACTTGTGTCATGTCATTTGAAGTACAGAGGAAGAAGACAATAAAAATGACTTTAGGGATATACTTCTAGTCTGAGGCAAGACTGAATTGAAAAGTGTTTTTCATCTGTAAGTTGTTTCACAGGTTATGTAAAACAAATCCCAGAGAACTGAGGTGAACCCTTTCAAACCACATTAACTGTCTTAAAAAAAAATCTCAACAAGGAAACCAAAGACTGAATGAACCATGAAAATTCAACTATGCTTTATGGTCTCTAGAGCACACCAGCAGGAGCACAAGTTAGATTGCCACTTTTTGTTTTTACCTGACCTGTGGAAAATGTAGAAATAAATATTCAAAACACAATCAACTGAAGCCTTTTTTTTACTTGCCCTAGATTCTCAAGAAAATAATGCAACTAAGCAATACATTAACAATTTAAATATTTAGTACTGATAGGATGTCCACTAGCAAAATACACTGGAAACATTTATGTAAATTGTTGCTTCCTTCCCTGGTTTTATGGCATTAAAATACTATCTGTTTTGAACTCTCAAGTGAAACACCCACATTACTGTTTTGATGGGACTCCAGGCAAAACTCTAATCAGTTCTAGTACACTAAAGAAGAAAAAACTTTCATTCTTAAATAAAATATGTCTCATTTAGAAGACAGATTCAATAAAAACATATGCAGTTGTAACCTAGTTGGTATATTTCTCCTAATTAAAAAAAAAAAGAAAAGAAAAATTAAAAAAGAGAACCTGAAGAGGAAAAAAAGATGCTTATTTGAAAAGAAAACAAGAGGAGTTAGAGCAAAGATACTTGGCCTAATACCCTGGCTGAGACATTAGCAGTCCCAGACAATTGGACATAATCAAGTAGAACCCCAATTCATGTTACTAGCTTGAATTTTTTTCAAAATTAATATATTTAATTCTGTTTTAAAAAATGAGAAATAAGAAAAAGTAAATGCTGATAATCTCACATAATTACATGGAACTAGGACATTAAGAAAAATGCTACATACCAAAGGAACTTGGGGAAAAGTAAGTGACAGCAATATGCATTTCCCTTCAGGGAAAAAGATTTTCTTCTGCTACTTACCAATGCGGGTATTGCGGCCGCTCAACTTGTGCTGAAGATTTAGTATTCAGTCAGAAATGAGATGGGAGATATTACAGGTGCATATAACTGAAAGTTTTTACTCTTTCTTTCTTGAAAATACATAGAGAAATACATAAGCAATGTGTACATTGCGAGCAATTAAATTGTAGATGCTTGAAAATATAAATTACAAGGAGACAGCCTAAGGTGAACTCGTGTTTCACATCCATGGCACAGTTAATATGCATGATAACCTGTTTTCTACAGGAACCTTGCAGAATGCAACTTGGATGACTATTGCACAAAGTATACTACAGCTGTTCTGGGAATTAAATAGGGTATTACCAAGAATGCAAGGGACAGCAGAGATATGAATAATTTTTTTTCATGGCAAATGCCAGAGAGAGGAATTCAGGTATATCCTTATCTCTCTGGTAACTCCTATATGGTGTTTTAGAAGTTGACTGATAAACTAATCTATCAGAAAATGCCATGGATTATACACTCCTTGTTTTCCAGAAACTCAGCTAGACACAAGAACCTCATCGTAGATGAACACTTGTAGCTGGAAAAGATTTGAAGGAAAGACGTGCAGGTAAGCATTCAAAATCAAAAGCTTATATGCTCCTATTCCCATCAGTCAGTTATGTGATCTAGAAACAAGTTCATTGATATTTCTATACCCATTTGTAAAATGAAAAAAATACTTCCTTCTAAGCAAAACACAAAAATAATAAAAATAACCTGAACAGTGAAATTGAAAACAAAACTTTGTGCTGCAGGTTTTATGATTTTTTTTTTATACCACAACACAAGCTAAATGAGTGGATTAAGAGATGAGGCAGGAGCAACACTAAGCAGTTATTGGCAAAATGTTACCTGAAAGACACGAGGGGTTTGGAACATTCTGAAGGAGGAGAATGAAGATATTTGATGTAATGAAGCAAGAAAGGTGTTGTATAGGGAACGTTCCAGGAAACTGGCAAGGTATAATGCAGTGACAATTGAGATAAATGCATTATTTTTACATCCCTTTCTTGTTCATAAATGAATAAGAGTAGGAGTTAAAAACTAAAGTCTAGCCACAGGTGTCCCTATCTTGGTATCTGAAGAACAAGGTGGAATTACAATGAGAGTAAAATGAGATAGGAAGCCAGCAGAAGAAAATACAGGAAGAAGGGAAACCAGAACCAAATAGGGAGCAAAGAGGAGTGCTTATCGGACTTGTTAGAAGATGAATGAAAAACTGGGTACCAAAGAACCGACCCTTCATGTTTAGTAAGTGGAAGTCTTGCATATGGTTTCACTATTATTCCTCTACCTTCTAATAAAGCCCATAACAAATGTACCTGTTTATTTTCATAAACCAGCAGTTACACTCGTCATAAAGAACTAATAGCTCTGAACAACTGGCTCATCTGAGATTCTGGCTTTCACTGGGTTTAAAGGAAGAGTTCCACAACAGGAGAAACACCCTCAACACTTAACGCTATCCATCTTAGACTCCTTCCCCTTTCTGATAATATTCCCTGTTCTTGCTACTATAAAGTTTCCCTGCTTACTTCTGACAAAGAAACTGGAATTTTGCAGGACCTAAAAGCTTTCAGAAATGTGTTTTCACATCCACATTCACCAAAAAGCCAAACCTGTCAGACTTTTTCCAGAAATCCTGGCTAATGCACACATGGTCCATAACGACAAAGTCTTTTTGATATGATCATATTACTTAATTCTGAAACTGAATAAATACAACACTAGCAATGGCAACTCTTTACAGCAGTGGTTTGAAAAAAATGTTAAGCTCCTTATTCAATGGCCTGGTTGTGTGGTGCTGGAATCATTTTAATCAAAAGCAAGACATTATACTACACAGCATTCAAATCAAGTTCATGTTAGCTGAGGCACATGGTAGAAAACATGTAACTGTTCTCCCACTACCACAGAGATCAACAATGAATGGAGAGTAAATAAAACATTAATATTACTTGTGGAACATTACATCACTGGGTCTGCAAAGCAATGTCTTTGCATTTGTCATATGTGTTATCCCTCAAAATCCCTGACAACTGTGCTGACAAACAATTTCTAGAGAAAAATAGTCCATTTTGTTTCTAGCCATGACTTTTTGTCATTGCATGTAACTAAAAGTTCCCTTGTGCTCCTAACCTATTTGCCTTAGGGGATGTGAGTTGAAATGGTTTGAATACCCTCTACTGAATCCTAAATCATTAAACTTTCTTGTGTCATATTTGACAATGTGGCTACACATACTGTCAATAAATGTTCATGAAGTTGCTCCTGTTATTCTAGCAGGCTTTTGGCTGTGAAACAGTGACATTTACAAGTTAGCACGTGCTATGAGAAAATAAGCTTTACCAGCTATTACTTCCTTCCAGTTGCCATTTTATCTCAAAATGCAGGGCATCATGGTAAGAAATGAATTATCAGGTTTGGAAATGGAGAGCAAAACTGTGCTTACAATGCTACTATGTTGAACCACTTCCTTCAGCAGAATTCCACAATATAATCTAAATCTGTATTTGTTTATTTGGTGTGCGGTTTTTTTGTTTGTGTGTTTTTCCCAAGGGCTGTTCAACTGACCAAGGCAAAATACGGAAGAACAATGGGATAAAACTCTCTCCAATCCAATGTAGCTTAAACAGATTCTCTATCACTCGGTGAAAAGGTAGGTGGATGTATAAAATCTTAATGTTCATTCCAATGTTAAATGCATTAAGACAGAAACATAAAAAGCTTTCAGAAGAGAAACGAAATATGAATCATAATACGTTCAAACAGTCCCCCATGAAGGGGCTTTGAAAGAATACAATGTATTAATATAATGATATTTAGGGCTGTCAGCAATTTTTAATCAAAAGGTTTGAAATTCCTCAACTTTATGTAGTGCATTCAACTAGAGAAAGGGATCCAGTTGATGAAGAGAAACCATAAAAGCTATTCTGTGTGTATTATTACACCATTCTGTTCCAGAAAAATGTTCTTGAATCTCTCATACAAATTCTCACACAGTTCATATTAACAGAGAAACATCTCTTAAAAGTATAACCCAACTGCCCGTGATTTACATCAGTTGGCCAGGAACAAAAAACTTCATGTATTGGCCACATCACGTAAGGGAAGTGAATTCAAAGGAGATTAAATCTCATTAAGATGGAAGATGTTTTTCTGACCCTTATCAATGTTCGCCAAAGTTGACGGTATCCAACAAACTGGAGATAAGTGAAGGAAAGTGACACTGAGAAAAAAAGGAAAAAAGTAATATTCTGCATCTGGTAATAGATAACTAGTGAATTACATAATGCTTGTCAATACATTTTATGCTGGGGACTGTGTTCACCAACATCCAAATACTATATAATAAAATACTGATAAAATAGCTTTACTCGCCTGATCATCAGTGGAAAATTCTGATACAGAAACACAAACTCCAACTAGAATTCTCTTCTCTAATAGGAAGGTGAGCAGTTTCTGCTGCTCACAAAGAGCTTAATATATTTTTAATATTGCAGAAAATAAATTTCTTTTAAGTAAAAAATGCATTATGTATAACTTCTGCATTCATGCATGAAAAATAGACTTGCACTTGGAAGTATTTTTCCTTCTGCAATTTTAGGCCAACCACCAACTAGATGGGACTTCCTGAATAACTGGGGAATATTTTCAAACAAAGGGAATACCAACTCCTGTAACAGAGACATAGATTCTCAATGAATAAACATATTCCCCCCTATGCATTATACTGCAGTATGGCATAAATGTTTTATTAGGGTTGCTGCACTTCTTGAAAATGATAAACCTACAAAGGCATAATGTACATGAAAGCTAATGAATGCCAATAAAACATCATTATCATACCATCACACATTTTGTTCACATTATGCATATTTTTTTAAAAATATTTTTTTAAACTGCTACTCGCACTGTTTCACGAGCAGATGAGGGAATAAACACAGTGCAGGTGCATAAAAAAAAGTGGTAACAAGTAATGCAATTTTCTTGCAGTTTTGGAGTTTAGTGCATTAATATCATCACCAGATCAATGGTCTGTTAACACACACAATGACAAAGATAATGTAACCATGTCCTTACACAGGAGATTTTGTAATACACTGGTTATTTTATACCAACATGTGGCAGCCTAGGTCTTAAAAGTATCTATGACTTCAGTGAAATTTGATGGTCAGAAATTAAAGTTGATAGGTCGAATGCACAGCTTGGGCAAACCAGACTTGAATGAATACAAACATAGTGTATTATGCCATTATTATTTGTGACCTCATGTCCTCAATGTCATTTAAACTGGAGCCCTGGGCATATGAGAGATGGGTCTTTACTTCCACTCCGCAGTTAAAAAAATACACAGGCTTTAAGTTGCCCAAGACAAGAAGATATTCTAAATTACAAGCAATAAAACTGAATGGCTGCTCTTGAGAGAGGCATGCCCAGGCCAACAAGAACGGTATGGAAATCACAGAAAAGGCTCCTGATTGCAAAGAATGCTGGTAATCAGAAAGCTGTGTGCTATCAAGACCAGACTTCTCCAAGCAAACCAACTAAGAGTAGGTTCAAATACCTTATACTTGACTTTATTATACTGAAGACACATATACACAAACACATAGGGAACTAGTGTTACAGTAGGGTTTCCAAACCCAGCTTGTCTCAGAGCTTTCAGTCACACAACTCTCCTGTCACACAGATTAAGTTCTCCAAACCCTTCCACCCGCTCAAGGCTGCCTTCTCCTAGTTCTCCCTGGCCATAGCCCTTTCTTTTCTCACAAAACTATTGCTGCCTCCTGTCTCCAAGCTACTTCCTACTCTGCTCCAAACCACTCTAAGCCCTACAGTTTCAATGCTAAAGACCCACAAATACTGCTTTGCTTTATACCAGACCTCTACCACTCAATCTTTGCATCCAATTTCTCCTCAATTCAGGACTTTCAATCTTCTCATTTCATTGCTGCTTTGAACATTTTTTCACTAGCTTCTGGCACATTTTGCTCTCCACCTATGCCTGCAGCCTCATTTATTCTCTGCCTTTCCTCATAAAGGAAAGCAGAATTTGCAACTCATGCTGCTGGTAGAGCTTTAAAAAAACAAACAACCTGCCACATGTATCCAAAATCTGTCTTGGCAAGCAAGGAAGAGGTTCATATTAAAAGAAAAAAAATAAATAAATAGTAAGTCCTACGTGGTCAAAGTTCGGAATTCTTTGTATATACCTTTCCCAAACTGACAATTCTGTTCTGAATGTGCTGCTCTTTTGCCTTATTGTCCTAAGCTGAACTGAAGTTCTGAAAGCTGCAGCATATATAGGGCTGTTCATATTTCAGTGAAGGACAGTGTCCTTTAAACATTTTTAGACAGTAAGCTAGCTCCTATCAAAGATATGTTGGTGGTCAAAGTTAAAGTTGTTGCATTAATGAAGTCACTTAAAAGTTCAGCCTGAAGAAGAGGAGGCTCCTGGGAGACTTTAGAGCCGTCTTCCACTACCTGAAGGGGGCCTCCAGGGAAAAAAAAAAAAAAAAGCAGTATTAATAAATAAACTGGAATGAATGGCGCAAAGTTTAAAGAGAGATTGCCAACAGCTGGGCTGAAATGTTGCCAAACTCACTACTGTTTTTTATGGGATGATTTCCATAAATGTACTGCAGGACATTGAGGTAGGTTGCCCAGTTTTCAACATGGTCATTGGAGAAAAAGCTGTCCCAAATGAAAGCACTTTGAATTTTGCACCTTAAGGATCCATAATTTGTCATAGACTTTTCCCATAAACACTGTCCTAAAGTCACCACTATTGCTGGTTTAAATAAAAAGTTCCTTCATGAAATATATGCAGGTTTCTGCAGATGTAAATATCAGTAAATGCCTACAAAAACTCTTGCCCAACAATATACAATGCTACTGTGATAGTGATCAGAGATAAATAACCACTTCCTGTCCTTTCAAGCAAGCAAATATACTGTTGAAGTCTAAATGAAGAAATAAAATTCTACCCTATACATACATTTCCCTTTTAAAGAGATAATATAAATAATTTAAAAATTAAACTAAATTGGTGAGCAAAACACAGGCAATTTATTTTACACATTAAATATATGTTTTGGAATAAATATGAAGATTCATTTGAATGCATCTTAAATATGAGGATGCATTCACATTGCATCTATCAGTAGCATATTATCATGGAATCACAGAACATTAGGCATTGAAAGGGACCTCTAGAGATCATCTAGTCCAACCCCACTGCCCAACAGGATCACCTAGGGCAGGTCACACAGGAACACATCCAGGCAGGTTTTGAAAGTCTCCAGAGAAGGAGACTACAATCTCTCTGGGCACCCTGTTCCAGGGCTCTGTCACCCTCACTGTAAATGAGTTTCTTCTCATGCTGACATGGAACTTCCTGTGTTCTAGCTTATACCCACTGTTCTTTGTCCTGTTACTGGGCACCACTGAAAAGAGACTGGTACCTTCCTCTTGACACCAACCCCTCAGATATTTAGAGACACTAATAAGATCCCCTCTCAGACTTCTCTTTTCAAAGCTAAATAACCCCAGTTCTCTCAGCCATTCTTCATAGAAGAGATGTTCAAGTCCCCTTGTATCTTCATGGTCACATAATTCTGACCTGATATTTAATCAGAATATTGTGACAATTTGTGCTGCTACAGTTTATTTATTTTACAAATGCAGAAAAAATTAAATAGTGTTTTCTTACACAACCTTTTCAAGGATTAAACAAAATGAGTTAAACTGATCACTGATGATGAAAATGGGACAATTCCCTGGAGACTATAGTTCATTCTCCCTTTTTCTGTTGCCTGCTGAGAATTAAAACAGGGAGAACAATCTATGATCAATATTTCACTAAATGAAAAGTGGCACAAATAATAAGAATTTTCTCAGACACAGGGAATGCACTTGGCATATACTAAATTCTCCTTGCAGATCCAGGATATGGATAAGCACTGACCTAAGCCCTACAGGAATTACAAAATAAAGGGCTTCTAACATACATTGTGAGAAAGGAGGTAATTAGAGGGATAAGCAGATGAAGTTGAATTTAACAGGATGAACTGCATTAACAAACTTAGACCTGCTAAATTTATGAGAAGAGTGGACAAAAGATTGTGACAACTTCTCTTTTGATTTTAAAAACTATTACCTTTTCCATCACTTTTGTTTTCTCATTTTCTAGTACTGTTTGTTGATGCTTAGTGACTGTTACTATTTAACAGAACTATTTAACAGAATGAACTTGGCATGTTAAGGATTATAACAATGTGTTCCAACCTTTCTAGATACATTGGCTATCAAGCTTACTTTATCTCATTGTTAATGACTACCATTCATTTGAGGTACTCTAGACTTTAATTTACTGCAATTGGAGCAGAACCACACCAAGTGACTAAATAAAGCAGCATTGACAGAGCACACCATATTCCTCTGCTTGCACAGTACATAGGCTCAGCTCAATCATGCCCAGGAACAGAGAGGCACAGAATGAAGATTCCATAGACCAATAGGTGTAAGCGAGAGCATTGGGCCACATATTAAGTAGCATGAATGTTCTCCTTTTCCAGCCAAAGAATAATGCATGGGAACTTGGCAGAAGAGTGCTAAAATGAAAGCATCTTGTATCTTTTTCTCAAAACCTTCTGGGGAAATACTTGCTAAAAATAGCTACAGTTCAAAAACTCAGGTAATAAATATGATGTAAGAATCTACCAAATGAATGAAACTCTCAAAGACGACAAGGGCTCAGGCTAGGTCCTCCAAGACAATATCTTGTATTTTTGTCTCAGTTTAGTGGTCAGAGTGAACCACAAACCAGAGGGCAGAACTGTTCTCTATCACCTCCCTCCACCCTCCCAAGGGAAGATAAAAGGGGAATAAAGAAGAGAGACTTAAAGGTTGGAAATTAAAACTGGAACAAGTTTACTATAACACAGAAAGGGGAGTTACATGTGGGGTGAGGAATAGAAACATAAACTTATATATAGAAAAATGACACACATTCTTATGTAATGTTCTATATGAGACTTGTGCTCAAGCTCTTTTTTTTTTTTTTCTTTCTCCTTTTTCTTTTTTTAATATAAACACCTAACTTCTTGGATACTTGTAGGTTTTTTGTTATCACATAAGACATAGAATGACTTTAGAGTTTTATAATACAATGAAATTGCCTAATTGCTTTACTACATGAAGACAGACTTGCTCTCAAATGAGAAATATTTTCAATATGGATGCAATAAATCCAAAGCGAACAGATAATGCAAAAATGACTGATCTTGAAATATATACTTTTCTGTTTCATCAGACAACAGTTTTGTCTATGAAGGGAGACAAATGACCACCTTTCATCAGCCGTTTGGAGAAGTACTATTCTAACTGAAGATACCTTGACAGACAGCCAAAATACATTACTGAAATTGAATACTTTGAGTCTCCTTTCTTGAGTGGAGAAGAACAGCACCTGACAGACATGAAAATAAAACATACTATTTTGTCTAAGCTAGAAACTGTTAAACGCAAAATGGTGTTAAAGGATTTCAAAACAAGAAGTAAGAGATTTCTAAAACATACAGAAAAAAAGAAAGTAGAAATGCTATCATCTCAGGTTGTAAAGACCAATGGTAAACTAGTCAATGAAAAATAATGCCTTGCCTGATTTTGATTAGGGATGATAAGACACCATATGAGAACAAAGGCACAGTAATCAATGAGAATTAGTATAAAGATGTAATACTTTCACTGAGGCAACTGCTCTTACAAAGAAATTAAATGTAGGACAGGAACGTATAGAAGTAAAACCAGAATTGTTGGAAGGGCAATGAAATTGCTAGTTTGAAGGTGATAATATGCTTTCCTGAAAGAAGAACGGGCAGAAGAGAAGTAATGAATATGGTTTACAAATGAGTTATGTAGAAACTGACCTTACTTAGTATTTTAAATAATGATTTTGACACCTAACTTAGGAGTGCTCTCAAGATAAATACAGGAGGCATCATCATTACAGAATATTGAAGTAATCTCATCAGGAGGTATTTGACGACATTGAAGATTGGTATAAAAGAAAATGAGTGAAATTTAACATGGTTCTGAATGAACAAGCATCTTTGCTACATAGGCAAGGACTTACCAGTTGGAAAAAAGAGAACATAAAGCCATTGTACATAACACTAGTAAAGATAATTTCAAGGAAGGTGACATCTACAACAAATACAGGAAAAGACTTTTGAAGAAGTCTTATACAAGCATGAAAATGAAGGAGTTTGACTGAATCAATACAAAGGAAATCTGCAAGTTTCTATACCTCCCCTTCATAAGTCTGAGGAATGCACACATGATCAAGAAGAAATTAGCCTAATTTAAATTAAAAGGCTAACAGCGGCACAAAGGCAACTGAGTGCAGACTGACCAAAGAGATAGTGAGGTTTCATAACAAGACTGGAGACTGCCATGAAGAGAGCAGAAGTGTTTTTAGTGTTCCAATCTCAGATCACATTACATATTAAAATATAGAATAGTACTAGATATTGCCCAAAATGGAAGCCAAGATTCACAGAACTAGGAGGTGCTGTTTAGTTTTAACTCCCTTATTTCCTAAAAATCTTTTCAAAGGTGAAACTGGATGTCAAGGACTACTAGTACATGTCCTAAAGAACCTACGACTTGAAGGTAATTCCATATCTAAATACTCCATAAGAAAAGCAATGTCTGTGCTTTAGATTCTTGCTTCTCTCTCACATCTTGCATCAGGTAGATGCTACCTACTTCTGCAACAGAACCAGTGAACTTTTACTGCAGATTATACATCAACCACATGCCTGCCTTGAAAAATCTTTGCTGGTTTAAATTTTTGTTTTGGCTCCTGTGAACAGATAACTGCTGGCTGCTGATAGACTACCTGCACTTTTAACGGCACTTTGTGTTGCATGTGCATACGAAATACTTATTTTTATACTTTCTATCTGCAAGAAGCATGATACAACATCAGGATGTGACATGCAAGTAGCTTGCTTCAATAACAAGCTAATACAGACTTCTGCATAAGAATGAAATGTATGGACGTGAAAGCACCAGGAAGTATAGCAGAAAGGATATGAGAAAAATGTGTTGATGGCACAGAGATTAGAAGTCTGTTTCCCTCACAGCACTTCATGCAGCTTCTGGGGATACCCAGTTAGTAAAATGAGGCAATCTAAAATGATTTTCAGATCAAACCAAAGAGCTGAGCCACAGCGAGATGATGTTGGAATGATAAAAATAAGGAGATAAAGATAAGGAGAACACAGGACAGTGAGCAAATCTTGCATATTACAGAGGTGGATCTAGATGGAGAGACAAAGACCCCTTTACAGTAAGCTAATAAAAAAGGATAAAAAGTGTATTCAACACCAACTTCATGGATATTAGCATAAGGAGAAAGATAGAGAAGTTGTGGAGGACTTGATCACTGGTGCCCCACATCCTATATCCAATTTCAAGGAATCCTGACCAGACCAGGTGGGTACACATATATTGATGCCTGAATGCTGGGGCTACTGAATGCATGAATCCCTGTGCTTTTGAGTATGTAGATATGAAAGTGTGACCAAAATTGTTGTTTGTTTTAAAATAACATCCCCTACCTCTCCCACAATATCTGGCATTGAATTTTGCTAAACCACAGATAAATTTTTTAGTATAATAAGAAAGAAATAATGAGAAGGAAGAGGATCTCGTTGTCTATCCTTTCAAGTGTGTTTTTGAAATATCTGTTCCTTTTATCAAAAAAGAACATAGCAGTAAGTGGATGAGGATTATTTATTACATAAACGGTCAGTGAAGGAACCAAAGTAAGCCTGCCCATGCCTGAGCTGTTGATTAAGATCAGAGTAACTTATGAATGACTGAAATTACAAATTAGCAGGGACTGAAATACTAAAAAAAGAGTAATACCAAATTCTTAAAACCAGAACACCTAGCCATATGAAAATTCAGCACATAGTTGCATAGTTTTACTCTTGAAACCATAATTCATGAGGAAACAAAAATAAATTAATTGATACAGGTAATAAGAACTAATATTCCCTAGGAAAAGAGAATGAATGGACAAAGAAGTCAATCTTGCTCCAAGAGGCAAACTCCTGCAAGACATCAAAATCATTACCAGGCCCCAAAAGTCTCAACAACCATTGGTGACATAACCAGATACACAGATATATTGAAAATGGAGTTAGAAAATATTTCTGTAGAGGTTCATTCACAGTAATTTCTAAAGGAAGGAACAGGATGAAAGACAGGTGGAACTACAGTGGTGCCTGGGAAAAAAACCCAAAGAAACACAGTTTCAACTAGAGATTCATTTTGGATAGGAACGGAGGTGTGGGTAAGAAAATATGTGAGAAGGCTGCATTTATTTTCCTTTTCTTAAAGTAATGTCAAACCGAAGTTATTAGAATTTGAAAAAAACAAACACTTGGCATTTGAAGAAAGCATAGTAATAAACAAAAACTCTTGCTCCCAAAGCTAATAGAAAAAAAACCCCCACAAAACATTTCAAGGGAGAACTGACAAGCTGATCCAGCATAAGCATACACAAATCAGAACTCATGCATTGCATGTGTGAGCCAGGATGCTGGTGCTGAAAGATCATCCTCTTCTGGAGGGACACACATGCAGAATAGTCACAATGTGAAAAAAACCAAACAATAGAACATACTTTCAGGAAAAGACAGATAAACTTATTTTGGACATTTTTGAAAGTTTCACTGGACTCAGGAAAAAAAAATGGAATTCTGTAGCTTAATAAAACGCCAACTGGTTACTAGGAAAAGTACTGCATCTGGGTCGGGACAATCCCAAGCACAAATACAGGTTGGGCAGAGAATGGATTGAGAACAGCTCTGAGGAGAAGGAATTAGGGGTGTTGGTTGATGAGAAACTCAACATGGGCTGGTAATGTGCTCTTGCAGCCCAGAAAGCCAATTTTGTCCTAGGCTGCATCAAAAGAAGCGTGGCCAGCAGGTCAAGGGAGGTGATTCTCCCCCACTGCTCCACCCTCATGAGACCTCACGTGGAGTACTGTGTCTGGCTCTAGAGCCCTGAACACAAGAAGGATATGGACCCGTAGGAGTGAGATCAGAGGAAGGCCATGATGATCAGAAGCACCTCTCCTATGAAGACAGGCTGAGAGAGCTGGGGGCTTTCCAGTACCTGAAGGGACCTGCAGGAAAGCTGGGAAGAGACCTTTTATAAGGGCATGTAGTGATAAGACAAGAGGCAATGGATCAAAACTGGAAGATGGGAGATTTAGGTTGGACATTAGGAAGAAATTCTTTAATGTGAAGGTGGTGAGACACCGGAACAGATTGCCCAGGGAAGTTGTGGAGACCCCATCCCTGGAAGTGTTCAAGTTCAGGTTGGATGGAACTTGAGCAACCTGGTCTAGTGGGAGGTGTTCCTGCCCACGCAGGGGGACTGGAACTAGTGGATGTTTAGGGTCACTTCCAAAACACCCCATTATATGATTCTATGAAAGAGTTTATGAATTCCATAATAGTTCTGGATGCTCTGGGATGGTGCAAGAAGACAATTCCCAACTACTCCAACATCATTCTTTAGCCTGCTATAAACAGTTCTTGTGCATGAGAAAAGGAAGGGAACTGGATTTTGGCAGTACTATACTATTTAATACAGACTCCTTGAAAATCATACATTCTACTTTAATACATGTGATTTGAAAAGCAGGTTATTAAGAAACAAGTAAATAAAACTGAGTCAAATAAGTACCTCTACTGAAATTCAATGTTTGGCTTAAACTTGATAACAGAAGTCTTTATTCTGCTTCTTCCAAGACTTGTTGATGGGTCTATTTTTGTACTAACAAAATCCCCAAAACCATACAGCAGTATTTTTTTAACATACCTACAAAGCGAATCTTCCATTTTAGAAAAGATTTTAGTAGACTTTGGTTTTATTATTCATAATGTATTTGGGTTTTGATACCCCAAGCACACCGAGCTGCTTCTTCTTAGTAACAAGGTCTCACTTTTGAAACTGTAGCATTTACTGTTTAAAACTAATAGTAATCAGGTTTTTAATCAAAATGTAAACTAAAAGTAAGACTCATTAGGACTCAGTCATCCATGTTTTGTCAGAATACACTTTAAACAATGAGGAAAAGAGGCAACAATTCTATGGAAAATATTATAGTATCTTGATCAGTAATTGATTTGAAAAACCACTGCTGCACTGTATTAAGGAGAACCTGGGAAATACAGCAGATTGATGTGTATTACTAAGCAGGATTTCTCATTTTGAGGCAATCTTAGCTACTTTCTACTCCAATTCTCTCAGCATCTCCTTTCACTAAATATGTATTTTTATAATCCTGGAAAGTGCATTGAAAAAAAATTAGGAAATAAACATGAGAAATAATCAAGAAAACAAGGGGATTTTTAACAGGATCAAATATCTAACTAAGCCCATGAATTTATAAACAGTTACCTGTTTTATAAAAAAAAATAAATCAAGAAAACCTTGCAGTGCTGGGAGTATGATTTCACCCACCTGGATCATCCTAATGATTTAAAACATCCTTTCTTCTTTTCCATGCTCCTCAACCATATATCACTGCTAAACAACTGTGCCAAAGCACTTGGTACTTACTTAAAAAAGTTCCTATGCAAACTTAACAAATAAAAAAGAAATAAACCTTTAATTGGGAACTTAGTGTATGCATAGAAACTTTAAAACTTACCATACTGTTTTCACCTTAATGATTACCTTAAGAAGATGAAGATAACAAAAAGAAAATTTAACACACTCGATGTATACAAAATATCTACCCTATGGGTAAAACTACAGCTTGCCAAACCATGTCCCGAACAGTATCTTAGTATTAACTAAGAATTTCTGGTAAGCAATAGGATCTTAGAAAGGTGTGGATGGAGCAGTGGATAGATGAGATGACTGTTTTGATAGAATCTGAAAAACTTCCGAAAAATAGCCTTGCTTGCTCATTTGAGCTGCAAGACAGTCTATATACTTCTCTTACGTACGAAATAAAAACTCTCTATCTCAACTACAAATATGTAAAGATGTAACTTAACTCCACTGAGGGCTTTGTCTGATACAGTGTTACTATAAAACAGCCAGGGAAGGGACAGATAACCAGCAAGTAAAGTAGACAGACTTAAGTAGAATGTAAGTAGTACTGGGAATGAAGTAGCAAGATGGAAAAAGACAAAAATACTGTAACAAGTTTCTTAGGATCCCTCAGGATCAAAGATAACATTGAAAGAAACTTTGCACATTGAAGTGGAAGAACAGAACATCATTGAAACTGATTATCTTGCAAGTGAAATACTTTGAACACCTCTTGTCATTGAAATGTATTCTTGGTGATAATTTAAAACCTGTCCTTGGTCTTCTATATCTGCTTCATTTGACTTTGACACATAACATTGCCAAAATTAAATATTGATTAAGTCATTTATGGATGGGAGAAGTGAAGACTTCAACCTGAAAGCTGTAATTTTCTTTCATACTAATATTATCTCCCTATGAGTAGAACAAAATTAGAAGTTTGAAGGAATGACTCAGTCATTTGCTCTGGATATATTATTTTAAGTTATCTTAAGTTATAGATCTAAAATTTTATGCTCTAAGTTAAAAAAAAAAGTCCCAAGAGTCAACATTAATGGAAGCATAAAAAAAAATTCTCCATATAGCTAAAAGGTATTTTACACTATGTAGTGTATTGCTTTTGTATCTGAAAAGAACATTGCATTTAACTTCATGAAAATGCCAAGCACAAACACAGACAAAAATATAGTAAGATCTTAGAATGTGAACAGCTAGTGGAAATGACAAGAAAAACTTGCAAGCCACGCTGTGTTTTCCTACATTTTTGTCATGTGAGCATTCTCCAAATTCATCTACGCTGTTGAGAAAGCAGCAAAACTTTAAAAAGACCAAAACTATATTGTGGAAGATAAAAATACCTGTCACAATCACTATCAACTTTATGGTTGAATGACTGAAAAAGGGAGGACTGCTAGTGCAGTTTTCCTGTGAGTAAAACTTAGATTGCCTCTATATCTGAATCCATCTACTATAAATATGGTTTAAATGCTCTTTTAATATGGTTTAAATCCACAGTGGATTTTGCTTGTATCTCAAATGCATTTTAGAGAACAAGGAAGGTGTTCTACAGAGATTCATTAAAAGCTAACAAAACCAAGTTGCTTTGTGTGGTGAATTTACCTAACAAGACACAGAGCAGTCCCAATGGAAATTTGTCTCAAGAAGTTCTGATATCCCAAGAGGCTATTGTGAAAAATAAAATTGCTTCTTTTATCAGGAAATTCAACTTTCATCAAGAAATTTCAACAACTGATTGAAACATACAGGTTAAACTTCAATATTAATCATTTACTACTTTGAAAGAGATAGAGATTTTCAGAAAATATGGAAGATAAAATGTTAGCAGTAAATTTAAAAGTTTGTATTTTGTCTACATGATCTGTGTGTATATAGAAGCAACACTAGGTTTTCCAAAATATAACTATGAAAAGGTAAAAACTTTTCCTAACAGATGAATCAGGAGTAGTAGCAATGCATTCTCCTGAACTCTCGCTCCAGGACCCCCATGCATTAGTAACCTGCTACTTACACTGATTCAATAGAGGTGCTCCTGTCTTTGCAGAAGTTTGATTTTTTTTTCCTGAGAGACATAGGCAACTCTCTGCTATTTAGCAAATTCATTAAGAGAGATGTGAGGGTTTATGTACATTTAGGAGCAAAAAATACAGCAAGAACACAGTACAACAAAATAAACTGGAATATGTATCTGACAAAAAAATACAGTGCCACTAGTTCTATGGCTAGACTACCATTCCAAATAAAATGTATAATCCAAGAAAATTAATAAGGTGTTTTTTTTTTGCTGAAACTTCCTCTCTTTTGTTTCATTTCATATACACATGTTCTGGAGCCCTGAAATGAGCTCCTAAGCCAGTAGATGTGAATACTGAAAAGATACATACATGTAGATTAAAGAAAAAAAACCCAAACACCCTGGAATATCAACTGGATGCTTGTGTTAACAATGCTGAAGTAAATTTATTTTTACACTCATTGCCATGTGGATCAAGAGGTCCAGTGTAAATTTAATTCATATTGCATTATTAGAAAGCCAGGACCCAGAATGAAAAACACGGTAAGTGAAGACATTTAGACATACTGACAATTTTGAAGAATATGAATGAAACATATTTCTTGACAAATTCAGATGACGTTTGAGAATTTAAGGGTACGAAAAAGGACTGAATAAAAAGATAATGAGTAGTTTATTTGGCTTTTTAAAAGTAATAAGTAAAAATAAGCAAGAGCTCTCTTGAAGTGGCAAAGCAGCTTATACTTATGCGCAAAATCCAACCTCTAGGTAACAGGAACAGATAAGATCACTCTTCAAGTTTATTTTCCAGCTGGGCTTTCCTAGATCTTTCCTTATATCAGCTTGTATCACCCACTTTTGAAAGGCACTACAGAAAAGCTAGACTAGCTAGATGTTGCATGGAAATTCCTGTTTTTAAAGTAGCGTGGTCTCCTGCATTTTGAACAACATCTGATTTTGCAGTAATACACAAAAACAGAACTTAATATGAAATACCAAAGTATGATCCAATTATGACAAGGGCTCATCTCCAAATAAAAGTTTCAGATTTTAAATCTGTTTCACAGTTCTAGTAACTTCCTTCTGTAATCTCGGAACCTTTGAAGATAGTCTAGAGGGCATTTGGCTTCAGAGCAGATCAGCTTTACTCCTTCCCATTGTGATAAACTTCCTGAAAATACATAAGCTTCATCTGGAGATATTCTTAGCAGTTCTGGCTCTTTTTTATGCCTATTACTGGTCTCTTTTGATTTTCTTTGGACACTTTTGTTTCGACAACCTGCATAAAACTCAGTGCAGTTTCTCTGCTTCACACTGCTCTTCTGCTCTGAGTGTTCTATTGTAATAAGCTCTGAGCTTTCATTTTTAAGTGACCAAGTGACATTTTTTAGCAAAAATATGAAGCTGATTGCAGATAGAATTCAGTAGACATTTTAAAGAAAAGTAGACTACATTGTGAAATTCAAGTCTGCTGTCCATCAGAATAATTTTGATTCTCTAATAGTGAAGGTGAGTACTGCATGAAACAATCCCATAGGCTAAACCAAAACATTTCTACGGTGGTTGCAAATAAATCTTGTTTGCTGACAGAAAAGAATGAGACAGCAGAAAAGAAGAACTAACAGATGCTGATAATCACTTTAGCAAGCAGAATAAACTTCAAGGATCATGAATCAGATGAGGAGGAATGTTATTGTTTGCCATCTGCTATGGGTCTACTAATATGTCAGCATCTGCTGCCAAAGAAAGATCTTTGTGATGTGAATGCACGAAGCAAATTCAGACAGTTTTCTTCAGCTGAAAGGAATCCTGCTGAAGGTAAACATGGCCTTGCCACTGGTCAATTAACTTAATTTTTTATGTATGCTATTTAAAGTTTGAGAAAAAGAAAACGCGACAGAGTTCACCTCAATGATTAAGTATTATTGCGTAATCAGTAAGAACTGAATAATAATCCCACAAGGTTGGCATTAAAACTTTCTTTCTATTCAATTTAGGCTTTTGTTTCCAAATGTCAGGCAGCAAATATCTAAGTTTAGCAAAACCAGCTGGTTTGAAAGTGTCTTAAACCAAACAGTAATGAGGTGGGGCAGAGAACTGCCCCAGCCGAGACTAGAAATTTGCACATATATTTGACATTTGACAAAATACTACTTGCTTAATGCTGTTACTCAGTGGCAGTATTATCTATGTTCCTGGGGATGTTAAAGACATAAAAGGTGTTAAAAATTTCATATTCACAACTGATATTGCAAGAAATAACATGAAACTTCAGTAACCATAAGATATTGGTGGACCCACATCTTGAATTGTGCAACAGTACACATGGAATGAACTATACTGTCTTGCACTTATCTATTACTTAGAACAATACAACCCTCATATGTGAACCAACCTTGTTCAGAAGGGGCAATACATTAATCGGATAGACTGTGTGTCTGAGCATGGAGCTTGCAAGGCATAAATGTACTTACTTTTGGTGTTGGGCAGGATGCAGTGGAGAGACGAGAGGTGGCCTGGGCACGAGGAGATTCGGAAGGAGTAGTACTGAGGGAGGCTGTATCACGTGGGAGCACCTGAACACCACGAGAGATGATGGAATCTGGAATCTTAAAAAGAAGAGAGACAGAATTAATAGTAAAAACTATAAGGTACTTAAAACTGATTCAAAAACTTACATGAAAAATGTAGGAAGACCACACTACTCAGTTTGCATACCCCCCCATACACAGGGCTGGCAGTGGTTAATGGCATGTTCTCACATATTTTTGTAACAATTATCTAGCAAATGTATAAGATCATATTCTAACTAAAGCAGCACAGAACATATGGTTTGTCCCAAAAAGCCCATGTATCAGACATACTGCAACAGGAAAAAGTAAGAAAGAAATGGTTTTCCTCTTAAGCCTCTCGTTTCAAACCCAACAATGACCAACAGTGATTTCTACTGTGGTATGAAAGCAGGCAGACTTCCAGTTCTCTAAGTAGGGGACAATATTATGAACAGACTGAACACCTCTGAAGAAATGTCATGCAGTGAATAAATACTCTTCATTCCATGTACTGAAGACTTTATTTTGCCTACAGAAATTCTTGATGTAATGCTTGTGCTGCAATAACTACAGGTCTCCCTGGACAGAGTACAGGCAAAAGCACTAGAAACCACCATCCACAGCCAACACTTGGTTTAAAACATATTCTGCAGGCAAAAACAGAAATGCAGTATTTTTTTTTCTTACACACTGTATTAGAATACCAGCTATGAAAGTGTATTCCCCCTGATGAACATGACTGGCAAACGTAACAATGGATGAGAAGGCTGAGTTACTCAGAAACTCTAAGAGAAGTACTCCCACTGTAAGAGATCAGGTTTGTGACCACCTGAGAAACCTGAACATACATAAGTCTATGGGACCTGCCAAGATGCATCCCAGAGTCCTGAGGGAGTTGGCCCATATAGTTGCCTAGCCAATCTCCACAACCCTGGACCAGATTGTTTGTTTTTTGTGTTTTTTGTTTTGTTTTGTTTTGTAAACTGAGATGCTGTACCCAGTCTGCATCTAGGCATTTTGAGTTTTCTTGACTAGTACGGTTTTAGGACAAACAAAAGTCACTGGAAAGTCCCTCCTTCCAGGACAAGCTTGTATTCCAGCTTTTAAAATCAGTTGCTTCCTTAGGACTAGTGTCAGGATATTAATACAGCTTTGTTGCTTGTCTTTGTGCAATTAAAATTACCAATCTTAAGACTCAAGTCATTAAATACTGCTTTTTAATGTCATTTCCCCCCCCTCATCTTCTTTGGTTCCCACCTATAAATAGTGACTATGTCTAACTTAGCAAACTTGACTTAAAGATATTGGTTTATACCTAAAAGACCTTATTTCACCATAAACATTCTTCCACATGTTAGAGTTTCTCTTGTTTATAATCTTTTTATAAATTGGGTGGACACAGATCTTGTCCCTTGTGTGCCACCAATTAACTGCTTTCCTCTCTACTGCTGTGTTTCTAGATTGACAGTCAGTTTCTGTCAGCATTTACAAACCCCCAACTTTCCTCAAAGGATCTTTCAAGGCTAAGTAACTTGTGTTGCAATTTCCACTAAAAATTACAAAGTCAGCAGAGTTTCTCTTCACTATGGACTATTATGCCTGGAATATCTGAGTCTTCAGAAATAATGCCTTACTGGCCTCTACTTGCAAATGGCATCTTAGAGCTGTATTATAAATAGAGGTAAACAGGGATGATGATATTCTGATCATGCAAACAGTTTGTTGTCAGAAGCACAATTCCCTTTCTGTCTTCTTTTTCTCCTCAAACCCCATCTTAAATATGTTTAACACAAAAGAAGACTGACATCCCTAAGTTTTATACTGGCATAGCTCCAATGCTACCTACAATTTTTAATGCTTCTTTTTAATCTCCATGCTTATGGACAATACAGCAAAAAATTACATTTTGATAAAGGCATAAAATAAAAAAGACACATTAAAAGAAAGAATAGTTTTAAGTCTTCAAATAAGGAACCTTTTCTTTACCCTCCTCTGTTAAAAAAAAAACAAAAAACTGTACACATCTTGATATGATTGTGTAAGGGTCCATTTTCTCTTCTATATACTCTAGGATGCCACAATACAAATACAATATTGCTTTTGCAAAAGATAGCATGATCCAGTTCTGCCTGGATTTTCTCTGGTTACTCTAGATGGTAACCTAGTATATGGTAAGCTAGTAAGCAGATATTACATACTATCTCAATAGCTGGGTATTTTTTTCCCTTTCCATCATACAAAAAAATCCCTACTTCTAAAATTTTATCCAATATAACCTTCTTCAGAACAAAAAAATATCTCTGCAACAAAGTGACTGAGACAATTGCATTGAACCACATGTGAAGTAGCAATTTTTTCCTATAAGAAAATTAAAATTTAAGTAAAATTTCAGCCAGGATATTAATCATAAAAGCAAGCTGGTGATAAAGGGAAAAGACGATTACAGGCATGAAATTTAAATTAGAATTATTCCCTAATCACTACCTTTAAGAAAATACAATTGCCATAAAACAGTATATATGTAAACCTACCTAGAACTCTAAGTTTCAGCTTGTTGGCTTTTCCAGACACAAAATCTCAGGGAGAGAATTAATTTAGTTACAAATTTTGCTCTCAAGAGGATTATTTCTCTAATATGACGGCAGAGTGTATTGCTAAAACCAGTATTAATATTCTGTTTAAACCATTCCAACCTGCTGACTTCAGAGAGAGTACTAATATGTATATTGCACTAACATGAATATATTAAAAATATAATGTGTATATACTGTTTATTAAGTGACAGGAACAATAGAATATGATTGATATTTCTGTGCATATATGCTATGTGCTATAAAGAACGTATTATTTTTCTCACCGACATTTAATTTTTTTCCTTCTAAAATTAAATTTAGGCAATCTAAGTCTCTAATTAAAGTAACTTCTTGTTAACCTTGTTACAGAGGTTGATAAAACTATGGAAAATTCCAATGTTTCCTGGATTCTGGAAATCTGCAATAAGGAAGGGTAGGAATATTACTGCATTTTTGATGGTTTTTGTTTGTTTGTTTATTTGGTTTGGTTGTTTTGCATTTATGATGTTTCCTCCTAAAATTTTTAAACTCATTTTACAGTTTCAAACAAATGTAATAGAGGTAGAGGACTCAAAACCCTAAAGGGGGTTTAAACTCGGTTCAGTGAAAATAGTTTCTTGTTTGCACTAGCTGGAGTGGAAAATCTCTTGTAACATAATGACTGAGAAAGAAATGAATAAGAAATGAATGAAGGGACAGAGAAAGATATCCACCACACCCATCAGTCATTGCTTCTACAATTTTCATCTGATATGACCTTTTTCAGAAGTACCTTCATATTGCTTTAAAAATTTCTGTTGTTAGATTAGAGAACTGCTGGCAAGAAAAGGAAAAAGGAAAATATACTCTTCATTCTCTTTTGCCCAGGACTGGAACAAAGATTGACAGTGCTGATGAGGTACTAAGAACACAAAGTTGTAAATGGCAATTATTCTGACTGTTATACAAGAGCAGAAAAGTCTTTAAAATATAGAGAAAGGACAGCTTTAAAAAATCAACAACTTTCTGAAAAACTAGCCACTTCCTGCTCTGAGTCTGAAGATCTGATGTGGATTACAGAATGTGTAAAACAACAGCACAAGAGTAATGTGCAGACACGCACAGAAGCCTGGATGACAGCTTAACTGTGTGCTTCTGAGAGGCTGAATTCACTGCTTAACTGAACATGGTCCAAATTCTAGTTTAGTAACCTCAACTCAGAAAAAAGAAACTATTGGAATAAATGGGTCTGTATTTATGTATGTACACATATATAGCTTTATCATCAGGTGTGTGAACTTTAAAACCTTCACATTTCCTAAGTGACTTTTCAAGAGACGTGGTCATGATGTTTTAAATACACCTTACTCTTTGCCTAAGGGAACAAGAAAAGTGCAGCCTCTGGTCATCAAATCTACTGATGTATTTTCCCAAAAAGCTACACCCCATTTGTTGGCTGACATGGAATGAACAGGTCAGACAGCACAACTCTCTCTAGGCCAACTGCTTCCTTTAGGTTTCTCTAATCTAAAGTTATGAATATAGTAAATTACTTTTCATTCCTGATGACACTCTAGCAATTATTCTATTTTGATTCAAGCCTAGACTAAACTTCTGGGAGATGGAAATAAAGTACATTATTTTGTTAGAGCCTGAGTTCTAACCTCTGGGTTATAATAAAATAACTCCTTTCTACCGTTCATTGAGATAGTTGCCTACTATTCACTAAAATCCAGTAATATATACTAAGTCCATTGTATCCTGACTTCTTAAGTCTTTTATTATGTCTTTGAGAGATTCTACTTCTAAACAAAATACAAAAATAGGGGAGAAACTGCAACTGATGAAAGCAAACAATGAACAGCCAGTGCCAATGCTGTATTATGCTGACAAACAATTGAGAGACAAAAAGGAAAGCAAGGCAATCAAAGAGAAAAAAGCTACTAAAATTTCACAGCTCTAAAGCAGTAGTCTTAGGAAATTGTTTTAGTTATATTCAATTAAGGAGCAAGCTCATGACTAATCAGAAACACAGGCTTTACACCAATGACTATCTCAGCAGTGAAATGATTCAATTGGCCACACATGTGAACTTCACCTTATTTAGCCCTGTATCTTAAACAGAGCATTTTCTCTAGCATGTTGTCTAAAAGATAGCACTGATGTGTCTTTGTTAGGAGAAAATAAATGACACTGTCTGTTGACAAAGGAGAGTAGGAGGCAGGCAGTGTATTTTTAGTTACTGTTAGTGTAAAAGCCTCTTGGAAGTGTGTCTTACCGGTTCTTCTGCACTGCCTGCTGCATGATGACAATACCTGATGAGACCAGGGATGGGCCGTTCACCTTTTGCCATGATAACAGCTGAACTGGTGTAGGATGGATGCTTCTAATGCACAACACATAACAGCTATGAATACAGTGACAGGAAAACATGAAACTATACAAGCAAATGACTGAAAGGGAATGGGGTGATAACAAGTGTGACATCGAAATGCCAAGCTCATATGAAACAAGCCAGTTTAGATCTCAGGTATTTTCTGCCTTTAAAAATCGCACATATTATTTATCTTTGCCTATGCAAAAAGAAATGAATAAAAAATGTTCATTAATAAAAACTGAAACTTGCAAGTAATAATTACCTTAATTCATCCCTGTAAAGATATATGTAATCAGGATTTTCTGTACATGAGGAGATGATCTCCAGCTGCAGCTGTCTTAGAAATGTCAAGATGTCTCAGACCTGAATTCACATTTCTGGAGTTAGAATGCTATTGCTTTGGTTTAGAAACTGTTTAATATAATTTTGAGTTACTTACACTTTCAATTCCCATAAGAGGAATTAAGAGTACTATTTCTGGAGTAAATAAAAAACAAAGCAGTTTGGAAAAAAAACTTTCCAAACACATAGGTATGCATTATCTTTCCATTTGAAAACTAAAGACATAAAACTGAGGTAAGTATTTATATATTGCTTCAAATAATAATATATTTATTTGGAAAACATTAAAACTTTGAATTTATATAATTTGCAAGTATTATCTAAGTTTTTCCTTTTGTAGTCTCAAATTTATTATTTTAGTTTGCAGTAATGTTGATCTGTGATGACTGGTTAAAGTGAGGATATAAAGACCATGTGGTGACATTTAGTTTTGTGGCAGAATTTCACATCTCTTATGCAGACACGCACACTGGAATACAGCAGGCTGGACAAGTTATTACTTAAGATGCTACCTGTCAGACTTTTTATCAATGTGTTCAGAAATCAACATTTTATTTTCAAAATAGATATTATGGCTTAGAAAATTTTGTTGCCAATCCTTAATACGCCACCTGCTGGACTTTGCATGTTCAGATGTGTGAGTACTTGGAATTAAAAAAAAACCCAACACTTAAAATAGTCTGTCACATCAGAATGGTATCATAAAAAAGCACGTTATCATTAAGATAATAAACAATATAACTCACCCTGAAATTTGAGCTCATCAACCAAAACAGGATTTCTGTATTTTTATGAAGCTATATGTTTGTAAAAAGTACCTAAAAAACCATCTGTTTGATCACACAGACATCAATGTGTGGTCTTAACATGCTATAGATTGGTGGAAAGTACCTGAGATAGAAACTAAAGGGTGTCTGAGGGAAACAAGCCAAACTCACCTTAGCTGCAATGGCTGCTGCCGTTATATGTGAAGAAGAACTGTCCTCTGTTGAGGCAACTCCACTATCCTTCTTCTCTTCCTCCTCTTCCTCACACTGTACTCCTTTGTCTTCTGTCTGCTTGTGAGGGCTGGTGGTTGGAGGAGGAGAAAGAGGAGGTGGTGGTGAAGGTAGGTCTTCAAGTTCATCGTGCACCTCCTTTACTTTTACAATGGCATCCCGCAAAAGATCAATGGCGTGAGGTAGGGCTGGCAGTATAAACTGAAAGCATTCCTATGCACAATGAGAAGATAAATGGCTATTAAGAGTTGCCTGCACAAGCAAACAGGGATTTTTCATATTTACTCTTAAAAGATACCTGGAATGTATCTTTTCACCTGATCATAGATAAAACCATAAATGCCCAATGCAATTGTTCATAGAGGGTAAAAAAACCAGAGAACCAGAATTTGGGACTATGTTACATATTTTTGCCTTTTATCATGTAAATATAACAAGTTGTACAACAAGGCTACTGTAATTCAGCTAATATTGGATTAAAACTTCAGAAAACAAGAGTTAAATTTTCATGAACACATAACAGAGAAATCAGTTTACAGCAGTTGGCAGAATGCTACAAAAATGCAGAATAAAAACATTAACTCTATCCCTGCAGGGATATTAGCTTCAAATCATTCCTATTATGTTGCTGCACAACTAAAGAACAATTCATAAGGGTTTCCAAAATTACACTTCTATATAATTACATACCTTTTTATTAATGCACTTATCCTATATACTGCAAGAATGACAAACTGCACTGATGTAATTGTAATTTTATTTAACTCAGAAAAAATTGTTCATAAATTATCTACTTTTCAAGCCCCTGCTTACTCTATGATGTTAAAACCAATTAAAAAGTTTATTTTACATAGCTGGAGAAAGCAAAAATGCAGACACTGTGTAACCGTTTTTCTTCCACAATGGGCATATACATATATAGCTACCTCTGCTGCTAAGATATGCTAATCTTTCATCAAAACAAAGAGTAAGCTCAGGATACCATGCAGGGAAGCCTCCTCCTCAGACTGGGATCAATATGGAATTCAAACAAGTTGCTTAGGGCTTTTAAGTCTTGAAAAAATGCAAGAACAGAGACTCCACAACCCTTCTTGACAACCTCTTCTAATGCTTAATTACCCTCAAAATAGTATTTTTTTCCCCTTTTCTCTTTATCCAACTGGAAGCTACCTTCTACAATCTATTACTACTGTCTCCCATTCTCTAACCCAGGCATCTCAGTAAAGGGTTTTCATGTCATTTCAGCAGACTGCATATAAACACTAAATTATTGGAAAATGATGGCAGGGTCACAAGAATGAATTGCCATGGTAGTGCAGTTATGGAACATAGAGGCTGACAGAGAAAGCTGACATTATTCCTTTTGGTGAGTTTCATTTTGGTTTTGTTTCGAGCATATCGAATTTTTTTAAAAAGCTATTCCAATATTTTAGACTATCTAGAAAATAAATAAAAGTAAACATTTTGTAAATAGATACTGTAATAAATACTTTCAATATAAAAAAAAAGGACTATGTAAACAAAATAAAGAGCAAATCACCCATCAGAAATTACTAGAGTTTGTATAAGCAACTTTGTAAGTAAAAAAAACCTATTCACAAACACTGTATTTCCTCAAAGATTCTAAATAAAACTCCACCATCCATTTGGTCCTTTAAGAGTAATGAAAGGTCAGACTACTTAATAGATTTATACATTCTTCAAACAGTTACTTTGGCACTCTGAAGAACTGGGCATAACTTGATGAGCGTAAGATGCTGTATAGAATGAATACATATTAAAATATGCTTGTAGACATAATATAGAATTCTAACTTCTCATGAAATTGCCTCCATGGTATTTTTTTTAACATGGTTTAAAATACTGAAGCATACAACCACTGTTACTTCAGCAACAAAGCAGACCTCAAGTATGTGGTAAACCAGGACAACTATCTGTGAACTGATCAATAATCATGAAAAGGTACATTAATGATTACCTCACTAGAAAAGCATGTTCCCCACTCCTACCACTGAAATAAAGTCTCATTGGCCTTATTTTTTTCCAATAGGTTCCCACTAAGTACTATAAAAGCTGATAATATTTATAAAACTCATTGTTTTAAGCACAATTATGAAAAATGCCATACACCAAATGATTTCAGTGAGCATCTGGTAATTTCATACTTTGCCTTCTTTTATTACATTAAATATCTTTTGCAAGGCTAAAATTAAACAGACCAAAACAACACAGAAAAATGGAGGTATTCTACAGATCTTGATTCTCTGGTACACGCCCCACAAACATTCTCCAGAGAAAACACATTGGCATGTATTGCGTCCATTTTTAAGACAGAGCATTTTAATATTTATTAATGAAATATGTACACTGCTGCAATTTTATAGCTCTATATAATCCTCTTATATGACTGTATTAGTATGATGGAAAGGAAATTAGCAAGCTATGGAAGACAGAAATGAGAGAAATTCCTGGTAATAACCCACTCTATCTGGTTCTTGAGATCCAGCCTGTTATGGAACAATTTTCTCTGCTATTAATCTTAAAAATCTTTGATGAAATCTGATAACTTTAAAGATGTTTCATATTAAAATAAATTGTGACAGAACAGCGTATCATCATGACAGGAACAAATAAATATCATTTTAGAAAAAGCTTGCTTATATAATGAAATTATACATTTTTTTCTTTTCTAGCAGAATTACCTTTTTTATTTTTTACTTTATATTGAACCATTGTTAAAATACTTATTATATTTTTTTCATTTCTTTTTCTCATCTTCTTTCTCCAATTTACCTGTCTTCACAGTGTAAGTGCCTCAGGGCAGAAAATGTCAATTTCTTCTGTACCTAGGACGTTACAAGTGCTACTGAACACAGCAAAACCCATTAGAGATTGTAGGCTATTTCATCTCTTTCATAATTCAACAAAAGTACAGACTTCTGAAAAAATCTTCACTGGTGCACCAGTTCTCTAAGATATGGGACCCACTGTGATGTTAAATACATGTACATACATATGACTTCCTACTGCCCCACCATCCTCCAATGCTTGTTGCATGTTTTGAAGGCTTTAAAATTCCTTTTCAACTACAATTTCATTAAATTTCCTAATATGACTCCAAGGAATGGCAGAATTATAAAACACGTTACTGAGTCCTTGAGCTGCAACATGTAGAAAATGCATCTGAAAACCTGTGATGGCTGCTTAAGATAACAGTATTCAAAACACTTTCTCTTCAACTTCCAGGTTTTAGCCCACACAAACATTCTTTCTTTATCTCCCAACATAAGACTTTCAAGCAACAGTGACTTCAGGGCTGTGCTGCCAAACACATTAGTACTGTCTCTTCTGTGACTAGGTACTACTGGTTCAGAAGATGTTGATAATTATCAGGTATGCATTTGTTAGAGGCCAGAGGAAAATACATTTTTTAAGAATGTCACTGACATAGTTTGAGCCCTGGAGAAACATATTCTCATGACGGATGGGGGATCTGCTTTAGCAGTTTCATATCAGGTTGCAGAACTCACTGTTCAGCTTAGTAGTATTTGTCTGGAGAAAGCTGTTTTTCTGGATCTATCAGCCACACAGAAAGAAAAGAGCACTGGGAAAGATCTAGCCTTAATAACACACACATAAAAAATTCCTTCTGATGTTTAATTGTGTTTCTCTAAGCTCTACAGTCAGAAAGTATGCATGAACAAAACATAAACCCTAACTTTCCTATCCAAAAAGCAAAACGCAGGAAGAAAAAATCCTGTATAAAAGGTATAAAGTCTGATGCCCATATGGAAAAAAAATTTAAAAATCCTCAAACTCTTAAAAATGTTGGGGTTTTTTACCCTCTTGCTGACTGAAGTTGGGAAAATTCTTCATACTCCAGGAAGTTCTACCATACATTAGGCCTTCCTCTTACTGCTGTGTAAAAAAAGTATACTTCCTTGGAAGCTGTAGACAACAACACAGGGATCAGGTTCAGTCTGTCTAGAGAAGAAGAAGGAGGTGTAAGAGATCATCAGACTCTTTATTAGCACTGCCTCCTACAGTGAGCATGCTCTGGCACTACACGTAATGCTGTCCTGGTCACACACAATGTTAAATCAGATTTGAATTGTATTGTCCCTGACTGAGAGGGATGGTGTGTTCAGTTATATGAATATGCATTACAATTCACTTTTGTAACATTTGTTGTAGTGGGTACTTTCTACCATTCAGAACAATGAGACGTACTCATGATTGGTCCTCAGTAGCAGATCAGTAAGAATACTTCTTACCTGTGACCCTTTCTTGCTACCTGGCAGATTAATTATGAGAGTCTTTCCTCTGATTCCACACACAGGTCTGAAAAGAAAGAAACCCAGTGAAACTTTTGCATGCAGCTTTATCCATTATAGAAACAAGAACAGAACATTTAAGATAAATTCTATTACTTACAGAATTTGTAAACACTATTTCTGACATTTAAAAATATTTCCTGATCATGTTCTCTTAAAGCAGCTCAGGAGAAGATGAGCTGAAAAAGCATCAAAAAAGGCTGACAGAGTCTAATATTTAATTGATAATTCTCATTGTAAGGGGGGATAGAAACACTACCTCAATTTGCAGAATTTTCTAACAAAATACATTAACAATTTGTGTCTTAGACTAACAAATGATGTAAAAAATTGTATCAGATAAATAAATGAAATGCCTTGCTAATTTGGACAGAATCTGAAGGTGTTAACTAACTTGGTAAAGTTGTCCTTTCAATGTTGCCTAAAATAATAATCAACTCCAGAAATACAAGAGATGTCACTGATAAAAAAAGAAACACCAACAAGCAGAGAAACAGTTGCTAATTAGTTAGTAGTAAATACCAAACCCTAGGAGTTAAAGTACTATATCTGAAATAATTGTAAAAAATACCATTTAACTTATTCAGAGAGCTTTTGCTGATACTGGCATAATTGCAACCTCAAAACAATATGCTTGTATTTATCAAAGGTTTTTTGCTCAACATAGTATTTTAGTACTTGATGAACAACACACAAAACAATTCTTCACACAATGCTGAAATACCACAGCTCCAGGATGAAAAGACAGCTGTTTAACAGCATGTATCAATATTACAAATCACCTGGCACATAAAACAGAGAAGGATACAGTGTCACAGAGACAACAAAGAGAATTCATTGCGAGAATACAATTAGTGTTTTTGGAATTTGGCCGCTCATCTGATGTTACGACTTCAAGACTTGATCACAATGGCGATTTTTAGTTATTTGTGTATAGTCATTCCATGACAATGTGTATTTCTAAGGAAACAGCTCACCTCAGATTTTGAAGGAAATAGTCTTACCTAGAGAGCATGCCCAGAGGAGTAACATTGAGTGATCCCATCAGCATTGCCAGGGCCATCCCTGGGGCTTCTCGCTCTATTACTTCTTTAGTGGCCTGCAAGAAAATATTATATAGCAAAGTGAGTGAAGAAGTACAAGGACAAGAAAAACATGAAACTAGCTAAAATCTTTGTAAGGGTATCTCCTCTTTCTTTTTTTGTTTCTGCCAAGAGATGTCCTTGATAAATTCTCAACAGTGAAATATGTTCAATCATTTTCTCTTGGTTGTGTAAAATGGGGAAAGACAAAGAGTTGGGAAGAAGCACTGTTAGCTGTACTGTAGAGGTTCTACAGAAAATGTTTAAAGTCAGGACTCTATATATATAGGAAATGTTAACACCACCACATACATAGCAACAACTCCCTCTAACAGAAAAGAAAGAACGTTAGAGAATAAGCAAAGACCAAATGTAACTGTCTTCTCTTCCTCATCAATCTTGTGTATTTTCCCACTGAGATTTTCCCAGTGATGAAAAGGGTGAATTGGTCTGTGCTGAAGATTAAAAAAAAAGCTTGCAAAGGGAAACCCATGTAGCAGGCAGACAGGAAAACACTAAAATGGTAATGATAATGGCCATAGGCTGAGGCCTTCCCTTTTGATTATGTCAGCAAAACAGCAGTTCCAAACAGGCTGGTGATTTATATTCACAACGTGGTCTATATGCACTGGGCATCAGGAAGCCTGGAAGCAGAGGCTGAACATTCTTGTCTTTTTAATCCTTTTCAACAAAGGGAATCAGATGGAAGGTTATTTTTCTGGGATATGAACAACCTTCTGGCCTTACTTCCTAACACAAATTGTCTCAAATGCACAATCTGGCCTGTCTTCCAACTTCTAACTTCCATTACAACATAATACCTCAAAGCCAGGCTACAGTCCTACCCTTTCTTCATTTCCCTCACAGTAGTTGCTGTTCAGTTGATCACGTTGTTTTATGTTCTGAAACAAGATTCTAAGTTACTTGGCACAACTAAAATGTTAGCAATAGTCATAAAGCTGTGAAATCCATTGTAAAACATCCAGACAAAATACAACACTTTGATGGTGCAGCTATCAAAATAGAAATAGAAAAGTGCATCTTAAATATAAGAACACTCTGAATTACCTAAATTTTCTTGGCACTTTGATATAGCAAAAGAATAAAATGTAAGAAAACCAGACCAACTATTTTCTGGGAAAGATTAAACTACAAATCACATTCTTGTAATTTTGTAACCTCCTAGTTTACAAATGGAAAACAAAGTCATAGAGAAGCAAAACGACAGAATTAACCCAATGGCATCCCTATGAGAAGGATCTAGGAGTATTGCACCAGCTGTACAACTAAAACGCTTACAGGAAGCAATAAATAGAACAGAAAAAAAATATTCCTGAACAGTACAGATATTCGAGTGGCCATATTCTCTAACATTGCTGCTAACATTTAACATGTTTTTAAGGAATATGTCAGTATCAGAAGATATCAGACATATATATCAAGTAAACCTTCAGATTTTCTACTAATAAGCAAACTTGGTATGTGTTTAGTTGTGGGAAGCAGGTACCCTGGTTTACACAAAACCAAGCAATTTTAAGTCAGTAGTTGAGATCACAGTCTCTTCTATTTCAAACATAGTTTGCTGGTATTATGATCCTCTACTCAGAAACAGAAATGGCATATAAATACAACCCAGTGTCTATTTCTACACAGGGGAAATGAGAAGAAGCAGGTTAGGACAGATGTAGACTAACTGAAATTACCTCCACTAAGGAAGTGCCTAAAGATACCTACTGAGGTATCAAACTATCAGCCAAAATTCTTAAGACTATACATAAACATGATTTTTATTGAAAAAAAGGCATTACAAACGTGAAGGGACACTTTGCTGACAATGAAAAAGTTGGTGAAACATGGAATTCTCTGTGTGTGCATACACAATAAGTCTGTATCTATGCCTCTGATTTTTAGCTAACACCATGAATCAAAGCTTTTCAAAACTGGTTTAAAATATGAAGTGCATTTTGAGACTTCTTTTTTGCCCTTGAGAACAGTGACACTTTGAAGATATCATTAGTTAAAATTCTAAACAGGCTTCAAAGGTAGTACGAGATGCAAGAGTTCCACAAACAATGATCTTGCAGCTCAGGGACTCCTTCAATGAATTTCAAGTCCATTCTCTAACTTCACAAGAAAAACGACCTTCACAAAATGTCACTGCTAGCAGGCAATGTGATTATTAAAAATGTATAGACTAAGCAACAAAATCTGAAAAGGTAGAAAGTCCAAACAGCAGTACAGCCCTCAATAGAAGTTTCTAAAAATACTTGTTTTAAAATATATGTTCTTATATTTATTTCTGCAGGCAGACTTCTACAAACAGGGGAATACTTCCTGTTTTCATATTTGCAGCCTGAATGGATGGATGTAACCAAAAAAAGGTTGCTGTTAAGCAAATAACATTTACAGTTACATCTGCTTTTAAAATCAGCCACTGGAAAGTCCGCTCTTGGGATGTCCTCAAAGAACAAGACTGAATATATGAAATCCCCAACACACTGCGAAGAACAATCTTAATTAGCTATACACATAGGAATGAAATTAGCTGTGCTGCAGTGATTTGCAGATACTTTGTGTCCATCTGTAACAACTCTTTGTTTCACCCAACCACACCAAAGTGCTGGTGGCCAGGTTTTCTAATACTTCTTTCAGGTTTGAAGCAAGAGTGGGAGAGAGATGTCAAAACTAGATTTTAATCTGCATCCAGCTCAGGGGTTAACCATCTGGTTCCAACATCTACCTCCACGTGAACTATTAAAGAATTAGTGACTCAGCACCTTCACCTTTTATCAGTACTCTAGCAAGGCTGAATTATGATTGTCACACTTTGTTTCATGGGTAAATTTTTCTTGGTAGTCTCACCACCATCTAGCTTTTGCCTGCTGCAGGGTGCCATAGTTTTGGCACAAAATAAATCACAAATCAAGGCTGTTGCCCCTGGATCACTTACAATGATAATACTACTACTATGTGGGCAGAAGCAGGAAAAAATGATGAGATTTCATTAATAGCTATCACACTGATGCCTTAGTCAGGACTGAAGCTATAAAATGATTTCTCAAACCTAAGGCTGAGGAGTATATAAAAAGCAGGTGGAAAATACTGGAGTAAATGTGCATGAAAATGACAGCAAGGAAGTGTCCCCAGTTTCTTCTGCATAAGGTGGTAGCTGTAAAGAAGACAGATGCATACAAGATGGAGGTGGAAAAGAGGGGTTCCTGAGCAGTGGAAGCATTTGAAGGTAAAAGCAAGAGTTCAGAAGACAGACAGAAATGCAGAAAGGCCAGTTTGGAGGTTGCAAAGAAAGATGAGGTTTGTAGCTTAGACAGGAGAAGACAATGTGAAAATAAGGAGCCTAAGTGGAAAGGCAGAATTGCAGACGATTCCAAGAAGCAGGATTGTCAGAGGAACAGGTTTGAGAGTGGAAGGAAGGTGAGGGAATGAGGGGAATGGGATGGAAATAAGACTGCACAATGTATCTTGAACTGATGATACATGAGGGAACTCAGGAGAAGCAACAAGGAAGAAAGGACATGACAGCAATGTTGGTCTGTGGGGAATCTGAGAGAGAGAAAGTGGAACTGAAATAAAACGGTAGTTTCTACTCCAGAGAGAAGTAGAGACTAACAAATAATTATTCTGTGGAACTATTCAGGTATTACTAACACTGCATTTGAAAGCAGTTCTTCTTATATTTCATTACTGTATGAATAAAAGCAACATATTTTAAAACACTTTTTTATTGTTTTTTGAAGTGCCTTTTTATTTGAGTTAGGGCATTATGTTCCCAAACCAACTGATGTATTTTTAGATATCTTTGACGTAGTTGTGGTTGCTTAACAGATGGCTCACTGCCAATCAGTTCCACAGAGCTCTCTGCTGCTTCACTGCTTTTCTTTGCCTCCTTATAAATTCAGTTAGTTCAGTTCCTAACCTGTGGAAGCCCTCCCAGGCAGCTTCTGGAGGGTGTACCCAGTGCAGACTAATTAAATGAAAAAAACCTAGGATTACTCTTCTTAAAATGTTCATAAACCCCTTATTTTTGTCTTTCAGGTATTAAACATGACAAAGTTTGACCTCAATAGTTAGTAGTGATCTGAGACATCTCATGTACTCTTCAGCAGATTTGGGGCAGTAACATAGTTTTATCTCTTCAAATAAACTGCAAATATGAGATTGAGAAGTCATAACAGATTTGATTAAATTTAGATGACCAAGACAGCATCTGTTGAAAATATTATTTCTGTAAAAAAGGTTAAAATCTATGACTCTGCAGAGCATATAATAAAGTTATTTATGCAAATTAATGGACAAATTTGCAGATAAACTATATTTAACAGACCACAGAATTAGCCTAGTTGACATTTAATTACCTATTGAGCTTTCCATTGAAAGAAGAAGTCTCAGAAGGGTCTAACTGAAGAAATACCTATATACCCTCTGCAACAGAGCTTACAGACCACAGTCAAACCTCAGAGGACTGGTGGTGAGATACCTTCTTCAAGGTTACTGAGTACACCGCTGTTGGAGATAACATGTGTGCCTGTAATTTATAAGATAGCTATTTCAGCTTATTCTCTACTTCCCTACTCTTACTTGCAGGGGACAAAATATAGCTTATATGGAGTTCTATAGGCTAATTAGAGCTTTTCACTTAAAGTTTCTCACTTAAAAATCACTTGTCTATTTCTTCTCTTAGTACAACAAGAAATAAAGATTGCAGCAGTTGGTTTCTTTCGATACACTGAAAAGTTATTTGATAAGGATCTGTTGTAAGTCAGTCATTCTCACCATCATGTTGTCTTTCCTTGAATTTTTCTTATTTCTTGCCCCCAAAAACCTGGGTGATGATATTCCATGTCTTTTTCATGGATAGAAGGCTTGACAAGACCTGTACTCTGTAATGTTCTGCAAAATCAAACTTCTTTGGCTAATTGCTCAGTTAATTTGACAAACAGCTAAAACCAATCACATATGCTATTGCTGCAAAGCAACCAAAGTCAAGCAGGGTTGCAAAAGTCTCTCAACTTGTCATCAACAATGATAACTTTCTAACAATGCAGTGGCCCCAGCACACTACTGGGGTGCTGCAGCCAGAGACACATCATGCACAGCTGTCCTTTCACATTGACTTCTCAATATCAAATTAGTCACCAGAGATCCATGTAAGTGAAAAATGGCCTGCATCCAGAGGGCAATGAATGGCTGCTTCTCAACAGGGGGGATCCCAGATGTAGGTGTTTGCAGTCATTCTAGAGCTTTTGAGAGATTCACACCCACACCAATGAAACTGGTCATATGCACCTTAAAAGTAACAGCTTGGAAGTAATTGTTTCCTCAACAGTATGTTATCCATGAGTGCTAGCCTGTAAAAATCCACCAACTGTTCTGTAGTTTCAGAAGAGACAACAATAACTTACACAAGGCTAAAGTAAGCACCAATCACTATGTTTGGGCTCGCAGGACTGACTGGGGGTGTCTAGGTAGACATTAGGCCAGTGCTGTCTCTGATGCGTGTCTTTGTTCCTCTGCATGAAGTGAACACTGAGGTTTCTGTCAAATTTAATGTACAGTAAGAAACTCAGCCTGATTTGGCAACTTTCCATTTTCATGCTGCTGTTAGGTCTTTTTGATGTCAAATGCTGCAATGTGTGTCAGACACACACCGACACATACCGAGAACTTTTCTAGAATTTTTTTACACAAAATAAACCAAATCATGTCTAAACATACCTGGGTGGCTTACTCTGTCACCCTTCCCTTTTATCAATGGTGAGCTTGGGACATATTCCTCCAATAACTGACCTGATTACATGTTATTTTTCCTCTTCTCCTCCCAACTCAGATCTATAAACAGCTAAAGGTGGGTGAAACCCTGATTAGTGCAGCCAACTGAAAATGAACTCCACAAACTGATGCATCTGTATGCACCAATCAGGCATTTCCACTGATAGTAATTCTGCAGCACACAAATGTGAATTTGAAGTTTGCTTGTAATGTCAGCATATTTGTAATTAATCTCTTGCCACTAAGATCCCAAACATCACAGAATGACTCTAAAGAAGAAACATACAGTCGTTTTGGTTGGAAAAGACTTCTAAGATCATTGAGTCCAACCATCAACCAAACTCTATTGAGTCTGGTGCTAAAACATGTCCCTAAGCCTGGATCTACATGTTTTTTAAATACCTTCAGGGATGGGGATTCAACTACCTCCTTCCTGTGCCTGACAACCCTTTCAGTGAAGAAATATTTCCAAATAGCCAACCTAAATCTCCTCTGGCACAACCTGAGGCCCTTTCTTCTTGTCCTATCACTTGTTATTTGGGAAAAGAGACCAATCCCCACCTTGTTACATCCTCCTTTCAGGTAGATGTAGGGAGCTGGAAGGACCCCACAGCCTCCTTTTCTCTAGACTAAACAACCCCAGTTCCCTCACCCTTATCTGTCATAGCTATAACTGCTGTTAGATTAGATTAAAAATAGTCTGTTTTCTCTGTTTCTCCCCATATCCATGATTCCCTCTGCCTGCAGTTTGTCCCCTCCTATTTCCCTCACTCTTTTCACCGGTATCCATTGTACCATTTATTGTAACCTAATGTATATGCCATGACAGTCAGATGCCAAGAGCTAATTCTGTGTCCTTTTTGTTTATAAACAGACATGAGCAAATGATTCTATCAGTACCATTCCACTGAGTATATGAGCATAAAAAGCAACTGGCTGGCAGAGGTACCTCTGACAACACTCAATGCTTCACCAAGACATGAATATATTTAATTTGTAATAGTTGGGCTCCAATGATAGCTATATTTGTAAACAAAGAAATACATAAGTGTACATTAGTTAATAAAGATTTCAGTATTTATTGTAACTTACAAAAAAAGACTTGCTTTCTTCAAGTGAAATCAAACTAATAAAAAGATTTAATTAATAACATTCAGTTTCATTTTTACTTACAGTTTGCAAAATATTTTGAGGAAGATGCTTCACAGTTTTATATACAATGAAGAAGCTGAAAATTTTCATGAATATACTAGAGAAAGCAACACTGTGGAATCTGTAACTTGTTCCCATATCTCAGTAGGTTGAATTTCAGTTCTGAGCTAAGCCTTGTTGGATCTGATTTACATAAACTTCCCAGATCACTGTTTTGCCTGCCCCACTTGTGAAATAAAAATGTTAATTACATTGGTGCATGTGGGCGATCAAGCCATGTGCAAATTCTAAGTATCACTTCTAATATAGTAACTGTTAATAATAATAATTTTTTTTAAATCCTAATTGCTAAACAAAGTTTTAAGGTGGTAAATGTATATATATGCCATATAAACTGATCTTAATTTTACGATATTCCCCAATTCCATACATTGTCACAAAAGCAACAGAACAATCATTTTTAGAAATAGTTATCTGAACACTGAAAATGCTTACAAAATATTTTTCTGCACTGTGCATTTTAGCCTCCATGAAGTTGTACACAGCCCACCAGATGCAGTATGTTATAGCTATACAGTGGTGTATGTTAAGCCAGTGTCAAAGGCAGAGTAGTATTTGCCACGGGGGAGAGGACAGGAAAATAAGCTTGTTAAAACAACAGCTAGAAACAAGTCTCTGCACTTGCTTACATGAGAGGGTCAGGTGCCTACATTCTTTTTTCAGCCCTCTTTTTTGTGTGTAAACTGCTCTGCCTCCCACTTCAAGTCCACTTCATGTAAGAATGAATCCCTTGCTGTTCAATAAAAGTAGCGATGCTGAAGGCTTGCTGGTAAAGGTAGTGACATCACTCTACTACAAAAACAGTTAAAATTTTATCTATTCATTATTATTATTCCTTTCAGTTTTCCCTCACTTATTTCAAACTGCTTTATACTCAATATAAAATGTAAAAATCTATGTAACCCATCACAACTTTTGCAAAATTCTTTAAAAACTGGAGAGGTGGGACAAAACCTCAGAAGTGAAAAATTCTGTTCCCTGCAAATCAAAGAATCATACAGCAGAAATGAGTACCAATAAGAATATCTACATTATCTCAACAGAAGTATCAGTGAGAATTCTACAAATGATGTAACCGGCAATGTAATGAGCTTTATCTAACTGCATAACAACTAGGGAACACTGTCTCCTAAAAAAGTACCCCACATAATGCTTCTGGTTATATGTACTATCTTCTAGCCTATGTATTTATGCCAAAAGAGAGTCAGGGTACAAGTAGCTTCATGTCATGTAAAACTCATGGGAAACCTGGATTTTTTATATATGGGGGGAAAGTACATTAAGCAAGGAAGTCTAGAACTACCTAAGAGAAACAAACCTGTCACTTAGTTGTGATACTAGTATCACTGGAAATGAAAAGCCCCTATATTTTAGAGATCCTCATCAGCACAAGGAATAAGGCCACCAGGTAGAGATATATGCTGCTTTCTTTTAAGAACTTGCTCAGTCTCTTGGGCAGTGAAAGAACCAAAAGTTCTTACTTGCAATTTCACTTCTCTAAATAAATAATTTTGCAATGCTTTAGCTCTGATGCATTTGCTACTGAGATTGAGATGGTTTTTGAATGCTTTTCTTTAGAGAGTGTTCCCTGTTGCTATTTATCATTTGCTACCTTCTGCCAAAGACAAATATTGCATATGGAATATTTGTACTTCTGAAACTCAAGTCAGCTTCTGCCACAGGTAAAGTAGATCCTGCAAACAATTTCAGATCTCAAATATGATTAAAAAGATATATATTTTTTTAATCCTTCTTAAAATACACCTTCTACACTACAAAGGACAGACTACTGAGTGCTAATTTTTCAAGCAGATATGACAGTAATCCAAGAAGTACAAAAAGTAATTTCTCTTAAGATTTCTTTTCATAGCATCTATATTCCCCAAGTAAATGATAAAGCATGTGTAATAGCAACAGTTTTAAAGTAGTTCTGCCATAAGCTAAAAATTCATAGAAAGGATTCTTCAGTGAGATCAAGTGATGCAATTCCTGTGTTCGGAGTCTGAACAGTTGTAGGTTTGGGTAAACGTGAACTCATTGGAATTGAACAACTGAACAGATTTTGAAAACCACAGTGATCTACTGTGCAGTCTGTCAAACAATATTCTAAAGAGAATTATTTAACTCCTGGCATAAATCACATGGTTTTTTTTCTTCAGCATTCTAATGGAAACAATTGGATGAACAGGTTTCTCAAAGAGAAGATGGGAAGTACCCTGTTGAGACTGCTGCAGCACAGAGCACTGAAATAGAAGACAGCAGAGTTCCTAATCTACAACTGAATGAGGAGTATTACATATATCAGGCTCACCTTTTCAACTGGAATTTGGTTTTATAATTTAATTAATGGATGATGGTACTCAATAGATAACAATATAACAAAACCCAGTATAAAATGTTTTCTCTTCATTTTACAGTTCCTAAGATCTGTTCTATACACATTTCTGTATCTAAAACACTAGGCTTCTTACAGTTTTAGAAGATGTCTTTCATGCACTAGCTAAAACGAGTTCAAACATTTATTGACACTACTCAGCTGTAACAGAGAAAGGCCTTCACATCAATGCACCTTTTGCATTGTATAGGCAAGTTCTGTCTGTTTACTTCACAACGGCCCAACTCTTAACCTTGAAGTTCTTAGAATGTAGTCACCTTTTACTCAATATAGATATAACAACATAGCTATATAAGAACCTCCCATCACAGGCACGTCTGCTGTGGTTCAAGAATCAGACCATGTTGTGCAGAAAAATCTCACTGCTTTTTGATAAAATTCACTGTGTTCCAACTTTTTCAGTAGAATAGTAGTATTCTAGCAGTGTCTAGTGGATCACTGAGAACATTGGTAGAATTTAACAACTGCTAAGGCTGAAGAGATTCTTAGACGGACACAGTGAACACATTAGTTCTTCCCCTAAGTACTTAAAATCACTGTACACAGGACTGGACTCTTGCAATAAAAGCTAAGCAGCTCACAACCACAGCAATGTGCTCACATTCAGAGAACAACTACAAACATCATAGCTCCAAGCAGATTAACTTCAGTAAAATAACCAGCCAGCAGTATTTGGGTACAATGTATATGGATAATGAAAGACAGTAATTCAGAATAACAAGAAATCATATGAACCTAAGGTTAATTGCTCACTACCATGTGTCTGATTTAATGAGTTAAAAATAAAAAATCCTCATTTAGAGGAAGTTAGCAAGGAAAAGAAAGCATGAAAAAAAATATTTCTGGGGAACTGTCTTAAAAATGAGACAAGCTATTAATTGAAACAAACCCACAAGCTCCAGCTAGGTTAGTAAACCATCTTTATTAAAGAAAACTCTACTGTCATAGACTCCCTCTTGACTGCAAATAGTGATGATGTGTTAACAGCAGCTTCTCATTAAGATGCTGCAGGGAACAAAATCCCTAGGAGACAAGGAAATCTAAAAGTACGTAGCACCCTCCTCTGTTTCTCTCATCCCAGGAACCACCAATGCTCAACAGCAAAGAAATCAGTAAAAGTTGTATGAATTGCAGAAGAGTTGGAGAGAGACTGTAGTTTTAGGCCTTGCTGCTCATGGATTAATTCCATATGCCATTGGATATATAAACACTACTTGGTTTGAAAGAAAGAACTGGTCAGCTAATAGAAAGAAGTGGTAATCATTCAATTGTTTTTCACTCTTTAAAAGGGAGCTACAGGAGCTGTAGACCAAAAATGCTGGGGGGGCGGGGGAAGGAAAAAAGAAAAAAAAGGGTGGAAAGTGAAGGTTTTATTCAGCTTTCAAATCTGCAAAATTGGTCACTCGAGTGATGTACGTGATTGTAGCACTACACAAAATAAAGCTTATTTCATAAAGTCTACTTACAGTCTATCTGCAAAAAAAAAATTAAAAGAAAAAGCCAATTAAGGTGAACAAATATTTTCTGAAAGCAAACAGCAAGGGTGGAAAAGATTACTTAGTGTTGCTGTGATGCACTCTGAGAGCAGTAAAGGACCAATTAAACCAAAGTTTAGGTGCAGTCTCAGACAAAATCTCTGAACCATAGCATCTATCTGACTTCATCAAACTGTCAAGTGAAGCGAAAGAAACTCCAGCAAATAAAAAAATCTAAAATCTGGCTGGGCAAAACAAAAGAAAAATTAACTGCAGGGAAAATTGTGCAACAGTCATTGAGGGACAGATGACTGGTTCTTCTTCCATGTGCATATATCAGTTTGATTTACTAAAGAAATTCCCTAACTTTAAGCCATGGATATTATCTTCTTTATAACCATGTAAACACCTTTTCCTAGCCTGTACTCTAAAGGACATTTTAAGAAAAGGGAGCCCAGAAGATGTTTAAATCTTCCCAAATATATTTACCTGAATAAAATAAGAAATAATGGGTTACAAATTGTGATGTTCAGAACTGATCATACAAACCCAGAATTGCCTTCCTTCTTACATCTGCAATGTGTATCTATCTTCTCATTTTTCCAACAAAAGTTATTTAACCACTAAGTAAAGAGGTAGCAGGAGGGAGGCACTGGAACTTACTCGGCATCTATTGACATTCACCAAATTGTTACAGAAGCTGGGGCAGTAAAATTCTACATCACCGATGTCAGTGCACGAACGAAAAGACATATATGTTCTTTACCATAATACTTATCAGAAGCATTCTTGTCTAAAATTAAACTAATTATTTTTTCAAAATTGATCCACAATCAACATATGAAACTGAAGTCTGAATTCTAAGTTGATATGGGTCACTGTTAGGCACATTACTCTTAAACAATTGTCCAGAGGAGGATCACAAAGATGATCAGAGGGCTGGAGGACCTCTCCTATGAAGACAGGCTGAGAGAGTTGGGGTTATTCAGCCTGGAGAAGAGAAGGCTCTGGGGAGACCTCACAGCAGCCTTCCAGTACCTGAAGGAGCCAACAAGAAAGCTGGGGAGAGGCTTTTACAAGGGCTTGTAGTGATAGAATGAGGGATAATGTTTTCAAACAGTAAAAAGGGTAGATTTAGACTAGATATTACTTAAGGAATTCTTAACTGTGAGGGTGGTGAGATACTGGAAGAGGTTGCCCAGAGAAGTTGTGGTTGCTCTCTCCCTGGAAGTGTTCAGGGCCAGACTGGATGGGGCTTTGAGCAGCCTGGTCTAGTGGGAGGTGTCCCTGCCCCGGGCAGGATGGTTAGAACTAGGTTTTTAAGGTCACTTCCAACCCAAACCATTCTGTGATTCTATGAAAAAAAAAAAAAAAAGAATGCAAAACTTCAATTGAAATGGAAAGTCATGATTAAGTGGACCAGGGGAGTAGGACACCTTCTGGAACTCCCAAAGGTAACAGCATAATTAGATACCTATCTTTGTTTTAAAAGCAAAAGACCTGTATTAATTTTGAATTTTATTTCATAAACAATGGAAGAAAGGTGCTTAAATGCTACAGTGCTATCATGAGAAATTATACCTTTGGAAAACATATATAAAGAAAGCAAACTGTGAAAATTTTAATGGATATTAAATGTTGTGCTGAAGTAAGCAGAGGTCATGTGAAAAACATTATCCTGAAAAATAATTTGTATGATTTAGACATTATAGTTCAGGAAATGACTATCAGAATTTAATGACTTTTTATTTATCAGAGATAATAAGAAAGTCTAACAAGACAAAATAAAACAGATACAATTGCTCTGATTAACTGGAAATTTAGTTATCCTGGAAAGTAAAAGTCTACAAACTGGAAAGACTTTTAACTCCTCATGAGTGTTCCTGAAGCTATTTTTTTGTTGAAAAGCACACAGGATCGTTTAAAAAATACCCTAACAATAGGAACCAAGCCATAAAAGAAACAAAACAAAAAAACGTCGACACACACACAAGACTAAATATTGTTGTCTTTCATTACTAGAGGGGATTTGATAGGTAAGATATTCCCAGGGCTCTGTGCACAAATTTTTGATTGTTTCTTTAACCAAATTTTGACCCTTTTAAAAGACAAAAATGAAAATGTATTCTTTCAACTTCGCAGAGATGTTTTTTTTAGCTGATTTAAATATTTGAAGCATAATGTGATCATTGCAGATGGAGAACTGATTTATGTGGATATTTTACAGTGAAGCTGCCTGGGACAGTATTGGATCAGTTCTCTGGTAGGTATAATTTTTAAGCAAGAAAATGACATACATTGAAGAAAAAGTTTAGTTTTCTCCAGTTTCTGATGCTTTTCTGCATTTTTTATAGTTGAAATTTTATATAACCTGGATATTATTTGAAAACTAGCCAGTTTTTCCTGAGGTACTACTAACTTTTTAAAAAACTGTATTAAAAATAACTAAAATGATACACTGGAAAAGGCTTGGGATAAGAAGTGAGTTCTAGCAGCCTCCTGCAGACTCACAGTGCTAGAATGAATATTCTTCCTCCCTTTCAGCATTTGATGTTACTTTTCAAACAACAGTCTAGGGAAGGAGCAAAGTAACACTGGGAGTTAAAGCTTGGAGAAGGAGAACTGTCACTGAGATCTGCTCGTCACCAGAACCGTCAACAGCGTGAAGCTGGTGGTGAGAGACTGCCAGCCTACTGTCTCTTAAGAGTTTGTGAAGTTGTAAAAAACCCAATAAATGCCTGGAGAAGCAAGGGTTGGAAAGGCTGAGAAGAGCGCAGGAGAGCCTAGGAGACCACAAGAGGGGGAGGGACGTTTGCATTCTCTGGTTCCTCGGAGCAGGACACAAGTACACCAGATTTCTAGAAACTACTGTGAAAACTAGCAGCAGGCTCCCACTGGCTCTTCTTTGGAACATTGTCTGAGGTTCTAGGAGCCATACTACACAGAGCTGGTGTCAGGAGCATGGCAGCAAGCTGCTCTCCCACAGCATCTCTCACTGATTCCACAGTTGGTCTTGCACAGGTGATAGAGGTTGCTGGCTCACGGGATGCTGCTCTGCCTTTATGGTTAGACATAATTTTGCATATTTAGGGTATCTCTGAAGACTGAAAAAGTAGTAATATTAAATCTGGAGAGATTAAAAGCTAAACTTGAAAGCATATTACAATTATTTTAAGTGTAGGCAGACTTCATTATGAAATTATGACAGGGTTCCTTATGACAGAACATTCTCTCCAGTTCCTAGTTGGTACCGGATTCAAAAGAGTAATTAACACCAAAACCATCCATAATAAGCTAGAAACTGTGGCAGAGCTAGGAAAAGAGAGATCAAGTGAGACGAATTACAGAAAAGAGGCAGGAAATCCTGCTTTTTACACTAAGCTATGACAATGATTAATTCCCTTACTGTGGACCTTACAGATGTAAGCAAATCCTTGCTCTTTGAGAGAGTGACAAAAGGTTTCTGTAAACTGGCAACTGACCACTCTTGCAGGACAGAAAGAGTAGAAAGCAGCAACTATGACACACTGCGGTTTGGTAATACTGTATTGATCCAGTGGCTTTTTTAGATTAGCTGCAACCTTGTGTTTTATATTAAGATATCAGTAATATTTCTTATTTAGCTCCTTTGATCCACTGTGTTTAGTGAACATAACTCTACATTCAAACTTTAATCTTTCTGAGTCTCAGCAACCGATTGTTTTTTACCCTGTTATTACCTACCTTCCATGGATTCTGAGAATTACTATAGCTAATATTAGTGATTAATTTTTGTACTTAGTTACTACTAAATTTAATACTGAATACAGTATTACTAAATAGCAATGCACCTATCAAATGAAGTGATGGAAGCAAAGACTAAATACAATTCAGTTTCTGTGTCTTTGTTTTTTTGTTGTTGTTGTTGTGTGCTTTTTTGTTTTGGTTTTGTTGTAGTTTGTTTGTTGTTGGGTTTTTTTTTTGTAAGAATAGGAAGTGTTTTGAGCAGTTCTATGAAAAAGCTGGATTCTGATACTGAGATCAGTTTTTGGCTGGTATGTTGAACTGAATCAGATCAGGAAAGAGCCAGACAATTTATTTTCCCCATTCCTTACAGGTGGTCTTATTTTTTTTTCAGACTGGTGCATATTTAGAAATAAAATCTAGGCAGGTGGGCAGAACAATATGGTAGAAATGCCAGGCATAAAAGCAAGTGGACAGGACAGCAAAAGAGCAAGTATCAGTGAGTAAGCACACTCCAAGAGCAGCAAGAGGACACTATAATCAAGAAGCAGGTGAAAAGGCAGAAGGAAAATGCCAGACATTCAGCAAGTCGATAAAGCAGTACCAAACAGTCAGCAAGTGTCCCAAACAGCAGAAGAGCAATTCAGCAAAGTCAGCAGATGCCAGGGCAGCAGAAGGCCGATGCCAATGTGCAATCAGATTGAAAGGACAATAAGGAGGCGATACATGCCGTTGAACAGATGGAGAGGGCAGTAGTAGCCAGTGCAAGCAATTAGCTGATCAAGAGGTAATGCCAGACAGTCAGGCATAGGACCAAGATTTCAGGAGGACAATTGCCACACAGCTAGCAGGCAGAAAGAATAAAAGAGAGTAGTGAATGCTAGGCAGCCCCCAGACAGGCAAGGCAGCAAAAACACTAAAGCCTGTGAATAATTAGACGTGAATGTCAGCAAACATAAGCCTGCCAACCGACTGACAGGGCAGCAGGGTGGCAGTGCTTTTTCAGTAACTCAGGGTACCATGAGTGAGACAGTCCCAAGAAGTTAGATGCTCACCCTCTGGTAATATCAATAGATCAGAGAGAACCATGAAAATCCACAAGAGAATAGCACACAAATGGAAACAGCGGATGAGTCTGACCCTAACACTTGGGGAGGCCATGGGACCTTCCTATAAAACAAAAATATGAGAATCCACAAGAAAATCAAACAAATGGGGGAAATGTGTCTAAAAACTGTTTCTCATGATGATTAAAAAAAGCAAAAAATACTAGCAAAGAATTAGTTTGGAAATGATCGGGTGGGATTGAAGATGTTGCTTACCCCTCTCTGGAGCCCACATAATGGGAATGTTGGGAATTTCTGCAGCAGAAAAACAGAAGAGAAAAGGGATTTCTGACTCCCAGTTCAAGGAAAGCATGTCAATTTAGGACTGGGTAACTTCTTTGGGCAAAAAATAAGAATTCGACTGAATCTTTGCCCATCCCCAGATACATGCCTTTACTGAGGTTTGCAAAAAATTTAAGAAGCCCACATCACTTTCATCTCATGACATCCCACCCTTATTCCCCCAAACCACACTTACCTCTAGCACAAGGTGTATAAAAGGGGGGAGGGGATGGTCTTGTGAGCTCATTCCCATATCCACTGCAAAATAGCTTGTGAAGATGAACAGGAGTACCCATTAGCCAATGCTGGCCATTTGTGAGATAAATCGAATAAGTTATTAACTGTAACTCATCACTACTGTAGGCTGGTGTTTGAATCTGGCTTAGATACACCCACACTCTAATGAAAAAGTCTTAAACATCTTGTGGGGTAACCCTCTTCTATTGATTGGCAAGAGTTGCAAAAGTTCAAAACTCATCAACACTTCTTTTTGCTGTGAGTATTCTCTTTAACTTAAGCACTCCGTTACTTAATATGGTTGTTTTCTAAACAAATTAAACCATGTTTCAGAAATCTTAGCTCCTGCTCTATCAGAAACATGTAATGAACTCTGGAATGTGAGAACTGAGAAAAATCCCATCAGTAATAATACTCAGTAATTTAACTGATCTGTCATTTGAGCCATGCTTCTTACTCAGTACCTTCCTGGTAACTAAGTCAACCAACCAGGAATAAAACTTCACCATTTCTGTCCAAATAGAAGTTCACAGTGTGTGCACTTACTTGCCCGCAAATTAACTTCTTATGGTAACATTGAAAATCTACATGTCACTTAGATAAGGCAGTAATATGAAACAAGAAGCCAGCTCTTCCCTCTCATGCAAACTGTGGAGAACCTTAGACACAACAAAGGAAACACGAGTTCTGCTGGGCACTGCTGAATTAGTAGGATTTGAAAAGGTCACAGAGACAGAATCCACCTGAATTTCCCAGGTACTCATATGCAACACAGCTTTTAAGGAATACAGTAGTAATAATCTAAACTCATTGAACATTATTTATACTGATCCTCTAGATATCAGCCACTCATTCTTCTAGCTGTATAAGGCACAGGAGTAAGAGAGGCTAATGTACCTTCAAATTTAGGAGCTGTGGTCATAGATCAGGAATTTCTCCTATATCCAAGCTTTCCTGTATCATACACTACTATTTGGGTTTATAATAGAATGACAAGAAATTTAGGCAGAGATTTCCATTATATGATTAATGATGGCACAAACCAGCCAGGAACAGCATACATTGATGGAACCAGAGTAGATATTAATACTGCATGGTATGATGGTTTCTTGTCCATAACTGATTAGACTTTCATGCCCAAGTGTGACAGCAGACATTTTGGCTTTCTATTCCAGTACTTATACTGAGTTAACATTTTGCTAAAGCTTCACTGTTCCACGTGGCAGCAATTAGCAGAAGCAGGCAAAGGACCAATTATAATCCTAAGAATAACTGCTGAAACCAGCTGCTTTCCAAGAGTCTCCTAGTTTCTTTCTACTTAGTGGCTGGGAGAGCTCCACCACAGCAGAAAAGGAGCAAATGAGAAATCTCTACTCTTTAATAAGTATTAGCTTTAATGATCAACTATTTTATTAGTGAGTCATTTTGTTATTTTGGTGTACTTCTCTCAAAATGATTAACTCGATTTTTGATATATCTTAAATTCAAACTAGTATTTACCCTCCAGTTACAATTTCTTTAGGTTGCCTTCACAGAAAAGTCTTACTAATGTGTTTATATATTTTTTTGTTAATTTTCTCCATATTAAACTTTTGTTAAACTTTGTCATAGACCAAGAACACAAAAAACTTAATTGCATAATTACAGGCCTGATAGTTTTCAAGATTGTTTTGCCTTAACCTGGTATTTAATTTTGTTCAATTCCATATAATCTGCTGTGAAGAGATATTTTTATGAAAACTATTTTTAGAAATGCCTAAAAGGAAAAACATTCCAAAACTTCCAAATTGAAAACTTCCTTATGCAGAGGTCCTATGGCAGGCATATTTTTGTCCCTGGGTTACAGAAAAAGGACTGCAAGACCGTTGTGGCAACACTGCTAATGTAAGCCAAGCCAGTTTATTTAAACTAACAGAGAGATGTCCAAGTGAGGTGTGGTGCCTGCAGTGAAAACATGCCTAAAAGGCACTGTTAATGTTAAGAGGAGGAGAACCCTTCTCTTTACCCCAATTAGATAGATAGACGATAGAAAGATAGATAGATAGACAGATAGATATTGTTATTTTGGTTGTATTTTCAAAACTGTTTGGGATAACTGGGATATGAACCCTCTGTCCAACTACAAGGTCTTCTGAGTCTTCTTCCAACTTCCATTCTGAAATTACCTTGGAATAAAAGCTGAAGATAAGAAAAGCAAGATTTCCTGGCTCATTGCTGTGGCTGTGCTTCTCATTCTATGAAACAATCAAACCCCTTATTGCCGTTTTACTACTGTTTTCTTCATTTCAACAGAGCTTGCGAGTATTTTGTACACGTTTGAAAGACAAAAAATCAAACTTCTGTTTGCTATTTGAGAGTATTAAGGAAAGTTAAACCAAAGCAAATCAAAGCTGATCCTCAAATGGGAAAAACCACTCAACTGCTTAGAAGGAATTATATTGTATTATCTTTTGGATATGATTGTCAATTGATGTTACATAGAAGGTTAAAACATTAGTTAAAACAATTTAAATTATATTTGCCCCAGCATCCTCAGCAAAAAGTTATCAGAGTTTTGTATTTTCAGAAAAGAAACAGAGAAGCAATTAATGTAATCCTTTTGGATGTAGCAAACAAAATTGCTTATCATTATTTTCAGGATCTATTTGATTCAAACTATCTTCTTATTTAACATATACAGAACATAAGGCTAGAATCTTGCTTGGCCTTCTACACAGGCTAACTTAAAAAATTCCTCTGTGACTTCTGTAAGAAGTCAAAGATAACTTGAGTTTTTAAGACATCTCTCCCACAATCAATAACTTCTGATTCCAAAAGATTGAAATGAAGAACAAAGGTCTTCTTTGGGGAATTTGTGTCATTAATTTCTCATTGTCAAACAAACAAAACCACCCAAACACATTAAAAACCTTTCATTGTGATGGTTTTCTTATTAGACTTTCCTGGCACGAGCTTCTTATCACCAGCTATTGTTAGAATACTCTTTAGTAGACTAAGAAAGCCATTGGTACCTTACATTATTATTTCCCAAAGAAAACACAGTATTTTGCTGATAGTAATACAGCACCTACCATACCCTATTATTTCCCAGAGAAAGTACAGGTAAGAATGAAGTAGTTTCCCAGTATTCTTTTTTTGCCTTTTATTATATCCACTCTGACATCTGAAACTTTTTAAAAGGAATGCCACAAAAATATGCACTTTTCCATTTTAGACACATTAATCCCATATACAGAGATAAAAATATTATCTGTGTTCCTACCCATTTTTTCCCCCACCATCTTCACATTTGCCTATGTCAGCAGATCTAGACAGAAACAAGTTGAGATACACACACTCATTCAATCCAGTATCTCAGCTGGATACACAGACAAGTTAAAAACTGTTGTTTATGTAGCAGATATCAATAATTTACCAAGTCCTCTCTGTTTATAGAAAATAGCATTTTTCAGGAGTTCTCTCTCTGAATATATTTCCTCCTTTGGTTTTGATTTTTTTTTTTTGGTTGGGGGTTTGGGGTGGGGTGAGGGGCTTTTTTCCTTTTTTTGTATAACCTCTGATAGTCAAGTAAATGGAGCTGAAATGGGATCTGGCTTCCTTCCCTCTCACATTTCTCACTGTAGCTGCCCTGGCAGCTCGCAGGTGTTCCCAGGAAGTGACTACAGTTGATGATAGCACAACCAGGATCTTCAGCAATGCTGGCATGTTACCAAGTTCTCCTGAGAAACTCAAAAAAGAGAGGAGAAAGTGCACTTTTTAGCACTTCACAAGTCAGCTAAATCAGTTTAGAATGTCCCAAGACACAAGTATTTCTGTAGCTAACAGTGTACTACGTAATGCAAATAATCTGGATATTGCTGTTTCTCAAAGAAAGTGGTAATAGTTGTTTAGTGGAGACTGTTCTGCAACTCAGTATACCAATTCTGCTATAATAACATGTCTACCAGGTATGAGATTTAAAGTAGAATTATGAAATTTTAATCAAATTAATAAAGGCACACAAACAAACAAAATCTGGATTTTTCTAACACTGGATACAATGTTTCAAACAATACATTTTATTGAAAAATGAAAGTGGGCTGGATAAAGACCTAATCATATAAGCTAGGAACTGTGCAGAGGACTAAGAAAAAGGGAATGGCACCTTACATAGCTGCTGATAAACTTCTAACAGAGTAGCACAGAATTTGGAAGGAGTCTGTCTAATCTATTTAAGCACATTTGTTGCCTAGATGCACCTGACAGGGTTTCATAATTTAGGTCCTTTAGGAGCAAGCTGGGTTGGAAAGAATCTTCTTAGAAATATGGAAAATAATAGTTCACAAAAGGTCTAATGGGAATTTACAGAGTCAGACATGATACATACAGAGCACACTGCCTTTTACAAGAGAGAAATCAAATAACAGGGAGTAAGACCTCCACTAAGAGATGGCAAAGAGTCTTAAGACAGACTACAAAAACAAACGCTGAAAAAGGGTATCAAATTGGAGGATACATTGAATATTGGAAGATACCTTGAATATTGAAGGGTGAAAACCTGAAACAATAGCCCAGGTAATTAGAGATTGTATGATTTCATAGTATTCCTACCACAAAATGAAAAATGTCCCCAGTGAGACAAAGACTTCATTCCTCCTCACTGTGGAGCCATCCCAAAGTGACGGTTTGTAAAAGGAAAATGAGTTTATTTTGGCCAGGTGACAACACTAAGATGGTTTTGGTATAGTACTAAGAAGAGTTGAATACTAGTGAAGATGAACAGAAGTACTCCTTTATCTGCAATGAATGATACTAAAAATCCTGCTTGTCTGGAAAGGCATTTTTTGAACTGGGGAGGACAAAAAATTTACCATATTATTTTTAGTTTTAAATTATTTTTTTTTCTAGTTATCACCTATTAACTGGAAGTTGATATTTTAAGTGTCTCATTGGATTTAGGTTAATTCAGAGGGAACAAGTTACTGTGACAGCAGGACTATAACATGAAATAACCTGTTGTGTCACAAGCACCTTATTTAATTAATGAAGTTGAAGGGGAAGCAAACACACAGAACTTCTGAAATATATAAAAATAGATTAGGAGGGTTGTTGACACTTCTTGGGACAGGGAAATGAAGGATACAGGCTAATAACTACAAATGATCTGTAGAAATAAAATTGAATTTTAAGAAAAATTTCTACTGAATTCTAAGAAGAAACTTGCAAAACACCAATAGTGAAAGATACTTGAGGAATTGGGAAAAGCCAGGTGATAGAAAATTTGCAACTGGTAATGGTAATACAATTTTAAACTGAATATCCAAATACTTTATACTACAGCAGAATAGAGACTTTCTTTTCTCATGACTTTTGTGTGGCTAAGTTTGGAGTATTTTGTTCATTCTGAGAACGCTCCCCTACCCCCAAAAAATACTGACAAACAGGAGGGGGTTTACAGAGAACAACATTTTTTTTTTCACAGACAGAGAATGTTGATGAAGGAATAAAAAAATAAGTATATTTTTTCAAGTTAAATGAAAACAAGTATGTGTCTACATAAATTTAAAGCCAGTCTATCTGTACTGAAGAATATAATCAGCAAGAAACAAAAGGAGGATTCATAATTTTCCCAGAGCATTGGAAAAGTAGTACTGTAAGGAAACACCTGTCAGGTTTTACATGATGGAAAGAGCTCTTCTATGCTTCTTCTAAAGTCTTATCTTAAAATTTCAGGCTGACAATTATCTGCAGTGTGGCTGAACTACTTGTGAATAAACAGCTCAGGGATGTCTAACATCAGTCAAGGCACATTAAGTTGACTTCAATTGCTATTATCTAAGGACATATAATTAGACTTGGAGGGGGGCAAAGAAGACTTGCAAGCCACACTTGAGACAAAGAATAAGAAAACAGCTACAAGACTGTTAGAAGCAGATGAGTGGATCTTTTGGATGTACAATTTTGCAAATGAGCAAGTGTAAAACCAGAGAAGACAGATGACAAAAAACTGTTCAGAGCAGCTATTTACATGACATTTTTCCTTCCTCCCTTATATTGACCAATAGCAATTGAGAAAACATGTTTCTATATCAAAGGATGACTAGTGATTGAGGAAAATGCTGTTACATTATTTAAATATCTTCACAGCAATTAAGGTATATTATCATTAACATTGCATACTCTGTAGCTGTCTACCACTCAAGTACTGCAGATCCAAGGAAAAAATAAATGCTTCCAGAATTATAAAACAGAAGTTCCCTGAATAAATTTGTTTTGGCCATCTCTAAGGCCTGATCTCTGTCCAGCAGCAAACACTTTTTACATCAACAAACAGACTGTACAAGCATTTCTAGGATTGATTTAAACACTATCCCAATAAATTTTAGGTGAAATGAGACTGCAAAAAGTAGTTGTATCTACAAATTTAAACCTGAACTTTCACATTAGTCCAAATGCAAACTATGATTAACTGTAACCACAGATGAAGAATTCACTAATAACTTTCACACGGCAGTCTCCTTCAAATTCAGTTGTCCGCTGGGTGAATTTTGCTTTATTTAATACTTACATGCATTTTATCACTTCTGGTCACATAGACAAGGATGCAAAGGACAGTCCCACTGCTTCATTCAGACATTCACCCCTCAAAATGTTAATCACAGTAACTAATTCAAAAGTTCCTCCCCACCCACTGACTAGACCAAGGCTATAAATTTAGGCACCAGAGATAGGTAGGGAAAATCAGATATTGTGAATATTCCTAAAATAATCTACTCCACTATGAGAAAAAGTGTCATTACACATAATTGAAACAACTGCAATAACCTGGTATGATTCCAATATAGTGTTCAAAAGGCAACGTGAGTAGGGAAACTGAGTAACGTTAAAAAAAACCTTACTAAATTTCTGAAGTTTCTAGAAGTTATTTTTAATAGATGCTAGCCACTTAATTTTAATTTAATCAATACTTACAAAATTCAACTAGCATTGATTCTTTGGGTTGTAAATACTCTCAGGAACTAGCTTTACCTTGCACAGTACAATAGCAATTATGCTCAGAAAAGGAAGCAGAAAAATGTGTTTTCTAATTTAAAGTTCAGGAGGATTAAGAAGTAGGACTGAATCATCCCATGGCCTGACTCTCCATACTCTCAGGAAAAATGCTAAAATATCTTCCAGTATCAGATTCAGTAATTACCAGTTTTAAAATAAAGTATAAAGACGACATCTCAATAGCACAATCCCATGATCACATCATTGCATTATCAGTTCAGTAATGAGAGGAGAGAGCATGCTGGATGAACGCCAAACACAGAAGAGATTAAAATCACTTCCTACATCAATGCAAGATTTTCTGAAGGCTTGCTACTGCATGTGACATAATTTATCCCTTTTGAATTGGTTCTCTCTCATTTAACCAAAAGACATAAAATATGGACTCAAAGCTTACACGTCTTCATATGTTTTTGTTACTCCACATACTGGCAAACTAATTTTCTTCCCTTAAAAGCACCTGTTTGAATGACTGATCTAATAAATACTAACATAAGAACAAACCTTGTAATTTCCACTTCATAACAAAAATTGAGACTCAGTCTCTCCACTGTGATTTAAGTTTAGTCTTGTAAATTATTCCAACTTAAAGTAAACACTGTTCTATATAAATCTTTTTAAAGTGTGGGAATAATCTGACAGTCAGAATACTTAAGTCTTGCATCCCTATTACGTTTTTTAAAAAATGCAGTTTTTAATAATTACAAGCTATTAACAATTTTATATTAATGTCTTTTTATTTATATAATCCAAGGACACTTCAACAACTCAGATAATTTTTAAATGGCTCAATGCAACATCAAAACCAATCAAACAAATCATCACCGCCTGCCTTAAATAGTTAGTTTGAGGCACAGCAATGAAGCCATGTAAGGAAAATACTAGATGTTTGTGAACAGAATTCTTATTTGTTTGTTTCTTGTCCCAAATACTGTTTGAGAATCTGTGGCTAGTTTCTGGCACTGGCTGAAATGCCCCCTCTGGCACTACTGCTCAAGCATGACTCTGCATAAAGGTAATAAATCAGGAAAACTGAAGCAGAAATTTAGCTCTCCTTGTACATAGTGCTGGGAATACAACCTTCAAAACAATTAAGTTAGTTTGCAAGTAAGAGACCAATTCAACAAACACACCTTCTATGTTTGTGTTGCTATAGCAAAGTGAATTACCTGCAACTAGTGCACTGTGGTCATCTTATACTGTTCTCATTTTCTGATACACAGATCTGTAGGTTTTAGTTACGTAAGGTTTCTAGTATATAATCTAAAACCTCAGAAGTAACATGCAGGAGGGAGCATTTTCTTTACCTGTTTCTTTAGCTATACCACTGTTATATAACAAATAAAAAATTCTTTTTAGATTCCTAATGCAAAAAGTTAAACTGCAGCCATAGTTGACAGAAAACATTTGCAAGTAAAAAGCATCGTGGGCATGTTAAAATGAACTCAAATCAACTCTAAGTTGGAAGCCTAAGCAACTGAAAACTCATGTGAGGACTTAAGAGAAATATAAATACAGCGAATTATGGAAATAAACACTTCAGGCACTCAGTCTGAATACTGTCCTTTAGTGAACATAAGCAATCCAAAAAGGTAGGTGATTGTGAAAGTTAATATTAATCTAATTATAAATAATAAAATACTTCAAGAGCAATCACACAGTCATTTCATACTACAGCTCATGGCCATGAGGCTATTAGGTTAAGTTTACTTTTTTTTTCCCCTTACCTTGGCTCCTTATAAATGGAATGTAACCAGATTTCCTGTACAATATTTATTGCTGTAGGTCACCTCCACCTCTGTTCTTGTTGAACTTTTTTGGACAATGTGGTGTCAAGCAAAGCAACAGTAAGCTTTGCATAGAATTTTTCCCCCATTATATGCCTCTCACACTCTAACTTACAACGCAGTAGTTGTCAATGCAGTAGCTAGCATGGAAGAATTAAAGGATCTCTCTTATCCCACTCTTCCTTGTGGAGGACACAACAAAAGCTACATATATTTTTACATAGCACTGTTGTATTGCAGTACTGAAGAAAATTATGTCCAAAACCTGCTAGAATTTTGCTTTGTAAGGGGTCGGGAAATTCATTAATGGGAAAATAATTTTGGGTCAGAACCTAAGGTCAGAGTAATTCCCTTGTGCTATATTCCCTATTGTTTTTTCTGCTTTGAAGTTGCTTATCACTTGACCTGTCCAGAGTTATTGCAATGTAAAGTTACAGAGGAAACAAAAAATAAAAAAATAAATAATAATCACCTCCCACCCCAGATTAATACAGTAACACCAAAATGCAGATTTTTCCTATTCCAGGACTGTCTCACCTCTGGAGTGACATCTCGTGGTGCAAACCCTGTTCCTCCAGTTGTTAAAATCAAATTAAGTTCCTTTTCATCACACCAATCTATCAGCGTCTCCTGAAAGAGAACACGAATCCTGTCAGATCTAACAAGGAATACGTGGGATGTCGTTACCTCAGAAATACTTGAAAACTTGAAATGTATTAAAAACAAACAAAGACACACACAGTACATACAGGGAATTGTAAAATCTCTCATTGATTTTAATACAAAAATTTAAAACCACTGTTTATAGCCAACATGACAGAATCATTCAACTATCCATCATAATAGTTTTGGAAATGGAAAATGAAATTCTGTTCTCCATCTTTTGACCTGAAATGGCAAATAAAAATTCACAGGTATTAGTTCATATAACTTTATTTTGATTTTGAGATATAAATATAATTTTTTACACGTTAACAGAGTATGTACATTTAATTCAGGTTATATAGTTGAATCATGTGAAAGTAAATTAGGTTTCTGGACTTCACTTTTTAACAGCCTGAAAAAAGCAGGAACCACATGTATGTAAGCTTGTCTATTAAAAGATACAATAATACACTTGACGCAGCAACAGAAAAGATTAGTTATAACAATCTTTTCTACATTCCCTACAACATCTAATAGGACTGTGTATACCAGTTCCAAACCTGGACTAGAAAAGCTTAATAAATTTGTCATGTAAATTCAAAGACCTACAAGATTGGAGAACTCATTATACTAGAGAAGCATTTAATTTGATTTGCATTCATTTTTAAATGACACTTTAAACTAGTTTTCAAACTGATAAAAATTTAACATAAGCAGAAAACGTATTTAGTCTCAATATGATTATATCACCCTTCACACTCTACTGTGAGTTAGCACACAGCACAACCTCTGCTTGGAACTCAAAATTATCTGTGTTACATGAAGTGCACTTATACTGGGGAGGAACAAATTATTTTGGTGACTTGGCTAGAAGCTTCTTATTTACCATAAAATGAGATCTGAACAATATAGTGATTACAGCTTAAAATACTGTTGATGGTCATTAAACTGTTCAAAACATTTTAAGAAATATTACCAATTTAATTAATCTCCAAGTGTATATTCTGCAGGCTTAGCACTGCTATGTAACTTCTAATTAAGAGAAAACTCATATACAGCCTCTGCCAAATTGCAGGTAGAATAAACTTTTGTCTGCTTGCAAGCCCCATCATGCAAATGTATCCAAGGATTCCGTGAAGAAGTAGCAAAGCCAAAGGTCCTGCCTTTACATCTCCTTTCTTTACGCAGTCCTTCAACTTCATGTTTTGCATTCTCTCTTGTCTTTATTAAAATCACATTCATCTTTTTCACTGTCCCCATTTGGAGGATGGCACCCTACTTAGGTGGGCTAGACATTCTCAGAGGATTCCTGTTATATGACCATGTTAAATAAGCTCAAGAAAAGAACACACATAGTGTCTCAGACCTGTACATAAATTAACTATCAGGTCTGACTTTTCACTTACATCTGAAAAAATGTGAATTACAGTAGTAAAAACCATTTTAATCATAGAACCATAGAAAGGTTTGGGTTGGAAGGGACCTTCAGATCACCTAGTTCCAAACCCCCATGCATGGGCAGGGACACACCCCAGGTTGGTCGAAGTCCCAACCAGCCTGGTCTTGAACACTACGAAGGAGAGGGCAGCTACAACTTCTCTGGGCAACCTGTGCCCCTTTCCCACCACTCTCACAGGAAATAAGTTCCTAAAATCTAATCTAAATCCACTCGTTTTCAGTTTGAAACTGGTACCTCTCATCCTATCACTAAAAGCCCTTGTCAAAACTCCCTCTCCAGCTCTCCTGTAGCCTCTTTCAGGTTCTGGAAGGCTGTTATAAGGTCTCTCCAGAGCCTTCTCTCTTCTACTTGTTGGACTTATTTGAATTTTTTTCAGTTATAACGCTGCTCCTCAAAAACTGTGCTTATCATCTGTTTGAATTTTCTCATGACCAGTGTTAATTTCACCAGTGCAGAAAAATCTAAATCAGTTCTTATTCTTCGACAGGTAAACTCACTGATATTATGGCCTATTCAGATCATTAACTCATGGAAAGAACACCTACAGTGTTTGGCACAGTGCAGAGACACCATATTTCCCGCACACGCTTCCAAATTCATATAGGCATAGTCGCATTAAAACACACTCAGATCAAAAGCTGTACAGATGTATTCTTGTGGCACCACATCTAAACTAGTCCTACCTAACACATCAGTCAGTGAATGGCTATAGCACTTACAGGTATATTCCCTTCTGTGGAGGCAACATAAGCATCTCAATGTCCCAGAGGCAAAACTGATAATAGTCTGAGTTGCAATCCAACGGCCAACTCACAGAATTCTGGTCACTTCCTCCTGTACTTAAAACAAATCTTAGGACTCGAGCATCTCTTCACTAAGCCTTCAGAATACATCGAACAGTTCACAGAATCACAGTATGGTGGGGATTGAAAGGGAATTGTGAAGATCATCTAATCCAAATCCCCTGCAGGTTCACCACAAGCATGTTGCACTGAATTCCACCAAGGGGTTTTTTAGTATCTCCAGAGAAGGAGACCCCACAACCTCTTTGGGCAGCCTGTTGCAGTACGCTGTTACCTTCAAAGTCAAGAAGTTTTTCCTTATGTTCAGATGGAACTTCCAGCGTTCCATTTTATGCCCACTGCCCCTTGTCCTCTTGCTGGCAAAACTGAAAAGGGTTGGGCCCCATACTCTTGGCACCCAGCCTTTAGATATTTATAAGCACTGATAAGATCCCCTCTCTTTTCTCTTCTCTAGGCTGAACATATATCTCAGCCTTTCCTCAGGAGAGAGATGTTCCACTCCTCTAATCATTTTTGTTGCCCCCCACTGGAATCTCTCCAGTAGTTCTGTGTCTTCCTTGTGCTGGGGAACATGAAAGCTGAGGCTGAGAAGAGACCTTACTGCTCTCTACAACTACCTGAAAGGAGGGTATAGCCAGGTGGGGCGTGTATCTTCTCCCTAGCAACAAGTGACAGGACAAGAGGAGATAGCCAGAAGGTGTGCCGGGGGAGGGGAATGGATATTGGAGGAAACTTCTTCATTGTAAGATCTGCAACACTGGAACAGGCTACCCAGGAAGGTAGTAGTATTACCTTGCCCAAAGACATTTAGAAGACATGTAAATGTGGTGCTTAGAGACCTGGTTTACCACTGGACTTCGTAGAGTTGGACTTTATGATCTTGAAGGTCTTTTCCAACCAGAACAATTCTGTGATTCTCTATAAATACCCATGAAGTTGCGCTAGACAACAACTACTGCTCTCCTCTATCAAATTCGTCAGGCATGATTTCCCCTTGGTCAGCCTATACGGATAACTCCTGATAACCTTCCTTCCTCCTTTGTGGCTTACTTTATAATTTTTTGCGGTTTGTTGCAAATAAGGCCTTATAAAAGTCATGGGCACTCTATGATTCTGCCCTTGATTGCTGCTACACTTAAATCATGAAGTCAAGCAGTTCTACAATTAATTATTTCCTTTTCAGAGTGACAGAGGCATCCATCTATTGACACAATATTGTGAAGTATGCTGTTTGCCAGGGATTTAAATTTGAGAAAGGTAAGACTCCTCCAGTCCACCTACTGCTACTGTATGCTGCTCTTCCACATAGATATTGAGACTATGAGCAATGCCCTTAACTTGGAGCAGAAGTACTACAAAGCACACAATAAGGGTCACCATGGATCAGACTACATGCCTACACAGAAGAGCTGAGGCCTTGAGGACTGTTCCTCTCCTATGATGCTACAGTCCTATGGTACTTTTTGTCTTTCTTTTTGTCATGTTTTTGCCATCACTTTGCTCTCATGGGTTTATGCTTCAAAATGATTAGAATATGTTCCTGCAAATCAATATTAAGGTGTTTATTCCTTGGATCATCATGTATACCTTTCTTCTTATCAATATGTCATTGCTTCATAACACAAAGATTCTAAACATAATTCTTAATACATCTGAATACTTTTCATACACCTTAACCATTGGAATATGGCAAGTAGACAGTCAGAAAGCAAAATATTCATTAGGAAAAAATAGGGAAATGCTAAAGAGAATATAAATAGGCAGGTTTTCATAAAGAATCCACACAGAATTCTTCCATTCTATGTTCAATATTGAAACTGGTCAAGTAATTCTTTAGTTAACAAAGATATTTAGTATTTTCGCCCATGTTAAATTTTTCTAGTACAGTGCAAACAATGTTACGTCTCCTGATATGCTAATCACATATCAAGGACCATTTAAAATTTGTTAAAATTTAATTGAAGATGCTGAACAAATGACAATATTAAATATGAAGTTTAATTATTAAACAATATAATTTATTTGCATTGGACTTTGAAACAGAAGTTAATATAAGCTGTTTTACGGACATGCATACTAACCAGAACTTCTCAAAACAACACTACATGACTGAATAGGTCATTGTAGCTTCTGGAAAAAACTACTGATAGTGCTTAGAAATGCAAAAGTCTTTGTTCTCAAGCACAGATCTTCTTAAAACTACAAGCTTTGTAAAATTACATAACTCCTATATTTTCAAATCAATTCTGTTTACTCTAGGAGAGCATGTTTCAAAATGCAAGGAAAAAATCTATAACAATATGTTCTTACAGCTATAATGGTAACTTTCTTTAGCAATCCAAATCAAACAAGACAAAATGTTGTATAAAAAGCCACATAAAGTATCAATTTAATTTTCTTTCACACTGTGTGGTCTCACAGTAGAAGAGACAAAAGGGTGTCAGAGATTATTTTCATTGATGATTATCTAACATCATCATAATGAAGAATGTATAATGAATGAGAATAAGGAAAAACATAGCAAAGAAAAGAAAGTCTACATAGTTGCAGGTTTGCTAAGAACACTGGATGTCATTTTGACCACTGAGTTTCAGGAAAACAGGAAGTGGCACATTAAGATCTCATAACAACCTTTACTTAGTCATGTGGCTTGAACTACTTGACCTCAGCTCGCTGAAGATTATTCTTGATATTATAGCATGAGAGTGCGTGCATAACTGTATGAATCAGAATTTCATGTCACAGCAACGCAAATACAAAGCACTAGGAAAAGAAAAAAGGTTAAATGGTAAAAGTAACCAAATTGTTCCTCATTGTTGCACTATTTAGGAGTTCAAATTTTCTCTATTCAGCTGACCATAGCTCTTCCATTAATTTAAAAGAGAAAATCAAGTACTGAGGACCATTGCAAGAACCCACAACTCATAAAGCAACAGTGTTGAAGGAAAGATAGAGAGCTGAGTTCAACATTCAGTTTGAAAAAGAGGGTAGGCCTTAGAAATGTTAAAATATTATTGGAATTAATTTCATATTTTTCCCCTATTTCTTGTGAAGTTTTTATTTTTTATTCTCATGATCTTTCTCTTATTGCTTGAAAGCTTCACTGGAACACAGAGACATGAAGGTATTCTTATGCGTAGAGCAAAAACCTTTGCAAGCAGGCAATCTCAAAATTATTTAAGACTATCAGAAAATTAAATGCTAAATCACGAGGAAAATATTCTTGGTATTTCCTATTACTTTCACCCCTTTTTTCCTTCCCCACCAACAAAAGGTAGATGGTAAGAGAAGTGTTAGGATTGTATTCAGAGTGTAATCCCTGTAGGCACGAGACCTGGATGAAAAGTACGTATCTCAATGTCTCTATATAGACCTTTTAACCTGTTGACATTTTACTCAACATAGCTAGTAAGCTTTTGAACTTTCTACTGATGTATTTGTAGTTTTCAGCATTGTAGTTATTTTACACTGTTGTTTTTCTAATTATGGTTTCTAAATACTAAGCTAGTATACTAAAAGAAATTGTAAAAATGCAAATATTTCACTGAAATGCAAAACTATAGGGATAAAGTAATAAAAATGTATTCTATAAATGTCCTTTAAGATAGAAATTCAATTATAAGCATTCTTCATTTGAAATAAATTGCAGATATCCAATATTTCAAGGTTTAACATACCTATGAAGCCTGCAACATAACCTTTTTAAAAAAATACTTCAGGTTTTTCTGTTCATTATAATTATCCCTAAAGCAGGAAAAAAAAGAAGGAGACACTGATGTGCAGTGCTCAACAGATTTCACCTATGCAAATGAGTAGAGAAGTCATGCAAGAGAGATGTGCAAACACTGAAGTGTTTGCTGGTCAAACCAACAGGACTGGGAGTGCCAGCCCTGAAGTAGTCTGCTTTTTATGGGGAGAGACTGGCAAAAAACATTTCTCTCAATTACTCTGGAGAAAGCTAAAGACAGTATAGGTCATGTACAAGATTTGACTCCACAAATTAAAGGGGCAGTTTTAAATGCCTGTGCTGATTTCCTCTCAGAAGGACAAAGTGTTTCTTAAATCGATCTAACTACCTTGACAAATTGTGATTTTATGATTTAACAAATGAAATTAAAATTTACAAGGGGGTCTAGGTCAGATATAAACCATGAGTCAGAATTAGATTTTTCCCAAATGTGTCTGTTACTTGAAACAATTTTGCTGTCCATTCTGAAATTGGCAGATATATACATATGTATATATGTGTAGGGGCATATATGCACACAAGCTCATCTTTACATAATAAAAATGTACTAGCAAAAGCACCGAAGTTCAATGTCTCATTTCTGTCATGTGTAAAAGACCTCTCTCTAAAAGACAATGTTTAATTACTAAAATAAGCATTACATTAGTTTTTAAAACTCTACTTTTTTCTTAACAATTTATTTGAAACTAACTAAAAATTGAAAAATGTAATGCCTCCTTGCCAGTACTACTTTACCCAGTGAGTCTTGATATCTAATATATATTCCTCTGATTATTCCTACAATGACATAATCTAAAACACCAGTTGGAATGAAAAGGAAAAGAGCATAAAACCAACTAAATTAATCCAACACTGCTAAAAATAGATAATCAGAAATTTTCTCTTTTAATTTTTTATTTAATTAAAGCAGCACTTCAAGGACCTGTTATCACAAGATAAAAATGTTTGGGTTTGGAGACATAAACTTCAGATTAACTTTGCAGAACAAGCGGGTTTTTTCCACATTTTCTTCCCATTTGCCTACTTTAATGTTCAGCTAAGGATGTTTAGAAGACTGTTTACTTTAGGTTTTCTACTCAGAATGTGAAAAGGCAGCTTGATATTAGACATAAGTCAGTAACTTTCTAAAAGTAGAGTTCTTTACAGTATTTTATCTCCAGGTATCCACACCTACAGAACATGTATCTCAGGCACCACAGATCAGAAGCTTCACTGAACTCTGCTGGCTGTAACTAAGACCGGGTACATCTTAACCTTACTGAAAATGTAGAAATGGCAAAGCCACAGAAAACCAACTACTAATTTCTTTGAGCTGTCAAGACAACACTAACTGCTTCAACTCCAGGAAACTGGTAAAAGAATGTGCGTCATATATAGGCAAAGGTGATATGTCTCAGAGAGCTCTAAGCACAAGCACATAAGAGTCAAATTTCTCTAACAGCCCTCAACTCACATAATCTGCATTTCTTAGAAACTGTACTTGAAAACAACCCCTTGTAGAATTTGCATTTATGTATTTGCATGCTAACACAAGCACATCTCCAGTTTAAGTCAGGTTACACTCTGTGTCTACTTGTCCTGTTTTATGAGCAGGAAGAGAAGTGGATTAAAAAATTACTGAAAGGTTTCTGTGATTCAAAAAATACACGAGGTAGCCAGCTGTGGAAAAAAATGTTTAAACTCAAATGTTTGCTTTTCTCTAACTATTAGGTTTTAAAAACCAACATAATTCTAAAATTACAATTGATTCTTAAAGAACACAGTTCAGTTTCTAGTTTCATTTTCTAATCTTATATGTTACTTCATACACTCAGCTACAATCATGCAAGACACCATTTCCTTTTACTTTTAAAATAGTATTACAACTTATGCAATTTCAATTTTTGGTGAAGCTTTCAATGGAAATGGCAAATTGAACAGAGTGAAAATATTAAAATATCTGAAAAAGCTTAGGACAGGACAGGGGAAAAAATACTAGATGAAACCGTTATAGAGACAGGGAGCTACTCAGTGTGATAGAGTTTGTGGTATAAATTTCCCCACGTGTGTGTATAGTTCATGCATATCACCCATAGTGTCAATGAAAAAAACTGTTTCTAAAATAAAATCTACTGCTTTACCTGTGAAAATAAAGAAAATTTACCTACCAATGAATGGCTGTTGTACTTTGAGACATTTAGTCCATACATACAGTCTAAGAGTGGGTGGGCTGGTGGCCTGCCCTGGGGTGTCCCAGGAAGGGGCTCTAGCTCCTCCCCTCTTCCTGCTTGAGGCATGATATACAGGGCAGAGGGCATCCACCACCACTGCAGTTCCTCTTAAATGCACAATCAAACCTGAAAGAGATTCAGAAAGAGGGGAAAGGCAGGTAGGAGACTAATGTACATGCAGACTATGCCTCTCAAAGAACACTAGTTACTGACCAGTAACTTTTATTCTTTGAGTCTGCATGTACATTTCTGCAATGACTCACTCTAAACAGTTACCTTTGCCTTTTGCCACCCAGAAGAAGGCCTGAGGACTCCCACAAACAACTGCAGCATCACTCCACTGAAGGCTGAAACAGCCATGGATACTATTAAATTAACATAATGTCAGCTGAAAGCACAGAGAGAATTCCCAGGTGGCCTTACAGCAAACGTCCAAATACCATACAACAAAGATACTAAATCTGTCCAGGGTTCTAATAGGATTTACTTTGGCCATGGGGTCTAAGGTTCTTCGAGTCCACACAGAGGCAGAAAGCCACCAGAACAACTGTTATGTGAAGTCTGCTGAACTTCTGGACATTCCTACTGAGCAACAAGCAATAAAAAAAACAACAAACCAAACTAAAAGACATGGACCTGTGGAGAGAAATGACAGGGATCTTACGAAATCAAGAACATGAAGTAAAAAAATTAAATCAAAGAAACATAAGATCTAGAAATGAGTACTAGAGGACTAATTGCCTGGCTACTCTGGAACTTTGGCACCACTTCAAGAAGGAATTTGGGATGACTGAACAACAGCTACTCTGCCTTTATAAAGATAGTATGTAAAATGGCAGCGATAAGGACCCATAAACTTCAGCAGTTGGCTGTCAGCAGAAAACTGTCACCAGATGTAGCGTTTTCAGACACAAACAGAAGGAGCAAGAATTTAAGAGCTCTAAATAAGAAAAGGAACTACTATACTGCAATGGTTTCCCAAGGCTATTCAGTCATGAACAATTCAATGTATCCTGATCAGCTCTGTTAGGAAGCTATGAGGGGTGAGAACATAAGTGTATTGAACCTGAGAGAGCAACCTGGTACCCTCACCAAAGCATAGAAAGGAATCAAAGCAGCTGCATGTAACAAACCAAGAGAGCTGACATCAAAGCAGTAACACACACATAGTACAAAAAATATTGTTTTCTTATAGATTATGCAGTCTAGATGATTCGTTCATGCTGCTGGCCAACTGGAGAGTAGCAAGAAGTGACCACCCAGCTGATAGATTAATGTTTTGCCATGGAGGATCCTGAGATTGTCACAGACTGGAGAAAAGACAAGGAAGAGATAAAATATATAGTCTATGGATATTTGGAAAGGAATCTCACAGAGCAGCATATGTATACACACACTGTCAGAACAAGGTGAAATTACCCAAAAAATAACAAGTTTGGTTTTGCTGCTCTGTATGTATGCCAATTCTGTTAACTTAAAAACACTACACCGTAAAAGGAGAAGCAGCATTTTGCAAACTTAATCCAAGCAAAACTGCTGTATGGCTTTGTAAGACAGGCAGCTGCATGAGATGTAAAAGCACATGCAGTACTGCAAAAAACAGTCCTAGGTCCTCTAAAACATACCCCTAAAGGAAGCAGCAAGTCACTTGTACCCACACAGAAATTTCCTTGTGGAAGTCTGGTTCATCAAATTCTAAAGAATATACTAAAATGGGACTAGATGGAATCTCAGTTATTCTCTCCCTCTGTCCAGTTCAGAACGTTCATCATTTGTGAGAGACACATGTCTACAAATCATACTCTCCAAGATCAGTAAATGTTTTACTTTTGGACAAGTAACCAGTGGAAGAACAGGTGAATAAACTAATTTACATGAAAATCCCAACTTTCTGAAGAAATACAGAAATTTGGTCTGAACTACCAGTTCTCTTTTACAAAGGACTGTTAACAGAGTCAAAGCCACTTATATCAGGGCTCACTGTCTTCTGTATGCAACAAAGAACACTGTTATATCAAACAAGCAAGACTGTGAAGAATCACACCAGTATTCCAAATGTGGGTTACCTCTTCTATTTAAAATGAAGGTTTGACAACCACTGTAGGATGAAGAGAATTTACATACTGCCAAACTGGTGGATAAAGTGCTGAAAAAGCTGTTGGATATATATGAGGATCATGAGTTTCCAACACTAATATTCTACAATACTGAGAAACAAAACCCTCACAGAAGGTGGATTCCTCCTGAAGTGAAACCATTTCCATTTTGTAATGCACATAAAGATAGGGACTGTTTCCTTCCCCAAACCAAAATGTTCTGTATGTTTAATTAGTCAAATATGTTATTACACTTCACTATATGAAAACCAAGGCAAGAATGATGCATGTGTTTGTTGGTCTGAATGATCAACGGGGAAAAAAAGTCAGAATGACTAAAATACTTAAAAGCTCCTGAATTCTAGGTACTGATACTGTTCAAGTCAGAATGGAATGACTGTGGTGACTCAGATGCTGCTTCTTCTTAGCCACAACAGAAAATGAACACTGGAAGATAATCATAAATCTGAAATCCATGGAATCGGAAAGACCTCTCCCTACCAACTCTTGCCTTCTAGAGAAGATATCTCTGCATTTCTTGATGTTACCAACCACAGATTAATCTTTGGTGAATAACAGTGTCAATTCAATTGCATATTTAGGTATTTAGAAAGTATCTGCTAAGAAGATGTGGCAGCATATTTTGAAGATCTTGAAGATAATGGATTGTGACCATTTTTTTATGGCAAACACAATTCCTTAGATGGAATCACTGCAAAATGATGGATCTAGCACCTCCTCGCTTGCTCATGTAGTGCACTGTGATGGTGCTATTCACCCAAAAAACATTGTTCTGATCACCAGTATATGGAATACACAACACTCCAATTTCATCTAGCAACAATTGCTAGAAGATTATCCTCTCTTGCAAAAAGAATCCATTATTAATGACATCTCTACATGTTTGTAGTGTATCCAGTACCAGCCGAGAGATTTTAAGATTACCATCAGTCATATTCATTCTCTAACAACTAATTTTAATGCACAAATTAAATACAAGATGTTTCCAGACAATTAGAGTATGTACAGGACACGTGACCTAGGAACTGTAAGTATGATCTTGTGATCTATGATTGTCCTGGTGCTGTCCAGACTGTTTCAGAGAAGTGTTCTTTTGTCAAAGTCAAGCATACCAAGATAACAACAAAAACACTTCCTAACTATAAATGAGATGGGAAAGAACTGTGTTCATCATTCTACCATAGAGGAAAATAAAGAAGCATTTAGTAGAGACATTATGTGTGAGTTGATGGAGAAAGGGTTCTTATACAAATCAGGCCACTATTTGTGAGTGTGCACAGAAATTTATTTTCCCCAAGGGAAAATTACTTCCAGAGACAAACAAGGAACAAATTACAGAGCATCATTTTTAGATGATAAATGACCTTCCAAGTCTAATAATCAATGCCAGATTTAGCTTCCAGAAGATAATAAAGCATCAGGAAGAAAGCCCCTTCATTCAAAACTAACCAGTGTCCTTTATTTCTCCAAATACAAGGAAGGTATGGACATCCCACTATGACACAGTCTTGTAATGGGGATATATACAAACAAGGAAGAGAAACGTATGTGCAAGAAAGAAAACTGGCATATTCTAGACCTAATAAGACTGTCTGCACTCCTCCATTATCTGTTGAGTAGGAGTAATCTTGGAGACTCTGGAAATGATTCTTAAAAGGGATAAGGAATGGATAAAAATCAATTGAGATTCATTGACAGTTCTTAATGCAAACAACATGGTGACAGCTGTTGAAGGCAATGAAAAATAAATGTGATCATCAGAGAAAAAAATTATTTTCCCTA
>NW_009952265.1:2563934-2632250 GCF_000747805.2 Chaetura pelagica
CCCTACAAGCCCTTGCTTTTTTCTTACACAGATAAGAGCACAATAGAAGAATAATAGAAGGAAGTAGTAATAGGCTGCCTTGCTGAGTAGGTTATTGTTTATTCCTGAACTCTGGAGTATAAGCATTCAATGAATAAAATGCAGCAAAAGAACCTTCTGGCATTTATAAGACAATCCATCACTGAGCCAGTTCTCTTCAAAAGGAAGACCTTGGCAGGATGCAAACTATGCAGAAGAGCACAATAGAAGAATAATAGAAGGAAGTAGTAATAGGCTGCCTTGCTGAGTAGGTTATTGTTTATTCCTGAACTCTGGAGTATAAGCATTCAATGAATAAAATGCAGCAAAAGAACCTTCTGGCATTTATAAGACAATCCATCACTGAGCCAGTTCTCTTCAAAAGGAAGACCTTGGCAGGATGCAAACTATGCAGATTCTCTCTTATAGGCCCAAAGGACTATAGATATTACATGATACTGGGTGAAAGCTGCTACCACAGAATTTGATAAGCTATCATTTGCTTCCATTGCAGCTTGCAGAGGTGTCTGAGCATTAGATGATCCCACTGCAATCAAAGATTTCCACTTACTGCTATACTTGGGAGAAAACTGATGCAGAACAACTCACAGTGGAATGCCTTATTTCACTAAGAGGTGAAACTTTTTGGTCATTTCTCCTTTTAAAATATGTTAATTTTTCCTTGATACACACAAACAACAAAATTGCTTGGAGTCAAGTGGTAATAAAAGCAATCAAATTCCTAAAGAAATTTCAAAATCATCTTCCAACAGTTTCTGCAGCTGGTATAAATGAAGCTAAATTGTGTCAGGATACTAAGGTTGTTCAATCATGCCTTTATGGGTACTGGAAATCTCTTGGGCAAAATAATACATAAAGTTTCAAACAATCTACAGCATTTTTGCAAAAAATTTTGTATTGTAATCTCCATTGTTTCATAAGTACTAAGTTCTTGGTGAATATCCGAAAAAATTTTTTTACTGTAAGAGTGACAGAGCACTGGAACAGACTGCCCAGGGAGGTTGTGGAGTCTCCCTCACTGGAGACATTCAAAACCCACCTGGATGAGTTCCTGTGTGATGTACTCTAGGTGACCCTGCTCTGGCAGGGGGGTTGGACTAGATGATCTCTCGAGGTCCCTTCCAGCCCCTAAGATTCTATGATTCTATGATTCTATGATACTGGAAGGCTGCTATAAGGTCTCCCTGGAGTGTCCTCTGCTCCAGGCTGAACAACTCCAACTCTATCAGCCGGTCTTCGTAGTAGAGGTGCTCCAGCCCTGTGATCATATTGCGGCCTTCCTCTGGACTTGTTCCAACAACTCCACATCTTTCTTATGTTGGGGGCACCAGAACTGGACACAATATTCCAGGCAGGGTTACACAAAGAAAAGTAACAGGGAAAAATCACCTCCCCTGACCTGCTGGCCATGCTTCTTTTGATGCAGCCCAGGATACGGTTTACTTTCTGAGCTGCCATTGAGCACACAATGCCAGTTTACATTGAGCTTCTCATCAACCAACACCTCCAAGTACTTCTCCTTAGAACTGTTCTCAATACATTCTCTGTGCAGCTGGAATTTGTGCTTGGGATTGCCCCAACCTAGGTGCAGTACCTTGCACTTCAACCTTGTTGAACTTCATGAGGTTGGCATGGGCCCACCTCTCAAGCCTGTTCAGGTCCCTCTGGATGGCATCCCTTCCCTCCAGCATGTCAACCGCATCACACAGCCTGATGTTGTCAGCAAACTTGCTGAGGGTGCACTCAATCCCATTGTCCATGTCACCAACAAAGATGCTAAACAGCACCAGTCCCAGTACTGACTCCTGAGGAATGCCACTTGTCACTGGTCTCCACTTGGACAATGAACCGTTGACTGAAACCCTCTGAGTGAGACCATCCTGACAATTCCTTATCCACTGAGTGGTCCATCCATCAAGTCCACATCTCTCCAATTTAGAGTCAAGGATGTCGTGTGGGACAGTGTCAAATGCTTTGCACAAGTCCAGGTAGATGTCAGTTGCTCTTCCCTTATCCACCAATTGCAGGACTGCCACAATTTGTCAAATACAATGGATAGTGGCTTAGCAACTTCACCCATCAGTTCCCTCAGCACTTGTGGATGCATCTCATCAGGGCCCATGGACTTGTGCACCTTCAGGTTTCTTAGATGGTCTTGAACCTGATCCTCTCCTACTGTGGGTAGTTCTGCCATCTCCCAGTCCCTTCCTTTGCCTTCTGTGACTTCAGTGGTGTGCCCTGAGCACTTGCTGGTGAAGACTGAGGCAAAAAAGTCATTGAGTACCTCAGCCTTCTCCATATTCCATGTAACAAGGTCTCCTGTTTATTTTTGGAGAGTAGTCATATGTTCCCTAGCCTTCCATTTATCACCAACATATCTACAGAAGTTTTTCTTGTTGTTCTTGATGTCCTTGGCCAGATTTGAATCTATTAGGGCTTTACCTTTCCTAACCTGGTTGCTGGCTGCTCAGACAATTTCTTTGTGTTCCTCCCAGGCTGCCTGTTATTGCTTCCATCCTCTGTTGGCTTCCCTTTTATGTCTGAGTTTATCCAGGAGCTCCTTATTTATCCATGAAGGCCTCCTGGCATTTCTGCCTGAGTCACTCTTTGTTAGGCTGCATCACTCCTAAGCTTGGCAGAGGTGATCCTTGAATACTAACCACCCTTCTTGGGCTCCTTTTCTCTCCAGGGCTTTATCCCATGGTGCACTACCAAGCAAGTCCCTGTAGAGGCCAAGGCCTGCTCTCCTCAAGTCCAGAGTAGTGAGCTTACTGTATGCCCTCCTCACTGCTCTAAGCATCCTGAACTACACTTTCTCATGGTTACTGCTGCCAAGGCTGCCCTTGAGCTTCACAGTCCCCGCCAGCACCTCATTACTGGTGAGAATAAGGTTCAGTATAGCACCTCTCCTCATTGGCTTCTCTGTCAGTTGAAGAAGGAAGTTACCATCCAGGCATTCCAGGAACCTCCTGGTTCTCTTATGCCCTGCTTTGTTGTCCCTCCAATAGATATTGGGCTCACTAAAGTCCTCCATGAGGACCATGGCTTGTGAACATGATGCTGCTCCTACGTGTCTGTAGAGGGCCTCACGTACCTGGTGTTCCTGACTTGGTGGCCTGTAGCAGACCCCCACTGTAATGTCCCCTGTCCCTGCCCTCCCTTTAATCCTGACCCATAAGCTCTCAGTCAATTTCTAATCCATTCCCAGGTGGAGCTCCATGCACTCCAGCTGGTCATTGACATAGACAGCTCCTTGTCTCCCCTGCCTGTCCTTCCTAAAGAGTCTGTGTCCTTCCAACACTCCAGTCATAGGAATCATCCCATCATGTCTCTCTGGTTCCAGTGTCTTAGTATATACAGAAACACTTTGCAGTCCCATGATTTTCAACACACTGGTTCTATTTGTAACTGGTTTTCTGTGACTCTGTTTTCAAACAGACACATCTAACTCCAAAGAAAGAAACACTTCCACCAAGCATATCAGCCATACAGGTACTCTTGACAGTTAATCTTGAATAAATGATGGCTTCATTAATAAGTGCTCTGGCAAGGAATATATTTGTATCATATGCTTTGTTGCAAAATCAAGATCTGTGGCAGAACCAAAAGCTGCAGCACTGAGGGAGCGGTCGTCAACAAGTGAACCTCTTACAGTGTCTGCTTCAAGAGGAATGAATGATTTATAAATTCTAACTGCTTAGTATGAGACAAATAAAATCTTAGTGCCCTTTTTACTAAAAGGTTTTATTACAATTTAAGCTCTAAACCTCAAATTATTTCTATTGTGCGAATCTTAGCAGACATTTCTCACCATAAGTAATTCGATATACGTATTTCAGAAAACATTTTTCAAATTTATTTTTTAATCGCTTTCATTTACCTTATTTGAAATTTATATTAAACCTTCAAAACCTTCATAACTATCAAGAATACTACATTATTTTAAACATCACAACTAACATGCAGATATTATTATTGTTCATTATACTTCCATAAATGGCCATTGCATGTCTGCCTCTCCTCCTGTTTCCCTTGAAAAATAATTGGGAGAATATATACATGCTTTTTTTGGAGTAATTTTAAAAAAGGATAAGCAGGGAGACTCAGTAAAAATAGAAATATTTAAGGAGTACAGATGTAGGTACAGCAGATCCTAGTGAAAGTAAGGGCATTGCCATTGTTACTGATGTGCTCGAATCAGGCAGAAAGTGGTGGTTAGGCATACGAAATGGCTGCTCCTTCACAGGAACAGAACCCTTCTTGCTAAAGCATGAGCTGTATCTAGAGTTGTGGAATCACGGAAAGCCCTCTGGACTGGGAAGTATTTGTTCATTATTTTAAAGATGTAAGAAGACACACATGGTAACCTTTATCACAATCCAGGGTTATTTATATACTTTTAAAAAGGTTGTGTAAGAAATAATGAGTCTTTTCAACTATATCACCCGCTTTATATACTATTATTGTAACATATGGTCTGTTACATGAAAATATTTATATAAGTAATTTTTGCTTTTAATTGCAAAATTTACCTTTTTGGATATGTTAAAATCACACTACAGTCATCTGCCCACTGCAATTTGGAATAAAGGCATCGGCTTAATAATTAAAAATACCACACCGTCTCTTTCAAAGGGTTGTATCATCTCCCACACATTCTACTTTGAAGATTATGATTCATGCAGTATAAGCTATTTCTGCACTACTACTTTCCCTTGTAGAGGCAATTGCCACTTTAGTGCTGGAGAGTGATGAAGAGCCTACACAGGCAGCAGAGACATTCAGATAGTATTTTCAGTAAGAAAGAGTAGGTGGCATTAGTGGATGAAGGACAACATGAAATAAATTTTATCTGTGAGCAAGAACTGGGCAATGCCCTCCAGAAATTTAGGATCAATGTTCTGTTAATAATGTTTATAACACTGTAGTGATCCTGACCAGGAGATCATTGTACACCAAGAAGACAGTTATCCACAGAGCAGTTTCCCAGCAGTTCACATAGCAGGCTGTGCTGTACCCCAGGTCCAGCATAGCCTTCAGGCCTGTGTCATGCTGCACAAACCCCCCAGCTGAAGGAGAGACCCAGCCCCCTCATTGTACCAGAGGAGTCTGTGGGCAACTCCCAGTCAGTACTTGCGATGACACCACTAGTGTGGCCTTTCCTCTCTCTATCACTTCTGATCCTATAGAAGGAGAAGCCCTTGGTTTTTTCTTGCAATTACTAAGCAAGTCTTTTCTGTCCTGTGATCAAAGTAGTTTTTCTTCTCCTAAGAGTTATAAAATTGTGGTTAAAGTCAGGTCTACCAGGAATCCAAAAATTATATAGAAGCAACATTCCAAGAGCTTTTACACCTGTACCCATGAATCTTAGCACATTATGTGACACATTGTCCAACTAGATTTTTTGGTTTTGGAGGTGTAACCATCTGCACTGGTCAACTCTAAAAAATGAAGCCAATTTCCAAGTGACTGTAGCGATTCTTTCCTAAGTGTCACAGATCATTTAGTATACCATTAAGTCTCTAGATGCTGTTCCAGCTTTCACTTTTGTCTAACTCCAAAAGTAGAGATATTTTTAGTAGGAAACTATATTTTTGTCTGTCACCCAAATTTCAAAATATCTCCAAAACAACATCATAAGAACACTGCCTACAGCAAATAAATGTAATTGAGATGAGTAGTATAAAGCTTTCTAAAAAAACCCACCAAAAAAACCCAACCCAAAATGTACAGACAAAACCATTTTTTTTGGTCAGACAGCTACTCTTCTATCTTACTCTTTGGATTTTGGGAAATTTGAGTTTCATATATCCTAGCTTTGAACCTTTAGGAAAAACCCCAATAATAATCACAATACAGAATAGACTTCGCCCCTTTAGGCTTTTATTATAATTATGTTTTTGTAGGGAGATACAAAATTTATCACTGACTTGTAGAAAATTTTCATCAGTAATCTCTGATTTTTGATAGATTTCAGTGTCTGACTGTGGTGTGGTAAGAAAATGTTGAATTCTTTTGCAAACCTGTACTTCTAATGTCATCTTCAGGTCCCTGCAAAATACCTAAGATTGTAAGTCAGTTTTTCGTATTTTAAATTTACCCCTCCCAGAAGGGACAGCAGAAAGATTGTTTATATCGTAGTTTCTCTTTTAAACTGATTTTATTCTTTTTCTTTGAGATTTGCATTGGTAAGCTATTACCCACCTTGTGTGTAAAGCAAACTCACTACTTGGATATTACGTGTCAGTGAGCTTGATGCATTGCATTTTATTCCTGACTTCAAAACCTACAAATTTAAGTGACTTATGTGAAATATATCAAGTGTGCAGTCAGAGAAAAAGTTGTGCCCAATTAGTTAATTTTAAAGAATTAGGTTGGGTTTATTGATAATAGAATAGATTCTTAATTAAGATCACAAAAAGGGATAAAAGTTGAAAACAGTTTATCACACATTCATTCCATGTTTCAAACATACCCAAAATACATAAGGGTAGTCAGAAAGAATACTTCCTTTAGTTTTCATTCCCTAATATTCAGCCAACCTCAAAAGGCAGTGTAAGTTCTCAAACTTATCCACTGTTTTTTTCATTGATAGAGATAAAGCAGAGTGAACTTAAACACCTTTTCAACAACTAGTTTGAAATTAGATATTTGTTCCACCAAAGAGGAAAATTCTTATTTTTCTCTTTTACTTTTCAGTTTGAATATTACCAGATTGCCATGGGTTTAGATGAAGTGCAACATATTAGATGAGTTTTTGCTGTTTTCAAGATTGTCTCTGCTAAAATACTGTTGGTCCAAATACAGGATTGTATTTTTTTAAAATTTAAGGTACTAAAATTTTCACCAAAATATTGAACACACACGCACACAAATGTTATATTAAAATCTCTGTGTTACCTCATATCAAATATTTAAATATAAAAATACATTGTAAAAGTGCTTAGGTACAGAAATACATGACGTGTACCTCAGTTGTTTTACTTAAAGCAAAATGGCAAATATAGGGAACCATGCCATTATGATTAAAGCTTCATACCTGTATATTAACTATTTGCAGAACAGTCAGAATGTGTGTCATAAGTGCTTTCCATAGTTAGGTCTGCAGAAAAGACTTAATCAAAGACAAACTCATAATTTGCTGGGCCTCTCAGAAGTCAACCCAAAGAGGATATAATGCATGTGAAGGCTTCCATTACATTTAAAGCATAATTACTTCACAAATACTCATTTTTAATTTTTTTTAAGACAACCATCCTTTTGATTTTCTAACCTACAGAAGCATCCACAGTTCTGCACAATATTTAGAGGCATTTGGAGCTTTTGAATGTAAAGCAGTTTTTTACACTTCCTTTATTTTAAACTTCCCTTCTAAATAGCTTGAGGATAATTCTCCTGTCTTTTACAGCCTCAAGATACTCTGTAAAATACAGTGTTAGCTTCAGTGCCCCAAATGACACTCAGCTTTATTTTTACACACTGCCTTTTTCATTCCCTAGAAATTTTAATTACAATATAGAATACATCCCTTGCTCCAAATACATAAAGAATGGTTATTTTCTGTTTAATCAAAGAAGGACAAGATTTTTAAAACACCCTGATGTTAAGAAGATATCCTCAAATACATAGCTTCATTTTCAAGCATGAAAAATGTTAGATAATTCTCACTCTTAAAAAAACATATTCAACTACTAAGACCCCTTCACTGGTGAGAATGCAGAAGAAGACTGGGCAGTATACATTCCCATAGAGGACCAGCCTATTTGTTAATAGAGAGATTTATGTCATGATGCTACTGAAGCAACACAGTGAAACTGTTACAGTATTTTTAAATACAGGCTATTTTGGTAGAGTGTAACAACAGTAACAAAGCAGACAACAAATAATAATAGAAAATAGAAATGTCAGTCTGTGCAGAAATAGTGAAAGCAAATATATTTGTTACCTTTGCAGCCATAACATTCCATCTAATCTTGTTAGAATTATGAGGCGGCTGAAATTGAATGCAAATGTTTCTGACAGAACAATTCTAGAAATACTTGGGTATTTTTTGTAAGGTACCAGTAAAAGAAGTAAAACTCTGCAGTCACCCTACCTTTACTGGACTGTGATATTCAGTGGCACTTTTCTCCCTTCTACATTTCTATGAGTCAATGTGACAATTAAGTCACATAATTTCTAAAGTCCTACTGTAACTGAAAGGTACAGAAACAGTATTACAGTAAGTAAAATCAAAATGCTATTTTATCACATCATATTCAGAAAAAAAAGTTATCAAAGCACATGGATAATAAAAATAAGAAACATCAATAATCTTAAGTTAGTGCTTAACTTGAAAAGACTTATTTTCTTGCCTAGATAGGTGAATACTAGGAAACAGTTCCATAGGGAGTTTGAAGACATTCCAGAAGAGCAAATACTGTGACTTTAACTACACAAACTACATTAGATGTATTTTAGTATCAAAACATTCTTCTTAGCAAACTACTAAATATCGCATCCAAATATGTAATACTACTGCTGTCCAATCAAATACATGGTCAGCATTGTCTCCACACACCATGGCAAAAAAAAATGTTTTTTGTTACAACTATAGGTTTCTCAGATAATTTGTCCATATTGACCCCATTTCATTAGGAATCTGATACCTGCTTCAAAGATGGACCCATGTCATACAGGCAACACCTACACCTTGCACTCACGTCTGTTTTCTCTCTTGTGGCATCACTTCTTTGTAGTCTTACATAAAGTCATAAGATTGCCAAGAAGACCAAGAGCATCCTGCCTTGCATCACAAATACTGCTGTCAGCAGGAGTAGGGAAGAAATCTCCCCCCTCTACCCAGCACTGGCAAGGCTGCACTTTGAACACTGTGTTCAGTTTTGGGATCCTCACTCCCAAGACAGACATTGAAGTGCTGGAGCAAGTCCAGAGAAGGGGAACAAAACTGCTGATGGGTATAAGCACAAGTCTTACGGGGAGCAGCTGCAGGAACCGATTGTTCAGGGGGGGTTGTTGAACTGTGTGGGTTGTTTAGCCTAAAGAAAAGGAGGTGAAGGGGAGACCTTATCGCCCTCTACAGCTACCTGAAAGGAGGGTGCAGTGAGGCGGGGTCAGTCTCTTCTTTCAAGTAACAAGGGATAGAACAAGAGAAAATGGCCTCAAGTTGTGTCAGGAGAGGTTAAGGTTCAACATCAGGAAAAAATCCTCCACTTAAAGGGTTGTCAAGCACTGGAACAGGCTACGCAGGAAAGTGGTGGAGTCACCATCCCTGGAGGTATTTGAAAGATGTGTCAATGTGGTGCTTAGGGACATGGCTTAATGGTGGATTTGGCAGTGTTAGCTTTACAGTTGGAGCTGATAATCTGAAGGGTCTTTTCCAAACTGAATGATTCTGTGATTCTATGACTGACTATGGAGCAGGGAGAAAATATTAGAACATACATGTATGGGGTGGGGAGGGGGGAGGGTGCTCAAAAAAATTTTACTGATGGGGGGGCATGATCAAAATGTTTGGAGACCAATTATCTAAAACACTTTTTTTTTTTTTTTTTTTTTTTTTAAATAGTCAGCCAGCATGGCTGGGCACTCCATAAGTGATTAGTTCAGATAACAGCATCTCATTGGTAAGGATGGCACTGTATTCCATCACTATAAGTGATGGAAGCTGGGGACGTGCGTGCCAAAGCCTGGTACTTCAAAACAGCAGGGCACTTTTGAGAGTTCTTTGCTTACCAGACTTTGGTTCACATTGCAAAGTAGTCTTTAAGCAGATGAACTGTAATCCTTCCAGACAAAACTTATTTGGAAGATGGACTTCAGAAGAATGCCATCTGCTCCAGCTGTTAACAGGTGCACAGTTCACAGAATCATACTAGAAGTAGTTTGAAATAAAACATATCAAAGAACATAACATGTGCATGCCGGATCTCCACCACCAAATGCTTTACTGCATAGGTAGGTGCATTGTATTGGTTTGCATGACATTGTAACACAGTCATGGCTTGAGATTAATGTCTAGTTCTTGACACTAGGGATGTCATGGCTTGGGCTAAGGAAGGCATTTTTAACTTCATCTTCACACACTTTGCTCTGATTTTGCTTGGTTAGAAGACATCCATTTGTGGAAGGCTTTAGGACATCAGTTAAGTCAACATTCCAACTCTGTGCACTGTCAGAGATGAGATGAGAGTCATAATCAACAAAACACAGAATTCTCTTAAAACTTGCCATCTTACACCTGTACTCAGACACATCTCATCAGCATGAAATCTCATATAGATGAATGTAGTGCATCTGATAAAAAGCAACATCTGAATAAAAAAATGTCTCTAGCTACATGGTTCATAATGCTGTATTTCACCATTCCCTTATGATATTTCCTTGAAGGAAGTTTTTGGTCGCTTTTCTGTTAAAAACGTTCCACATTTCCTATTCCATTTTAGACATTGAACCTTACATACAACAGGGAAACTAACAGGATTAGAGTGCCACAAAATTTTTTAATTATCAAACATGTTGAATTAGTTGTAATCACACATTGAAGTACTAAGCATCACTCTATTAATACAATTTACAAATCTGCAAATCACAGGGAAGCATGTGTAGTTTTTGGTGCCTTCTGCTGTGTTTTTCCAACTGGGCCACTAAAATACAAAATTAAAAAACCTGTAGATAGAAGACATTATGAAAGCAAAACAAACTACACTATTTTAGCAGAATTATCTGCAGTTTACCAGTTATAAATATTTTTCAGAAAAATACAATCTATTGAACTGGTTTCTGATGGAGAGATAACTTCTGTGTTATAACCAGATAAGGTTTCAGCCTCAGCAGCTGAAGTGAATGCTTTCTGTTGTCAGGAACTCCTTTTTTCCTTTTCCTTACAATCAGTAGACTATCAACTCATGAAAGACATGTAGGCAAAGCTTAAGTGCCTGCTTTCAGGCACTCTTATAATTTACATAAATTAAGCCTGAGAGTTAATTTAAAAAGTGCAATAGACATAAGGAAGAATGTTGCTGAAATGCAACCAAATATGCCACTTGTGGATGCTTATGTCTCAGTCTCTCTATCTGTTCCTCATATGGAAGTGCTTCTACAAATTAGATAATTTTCATAATCTTGACTCTAAATCTTTTCCAGCACTACTATGTAATTCTTGTGATTAGGGGATCAGCCTTTCACACACCATTGTATATGGTGGGGCTCCAGAGGCTCATCCATAACAGAAAAGGTTACAGGTACTGGTCTCAGTTCCTTTTCTAATGATTCTTCAGTGTTTTTTTTTCTTCTTTTCCTTTTTTTCTTTTTTCCTCTTCAGTTGCTCCTGAACACTGAGTGAACACTAATGTTCTTTGCAGTTAGACTTCATTTCTCTACAAACAATAATTTTCAAAAGTCACCAAGACAAGACACCACCTGCAAATTGCTGTAGAACCTGAAAAGTTTGTTGGTTTTTTTTAAAAAGCAAACTTACCTCCTTTTTTTTCATATATATATATATATATATGACCACTATTCATCTATTTTGACAATCAATAAAAGAAAGAACTTTCAGAAATCTATTTATCGAAAGATCATACTGTGAGTCTGCCTCAAAATCAGTCAAGCCACCAAACAATTATAACATTATCAATTATGATATGAAAAAATCAGTATTTCCTTCATAAATGTCTAAAAAGTGTCACCAGAATGCATTCATATATATAAATAAATAAATCCTAATGTAACAGGTCACATGAAAAATGATCACAGCTTTTATATAAACTTGATTTACTTATATACTTGCCAAAAGCTAATTGCTGCTTAATGAAGCTGAGCTATGCTTTCTCATTTCATTCATGCTAAATGAGATCCCATTTAAGAACTGACTTTTCCAGGGAGATCGGAAGGTACTGAAAACATTGCCCAGTATACTGGGTCAGCTGAAAAGTTTAAGAATTGTGTTAGAGCAAATTACATGATGCTCCGAGACCTAACTAGGTTTCAGAAGATGACTGGTACAGAGATATGTATTTAGCAAAAATGAGAAATGAAAGAAAGCCAGAAGGAATTCAGAAAAAATTGGTTACTATGGCCACAGAGAGAAGATGATATATATTTTACGCTGGAAAACAAGAGATTTAATATCTGTTGTGTGTTTCTACTGTATTAATGAAGAAAGATTTAATAAGACAAACAGGACTGTGGTAATGAAAAATCTGATACATTTTATTCTCACCTCTTAAGGGTAACAGCACCGAGAATGCTTAAATGCTGGGCAACCAGAAAGGCTTGAAAGATGAACAATACAGTGACTGGTTTATCTTGTAAATTAACTTTCAGTTCTTTTTCTTTTTCCATCCTGTAGATACTTCTCTCTTTGCAGGAGAACTACAGAACTATTTTGTTTACTTTGGAAATTAAATAATAATATTACTGAATTATTTTATGTCACTGGCATGGCCCTTCCACTTAAATGGCTGCACTATCTTTCTGCCCTTCCTCTCTCCCATTCCTTTTGTCACAGTTTGACTCAGGTCCGACAACAATGCTCTCGATCCCCCCTCCCCCCAACCCAGGTAGGGAAGGAGAGAGAGAAAAAGAGAGAGACTTGGCTGGATTGAAAACTAAACTACACAACTTTAATTAAAACACTAATGAATCATACAAGAAAATATATACAATTATATACAGATATATATTCAGGTATGGGCAAAAGCCTCTCGCCTCCCCCCACCCCAGCAACTCCCACAGCACTTCCCTGAACTGGGAAGAGTCCCGAGGAATCCCGGAGCTGCTGCTGGAGAAAGCAGAGAGTTATGGGGGTCACGAGAGATGACAGAGATGAACAGAGTCCTGCCCGGACACCGGCCATGGACAGAAGAGAAGGGCAGAAGAAGAAGGAAGGAAGTTGTCTTCTGTGATCTCTGACCTTCCTTTTAGCTTATGTAGATATATGGAATGGAATATCTTTGGCCAATTTTGCTGTCTAACTCAGCTTCCTACGGGGGGGTCACAGATCTCCCCATAGTGTCTGAGCCAACAGAGTGCAGGTGTGGCCTTGAAGCCTCAGTAGTTAGAAAAACATTCCACTGTCTTATCAGACTAGCAGAACACGCTGTTGCTAGCTACAAGAAAGCTTACTGAAGGAAAAAAAAAAAAATCAGTAAAAAGAAAAATTGGCTTTATCCTGGCTCAAACCAGGACACCTTTCTCCATGCTGCAATGTTCTTTGATCTGCAAAATAGAGGCGAAACTTCTTTTGGATGTTCATATGACCAAATTTCACAATAAAATATAAAATGTATTGGTTTAAATCCTTCTCACATTAGAACAGGAATTAATAACAATGCTTCAGCATCTTCTATATTCAAAGCAACTTGTAAGAGGCAAGTGCCCCACCTGATGCAGTGGTTTCCTTTGTCATTTCTGGAGCCATGCATCCTCAAAGGCCACAAACCCTATGAAACATAAGACTGAAGACAGCAGGAAAACAAGCGATGATTCCTATTTTCATGCTCAAAGTCAGTGACTACAGCTTTTCATTTGCAGCATCTAGGCTTTCAATATCCTTCCCAGGAAAGCAGAGGAGTGTGTTTGTGATATACTCAGTAGTCCTAACAGCGATCAGTGTTTGTGTTAGTGATCACTAACAGATGTAAAGAAATTTCAGCCACCCTCATTTAATTGCTAGTGTGTCTTCCAAATCAGAAAAAGTCAATTGGGCTCTTCAGTACCAGCTGCCAAAAGAGTGGGTGCTCAGCCCCGATTGCTTGGTTTTTATCATGCACATCTCTCAAAAAATACAGAAGCAGCAAGGCAAAGAGGAAAAATGCAGTATGTCTGCAATACTGGTAATGGCAGCAACTGCCAAGATGTAAAAGAAATCCCAACTAATGATAGGGGGCATCTGCAAGGGCAGCATCGAATCCTATTGTCCAGTAATAATGGAACAGTAGTGCATACACTTTGACTATCTCTCATTTTACATTCTTTTTGTACACTTTTTTTTTTACTTTTTTTTTTTTTTTGGTTGAGAGGTAACAGAAACAGATGAAAAGCCCTGTCAGTGAGTATTCCCTAAGGATTTTCTATTAAAAAATCTGAGACAGCTACAGCATGGAGAACAGTCATGTTCTTCAAGCAAAATGAGTCTCAAAGCTATCAGCACAGAAACAACCTAAAAGTAAAAACTGATACCCACAACAACTACTGGCTTTATAGGTCGGAAAAAAATGCCTCAATAGAAGAAGCATTCTTATGAAACACTCATATGTTGCCGGTGAGAGTGTGCCTGGACAGTGGTTCAGGCTTGTACAGCCAAGCTTGGCACAAGAAAGCAATGAAGTTTCTAAGCCAGAAGCCAGTGTAATACTGAATGTGTTTTCCAGAAAAAGGGGAAAAATTATTTTCAGAAGAAACAAAGCCAACTTAAAACAACAAAGGAGTAAGGAGAAAAAAACTGACATAAGACAACTGATGATGAAATCACAGCCAACTAGATGCAATATCATATGATACAATATAAATAACTAGCTGTTGACAAGACCTAAAAGAAGGTAGCACAGATGCATGGAATGGAGGGAGAAAGAGCTAAGAGCACATTACCAATGATGCAAGGGTGTCCTGGTTTGAGTCAAACTGTGACAAAAGGGTGTAAATCTCTAGCGTAAGTGACTATTTATGTACTTACAGCATGAACACATACACATAGATGTACAATTTTTTTGTTTTATATAAGGTTTTTCATTATTTTGTCACATCATCTTATACACAAACCTTCCCTTCTCTCCAGCAGGGAAACAACAGAAGTCTGGAAGACCACACAAGGATGAATAAAACAAGTGAAAACTCTTTAAGTTCTTCCATCTAAATAATGTAAATTACATTATTTTATTATTCATATGTAGTTTGAATAATGATAATAATTATCAGTGATTGACTATGGTAATGCAGGATTTAAAAGCAAACTCTGTAAGAATTCTTTGTAAACATTAGGTGAACTCTAATTACAGGGAAATACAATGAGACGTAAAATTGTTCTAACATAACATATCCCATTTTTCAGTTGTCCTAGTGGGATTCATGACCATAAGAAAATGTCCTTTATGGAATCCCGAGAACCAAGTAGGAGATCCAAACCTGGAAGTTTTTCAAGGTTTTCCTACACTAAACTGAGATCTCAGAATAGTGCCTGTTTTTGTTACTGGTTAAAACAAGTGCAAAAATCCTTTCAGAAACCTTATTCTCTTGGCTGCACAAGCACAATGAAATTGTCTGCTGGAAGGTCAGACTCTGATTGCATCTCAAGAGAGTTAAAAGACAAGCCCTCAGTTTTAGCCAACACATAGTCCAGCATGATTTGTAATCTAATAATGGAAGAACACATGACCACCACACATTGCCTTTAAATCTTGTTTGACTCTTACCTGTAAGCCTTGGAGTCTATGGAGATAATACTTGTTAATACTCATTAGACAATTAATTAATAATATCCTTTTATGTCATGCTACTCAGCAAGAGCTCTTGTGCCATGAATTAGTAATTCTGATCTGAGAGGTACAAGAAGGATAGCAGTGGCAGAAGAACTGAAAACCAGGGTTGTCCTTCTTGCAAGCTCAATAGTAAAGCTTCTCAGTGCTCTACATTTCTCAGTAATTAAATTGGTGGGAGCACATACTTAAAACAGCTTAAGTCTCTTAAAAAAACTCTTATTCTGAAGGGTCACTGGAGGGAAATGTAGAGGGGTTTTTTGGTGCTGGATCTAAATAGCTAGACAAAGCAATAATCTCAGCATTATCACCAAACTGTCATGCCTCCCATCAAACATTTTGGGAAAACATTTTGTAGGAACCTTTGGCAAATACTTATACACTAAGCAGATGAACATAAACACAATCATGAAATAAACCAGATTCATGACTTAAACTCCTTATATGAAACTGGGATGACAGCACATCTCCTTCCTTATGTAATGCATTGTTCATTCCGTAGAAGATGCAAGAAATACTTAAATGCCTTGTGGTCTAGTATCAAGATAGGCAGCCAGTTTTGTGAAGACTGAGTATTTTGAACCATAACTCTGTTCTTAGACACTGTCCACCACAGTAGTAATGAATACCTTTCATTCTTTTTTTTTCATACAAGACTATAATTTGACACTTGTGGACAAGCTGCTACGTATTTTTTCCATTAATGGATAAATATGCAAATGCTTTGAAGGATCATGGCTAGTGCCTCTTGGCTGCACACAGAGGTTGCATGAGTTTTGTCAGCTGCTTTTGTCATGCTTTACTGGCATAAAGAACAAACCTGACGATCTCTGAGAAACTCTCTGAATAGACTGATTTTATTTGTAATCATTTCAAAGATGCATGTTTTTGATGACAGAGAGTCCAGCTTTGCCCTGAAGTGCTGCTCATCAATCCTGAAATATATTTACTTTGCTCATAAAATTTTCTTACATGTCATTGTGGAAAAGTTAAAATCTCACTAACTGCGAAGTCACCTGGAGCAACTGATCTCTACGAAGTCACAATATTCCCCATTTCCCTTCTGCCTACTTCCTTCTCTCGTTTAAAATTTTCTACCTTGGATCTTTATCCCTGGAGTCTGTTGCCTCACAGACTGAAGACAATCTGAAAGTGTTATTAATGAAAAGGTGTCCTGGTTTGAGCCAGGATTAAGCCAATTTTTCTTTTTACTGATTATTTTTAAAAGATTTTTAATATATTAAATTATAATTTTAATTTAAACATATTAATATTTATTAATATTTAATATATTAAACTATTTAAAGGGAACACATATTTCTAAAAAAATAAATAAATGAAAAAGAAGGGGAAAAAAGCTATTTACAACCAGTCCTAGGAAAATTTTTTAACCATGTTTCTTAAAATTAACTACCAGAGGAGGTAATAATTTAACTTTGTCCTCTACGTTGGAGTATCTGTCTCATACCAGAAGTATTACAAGAATGAAATATAATAGCAATGTGCACATTTTTATGAATTGAACACCTGTTGCCTAATTATTTTCTCATCTTAAGATTATGAGATAGATGCATATGCCTACATGAAAAGCACATGGGAAAGCACTCAAAAAACCTGAAACAATTAAACCCCTTTCTGATATTGAATTACAAATTATAGCAAATTATATATTTTTTTAGGAATCTGCTAATGAGTGGTCTTCTCGTTCATTGAGTCTTCCTCTAGAATCCTTCACAACATCATGTATTTCCTTTGTAAGGATTGAATGTTGTGATCAAAAAGAGCATCCCTCATGGTATTACAAACCACATTATATTGCAGCTGAAATCTAAGACAGCTATATCACAAAAACATTCCCTCATTGGTAGTAGTCATAAACCACTCCTTACTCTTGAGGCAAACTTCACATCGTAAATGAAACTGCATTTTGTCATGAATATCACTAACTAGATGTAAAGAAATGTTTAGTTTTGCTGCTATTATTTTCCTCTCAAACACAATTGCATTAATTTCCCACCAAAAATGCTAAATGTTGGGCAGTTAGGGTACATTTCTGCCATAAATACTCCTATTTCATATGCCTATAAGCACACCAGACACTACTTAATTTTGGTAAGCAGGATAAACAACCTTGATTACACCCGCCACTGGCCATATATACTCAAAGAAATAGGCACACACAAACAGGGAATATTCTAAATACAAAAGCCCTATATGATCCCACAGTACATATATACGCATAGTAAAATCACACTCACATGCAAGGTTAAATATATTCTAAACACTCCATAATGGAAACATTATAAACACATTTAAAAATTTGCTGAGTAATGTAATGTGGACAAATAAAATCTCATATATATGTATAACAGAGTTTATTTTTTAAATTACGAATGCTTTTAGAAACACGCACTTCATTAATCTTCTAAAGTCACTTTTTGACCAACAGGTGTATGAAGGCTTACAGAGTTTTTCTCTTGGATAAACTCAGAGATAAAGTCTCTGCTTACAATGGTGTTATCTTAAGATAACACTAATTACATTAATGTTAATAATATTAATTACACTAATTACATTAAGCTAATGTTACATAATTACATACATTAATTACATAGGATAACATTAATTATGTTAATTAACAAAATCAATACATCTGTTTTCCTCATAGAGTATTTTGAGCTGTAAAAGGTTAATCTACCACCTTTCCTAGAATATATGGAAACAGTGTCAAAAAGACTTCTTATTTATTCATCATAGTAATTATTGCTCTCTACCTGATAAAGTACCCTCCTTTGCCATTTAAACAAGCAGTTTCCTTTGTAAGCACTGTCAGAAGAAATGTATATTCTAACTCCAGTGAATACAAATCAGCAACCTGCCAAGTTAAATAATACATTTAAAATGGGGCTATTCTTCTTGTGTATTTCAAATTAAATCACTTAATAATCCATGTTTAAATAGGGAAGGGATAGTTGTGAGGCAAATTAACTCTGAATTACTGTGCATTGAAGAAGATTCTGTCCTCTCTAGAAGAAACATTCCAATAATCTCATTTACTTTCTCTTTCAAATCGTCCTCTCCTTTTTCTATTCAAATCTGCTTGGAGAACTTTTCAGAAGTTAAGGCTTTCTCTGTATTTACAACAAGATACAAAGGAATCCTTTCCCATAGAGATTTGTCCGTTCTACTTACTGCTAGTGTGTCTCAGCATCTTCCAGTAGTGCCTTATTTCATATGAATAACACTTATTGTATTACAGCTTGAGAAGTTCAATCATTTATGGTGTCATAGGTGGGCTGACTTCAGTCACAACTAGAAAGCCCATTACCTGAACAAGACAGCTACCAGAAACAAGTAAAGGAATTGATTTCTTCCAAACACTTTAAATAGCTCTGACTTTGAACACCACCCTCCCTCCACACTTAAATGCTAGCACCAGTGAGAGTGAATAGAGACCAGTGAATAACCGACCCTTTGCTGCTTCCTAGGATCCCAAGCTTTTAAACACCAGCTGAGTAAGCTGAAAAACCAGAACAGGCCTCCTTAGCAGGTGGAGGGTAAACACATTCCTGTGACTACTGATCTTGACTAACACATTAAGTTCCTAATCAGAAAATTACTTTTCTTTCCCAACATCCTATCTTTGTTCACTGAACTCAGCTTTCACAATGAAGCCAGAAATACCAGCTTTCTTTCCTCTGTCTTCAACATTAGCAAAATGTCAGTGGGTTTGGATTTCTTGTAGTCAAGGAAAAAGACCATGGTTTAGGGTTTTTGTAACTTTTTTTTTATACTTCTTTGAAAATATTACATAACACTAATAAGTTTTTAAAACCTTCCTTCCTCTCTTTCTTCCTCCTCTTGATAATTACAGCCAGAGGAGTCCATGAATTTCAGGGGAGAGAAATAGATTTTTACCATAATGCAATGATAACTTGGATGAAGATACAGGCATCCACTGCATTTGCTTACAGTGGGTTTGATACTAATTGAGGAGGAATAAATCCTCACTACTTTGCACTCTGTGAAGTCATGTCTAGATCAGATTATTATGCGACTACTTCCTTCTACTGAATTTAAACCACTCTTGACTTTTTATGCACAGCTGAAAATGAGTAGATGAAACAGCACAGTGGGTTAAGTAATCGCAGTGAGCAAGCAATATGTCAGACTGATTGGCTACCAATCAAATAAAGAACCAGCTACACAAACTACACTACTAGTTCTAGGCCAAATTTCCACCTAGTACCCATCTTTTACACCACTGAAGAACAAAATTGACACAAATTGCTGAAGTACTTTCCATGAGTGGACTTGGCTAAAGTGAGTTTTGTAATGCATGTTGCATGGGAAGTACACTTCAGTACTTTTTGCTGCCACTCCCCAAAATCAAAGAGCTTTTAATGGTTTTGAGTACTGATTACTTCACACTATCCCTAAAGACAGATAATATGGACAAAAATGGATGTGCTTTTGATCTCAAAAGCAAAAGGATTGTTTTAATATTGAAAATATAACTCGATGTTCACTGTAGTCCTGCATCTGCCTTCAGGTAACCAAACAGCTTTTGTTATCAAACAAACCCTACTGAAGTCAATGTAGGCTGAAGGTAAACTGTACTTGTAAAAATAACAAAAAATCTATTTTAGGTACCTAAATGTGGGTCTAATAATTTTATTTTAGACAATATTTCCCCCCCATGGGAAAGCATGAAATAACATGTATTTTTGATGTAACCTTTTTGTAACTCTCCAAGCAATGAAATTCAGTGTTGAAAGGCAGTAATACTGTACCTTGATTTCTTCTATTTCATCTGGCACTATCTTGTATGCAGATATAGTCCCACCCAACCTGAAATCAGGAGAAGAAAAATATTCTCTGAAATTAGAAGAAAAATGTTCTCAAAATCAGTAACACAAAGCACAGCATATTAATAGTGTCATGACTTGTTCAAAAACCACAAAGATCACTCCTACCAATTTAGAGGTAAAAATTACCAAGCTCCAAACCAACAAAAAAACCCCAAACCTTTCCCTTTTTTATATCTTCAAAAAAAAGTCTTCAAGTGATTAACATAAACATTCTAAACAAGGTGTCCTTCACTATCCTGAAAGATAAGAATTAGGTCAACAAGTATAATTACCATCACCAGGATGTTATTCTTTACTACTGCCCATCAGTCATCATACTGTATGATTTTTTGTTTGTTGCTTAAGTGGTATGGAAGAGTTTCAGTATTTGAAGCCTTATATGCTTTGTGCTCAGAATTTCACTGAGGTGCTATACAGCCTTAAACGTACCCTAATGCAAGTCTACAAATTGAATTTTTTTAATTAGATGTGCATGTACAGACCTCACAAACCATACAGACTCTATGGCTTCCATGTTTCAAAAGCCTCTGCAGTTCATTATTGGTAATAAAAAGCAGTGATGTGCCATAGTTGGCACTGTAGTAAAAAAATAGGGGGCTTTGTTCCACATTGAACTTACTGAACTTGTCTACATCCTGCAAAAGTCTATAGTAAAGAATAGTTCACATATTGAAGATGCATGAATAACATGTACTATAAACAGTGGTAAACATTATATTTTTCCTAAAGACATAAAGACATGGCTTCTTTTATTTCATTAAGCTGTATCATTGATAGTGACAATTCAGACCTAAAAATACAACTGCACTAATGACCTCCCTGCTGGCTTCACACAGCAACTCTAGTCATCTTCTGGGTCCTACAAAAATGGAAATCACATAAGAAACTATTTATTGTAAAGCAGTAGACAGCCATCAAATGTGTATTTGTATTATCTCCCTATTATTGGAATTTTTCCTTCCAATTGTCAGCATTTCTACACATATATATTTCCTTCTATTCAATCTTGAAGTTACTAGACACGTTGTTTACTCAACCTAAAAACGAGAGAAGATAGTAACACAGCAAATAGGTTAAGATTTTCCTCAGAATTCCTGCCTTTCCCTATCTCTACAAGTAAGTCACACTCATATGAATGGTCTGAAGGTTTTAGACAGCCGACCAAGTCTGCATAGGAAAAGTCAAATCTAAAGACCATCACTGCTCCAAGTAGTATCAACTGTGATTTCCAAGGTAGCAACTGGGTCCAAACATGACAGCGTTCAAATTCGTCAAGAACATTTAGAGTGTAGCAATTGCTCTATACTATTTCCTCTACAACTTCCAGTGCTGCTGATCATTAATGGAGTTGAAAGCTGGAGAGAACTGAAGCTTTTTTTTGCAAGTACAAACATAAGCTTCTGATCTTCAGTATACCTGAACCTTGTTCAAATGGTGTTTCCATGGATAGCTACAAGAAATTGATTTTTAAATAATGACGAAGGATTGCTTTGTCATACTATAACAAGGAATGGCTCAGATAAATGCATGTTACTATATATTATCAGTTCTATTGCTACTGGAATGAGGTCCACAAAAAAAACATTTTTTAATGTAATTTTTTCAGATTCATTCCTGTCCTCACTCTGGGGTACCAAAAAAATAACTTCATTGCCTTAGTCTCTGCTGCCATCACTCCACCAGCAGGAAACTCCCCCTGGCACATTTCTTCATTGGCCACCCTTGGCACAACTAGTAAGCACTTTCTTGTTATACATAAGAAAAAAATATTAAAAATCAAAATAATTGGCTCGGTAAACTCATCTGGCATAATTTTCTGCAAATACGTCTGCAAAATTCTGTGTCAGGAGTTTAACATAATGTCAGTCTGCCAAGTTGCAGTCCAAATGGTACCACAACTCAAAGTAAAATGTCAGTTACCACAATTCCACATTTTTGAAAGAGAAATACATATTACAAGTGATGGTACTGTTTAAATAAACAAACTCTCACCTATAGTGCTAGCTCACCATATGTATCGTAATACATTTTCAATCCTATACTGACATCTTTAGCTTGAAAATCCAGACCATATACATATACACTAACAAATTTGAAACTGAAAGAGAACCAGAGACACACAAATATACAATTCTATAAATGGCTTAGACCTGAAATGAAGTTTTTAAGAAACTCTACACTTTCTTCATTTCAGAACATTAGATTTCACTCCATCTTATAACTACTGGAAAAGAGACTCACCACAACAGATTGCCAGTTAAATGTGATACTGTAGAGGACATATTAAAGACCTTTGTCTTTGTCTATAAAGTTTTGTTGCGAGTTTCACAGAAGCTTAAAAGCATCACACACACTGGGAGGATTCAGTTAACACTGCCTGAACTCTTCTACTGGTCATAAGTTTGATGTGTGAGGGACAGAAGTTTGCTTTTACTATATAATAATAACGTATCTATGAAAAGAAAGGATTTAAGCTGTTTGACAGCCTGTGAGTAGTGAATAACAAGACATATATACAATTTAAGATCAATCTGCTTTTTTCCTGTCAGAACATCTGAATTATCTTCAATGTCATGCACAAAGTATTATGTCAGGTAATTCACTCGCCAAACAAACTTAAGAGGCAGAATCAGTTGTGAAACATGCTGCATACTCTTGACTCAACAATCATTAAACAGTTCTTTCCACCCCCATGGTATACACTCTGAAAAGAAATTAAAAAATGCTTAGTTTGATGTTACCAAATCGCTATTACAAATCTCCCAGAGTCAGATAAGTCCACGGTGGAAGGGACTGCACAATGTCACACACACAGGCACACTACTGAGAAAAAGCAGAAACATTGTGATGAATGTTAAGAAAGGACAACAAAATAAAAGCAAACTGGAAATCAATGCATTAATTGGTATTTCCAACTTAAGTAGAACTTTATATTTGAGTATTTATCTGAAATGCATTGAAGTGCCACTATCAATTCGTGACCTGACTTGAAATTTGCTCGTTATATTGCAAAACCTTGATTTGATCGCTGACACATGAAAGAATAATTACACACAGGAGATTTCAGCTACAAGATGATACATATTCTGTGACACAGGACTTGGACATGGCTTACATTTTTTCATTTTCTTGGGAGAAACCTCTCTCTGCAGGTTGGTTTTTTTAGAACATTTTACACAAACCTTTTTAGATCAGTCTTTCAAGAAGCAATAAACTGCGATCAGAAAAGGAAAACACCAGCTAGCAGAAGTACACATTAACTGCTGTGGTTCTGTACAATAGAAGAAAATGCAGTAAAGAACATGTTAGTAGGGCCAGAATTCGGTTCACCATGGACCAAATTTTTGTGCAGATTCACTCTACATCTTTCACACAATTTAGCTGTATTATAGATTTTATTATATTTTTCTCTGAACAACACAACACTCAGGATCCTACAATATAAATGGCACTTTATCTCAGAACAAATACACTATAAACTAAGAGCAAAGGTAAACATACAATCAGCTGCTTCCAGTAGAGACAGTCAGAAACTTAATATATTGAGATTTAATGTGCAGTCTTTCTATCTGAAATGGCAATATTTTGACACTAGAGCAAGCCACATTATTTAATAGTGAAATGATTAGTTAGCTTTCATTTTTCACATGTATTTATAACATAAAATCTCTAAAAGGTGCCACAATTTATATTCAAATTTTGACAGACATCAGTCTCATCAGGTCTGTATCATACCCTGTATGTAACAGAGACACCCTAGTTCTCTAATCCCTTTGCAGAAGTGAAATAAAATTATTCCTAGGTGTACAAATTAGAGCTGATACAATAAAAGCAAACAACCACAACTCATATTCAGCTAAAATGGTGATGGTTTTTGAGAAGAGAATCAGGAAAGATAGGATAGAAATTCCCTAAAAATAATTAGAAAATAATAAATCTCATATAAGTATTTGCAAAGGAGTTTTTAAAGAATATAAACTCTGTGTCTTTTTTAGGAAAAAAGTGAATCTCAGGTTGACATATAATGCATAGACTGGCTTTGCAGAAAGTTCACAAAAAGTATTCAGCAGAGTGTTGAAAACAAGGTTTCTATAGCAACCCATGAAATTAGCAAAATAGAGGAAATATACTGAAGTGAGGCCAATACAGTTGTATTGGAACAGATGGAAGCTTTACTATTTCACAAATTAAAGCAGAGTATTACTGAAGAGGAAAAACTTGAACTTCATCCAAGCCGAGGAAAGTTAAAAACCAGGAGGGACTATGCTCAAATGGAGGCAAGAAAAAATGAACCACAGAACAAATGGGAAGAGAACTTCAGAAGACAAAACTTAAAGAAATATTAATTGCAACTCTGTTAATGATAAACTATCCATTTAATAAGTTATCCTTTTATGACCCGTTTGTGTTATGTTTCAATATTCTATGTAAAACAGAAACTGAGTTTCTCATTTTTAAAACATTTATTATGGGTATAAGTTTAAAATAGTTACACTATTTTTTCAATATAGTTTCATGTTGGACTTCTGCCCCATTTTCCCCTGTGCCCCTGTATGTGCTGATGGACTCACAGGTTTATTATTTCCTGGCTAGATCATGTGCAAGACACTTGTGCACTTGGGTTGAATCAACACTGGTTGGTTTTGTATGAATTCTGACCAAAGATATGAACATGGGCTTCATAAACTGTCCCACATTCAGTGACTGCCGTAAGAAGCTACGCTGTTGATTCACCCCTTAGCTTAACACATGAGTCACATCAAATGCAATGGAGCCAATTTTCTAAAAATAGCTTGTAGCCAGCTTGGCTGCTGTCATCTCCCAATGCTCTCCAATGCCACTTTAACTAACATTAATCTATTTTCAGATAGATCACTCTGTCTAAATGATATCAAGTTGTAACTAAAACTCCCAGTGAAACTCTGCCTCGTCTTTAAATGAAAGCAAAACTCAAAAACCTCTGCTCAATTATTATTTTTTTTTCCATCTCATATATTTTATCTACTATCAGGATGGTACATTCTGACTTATTCATAAACCAAGGAGAATATTCCAAAGAGATCACATTTGTGAGCAGATCAAATGACTGGGAGCCAGACCGGATATTTCTAAATTTAAAGTCATGTTCATTTTATCACAGGTTCCTGAATAAATGTTACAATTCTACTCCTGCCAGAGCAAACTGGCCAAAACAGTATTTTTAGCCTACACAACTGGGCTACCTTAATGTTGACCCATGGGACATTAGCAAATCATCTTGCCTTGGATCCTTATATACAGTTAAAACTTCACAGAGTATTGTGAAAAGTGGTAGCAGAATTGCATTTCAAAGTAACTTTTTTCTCCACTACCTGTAAGAGCATACATTCAAAGCAGACCCAAAGCTACTTTAATTGATACTAGTTTCTACTGACCTTTGAGAAATTGCTGAAGCACCCTGAAGGGAGGTAGTAAGAAGGCATGCTATTTTGGGCTCACCTCCTACACAACAGAACACTGGCAGCTAGAGCAAGCTGGGCTGCAGCTCCTGTCACTGGCTGCATGCCCGTGATGAATGGTGCAAAACAGCTTGCAAAGTGCTTTGTGAAGACAGTTTTACTTACTCCAAGGTGTAGAATTCTCTGATGAAGATCCAAGCCTACGTTTTTTGTTTTGTTTCTTTTTTTTTTTTTTTTAATTGATCCTATAATTAGATGCTTTAAAACTTACTCCCTCACCAATCTTAGGCTAACTTCAACACGCTGTACTTAAAAATCTCAGAGAAAGGAAGTAATTGCAGATTTTTTTACTTTATTGTAGGAAAAGCAAGAAAAATTCCAAGCTCAATTTTTTAGGCACCTTCGGTAGGAAAATACAGTCCCCTCAACAAACTGTTCTTGAGAAAAAAGGCAACAAGGATATTTGTCCTCAATATACATCAGAAACCAGGGACAAGTTCATATGTATGTCATTTGGCAATCTCATGACCAGAACCCACTTTCTCCCTTTAGTAGAGATTGTTATGACATGAAGTATATGAACTTAAAAGACACCTGTACGAAAAACCAGATCAGTTCAGGGCTTAGTGTGCATGGGGCACATCTCTATCTGACAGCCGGGGGTACTCTTGCTACTAGCCAAAAGACAGATCTATAGACTGCCTCCTCTTGAAAATGTTTATCAGTGTGCTTATTGCCTAATAAAAGCACAAAGCAGGGATGGCAATGGTCCCCATAAATTTTGGGCTTGCAAGCCCCGGCCCCCAAAAGAAACAAAATGAATGAAGGGGATGCTACAAATACATGGACTTTTCAGTGGTGCAATGTTGTTATTTTTTAACTCTTAGCATGAAGAGATTCATCTTCTTGGGAAAAGCAGGAAGAACGCTGAACTTCCCTGAGAAGTGAAAACTATTTAAGTTTTGATTTTCACTAAACACATTAATTAAAGTTTGTTCAAAAAGTACTATCATTAATACCTGCATGCTTCAAAGCAAGGGTATGAAGCATGCAGCTTCAAGCTCTTTGAATAGAATGAAATACAAACTATATGGGTATTTGTAAATTCAATTTTTTAAAGGACTTTAGTATTTAACTGTGTCAGATAATATAGCACACAGAACAGTCCAACCAAATATTTCATGGTTTCTAACAGCCTAGTTCCAGCAGTTGATAACAAGAGAGAGACGCTGCACCTGAAATGGGCTGAGAATAAAATACAGAAGACTAATTCTGCAGTCAGAATTTTCATTACAGGTTAAAAAATTTATTTTTCATTAAATCTGACTTTTAAAGTCTTCCCAAACATCAGCATACTCTGTAAACAGTCTTGCCATGTGGAACAACTGCAAAAAGCCCACTTCTGTGCAGGAAACATCCACGTTTATAGTGCAGAGGAATGATTATATTATGCTCCATCTGATTGGTAATCTAACTATGGAAATCATACATTAAATCAAACAGACAGAAATGTCAGCTAGATTTAAATAAAAATGTGTTCACTGACTTTGAATGCTCCCACCGGGGCATCAGATGCTTGATCAGCCAGCTCATTAAACAACATGAGCAAGATTTGAAATTTCCTGAGAGAAAAATATGCAGAAGCAGACAAAAATCATTGTCATGAAAACAGTCAAATTCTCACCATTTAGACAAATAAATATATATTTAATACCTATGTTGAGATTTCTTTGGTAGACTGAGGACTTTAAAACACTATATGAAGAGAAACACTTATAGTAAGAGCCAAGACAATAATAAATATTCATGTTACTTTGTCATATAGGATATATTGTGGTAAGACAAAGTATGTATTTGCATTTTTTTTTCCAGCAACTGATACAGAGTATTTGCATATATATTGCTAGCAATTGCCTGCCACAAAATCCTCACCTGCCTCAACTGAAAGCAATTTTTTTGGGTGTCTGACAGCAACCTTTTACCTCTCTTGGAAGGCTCTGCAAATTAAAGGATTTAGCAATATGATAACCAATTATCTGTCTGAAAATGAAAGATTCCATTACTAAATTGGCTTGTAGAATCCTATACAGGAGGATATTGCTGTTTTTACTGATATTCCTGTCATTCCAGTTGTGCTCTATCTGCTTGTACCTACACATAAAAGAAAGGCCATCTGAATCAAATGTCAAGCAAAAGAAGATCCCTACCAGGAGAGTAAGTTGACCCACAACTAGTAGAAACAGTAAGGCTTATTTTCTTACAAGTTAACACTAGCCATCTCCCACACAAACATTCAATAACTAATAAAAAATTACTTTAAAAAATACAGCCTTCCACTATGAACCTTTGAGGTTTCTACCATCTATATGCATCCCACTACAATACCATCATTTTCTTCTCAATAACTGTTGTTTATAATTCCCCTTCCATTTCTTAGATGTTTACACATGTGTACATGCTTGACTCATGCTTGTGAAGTGTGCTTAGACACACAAAGTTCATAAGCATGCTTATGCCAAGGCTAAAAAATATGAAAGCTTTATTTTAAAAAGAATGGAAGTTTGGCTGAAATATGTAAAAACAGAAAATGAGACAATGGAAACACAAAGATCTCTGATATTGGAGGATAAGCTGGAATGAATTGCAAACCACAGGTTGAAAAGAGCAATCAAAGCACTTTTTATGATCAGGAAAAAGACATTCAGAATATCTCTTAATTCCAAAAAATACCATTAAGGACTAAAGGTGAGCAGGATGATTCAAACTCAGAAAGAATAAAATGTGGAGAATATGTGGAAATGGCTTGATCATTCCAGATTCTGGATCAAATTGGTTCTCTAAAATTTATATCACAGGGCTTATGAAAGACTCAGAACTTTTCAATAACTTGTTTTTAAAAAATAAAATCCTACAATTATGAAATGACAAGAGTGAAAGAGGAGTCTCAGAAACAAGTGGCATTGAGAAGGGCTACCACACCAGTTCCCAAAGCTCTAATGGCTCATTTCTCTCCACTACGTTCCAGTGAGATGTAAAGTATTAATATAATCCAGTATACAATGAATGGCAGTCTTGTTACATCTGTATTTCTCTAGATAGTTAAATTCCAAGGCAGAACTTGTTGTTGTGTTTCTTTTTCCTTAATACATTACACACATTTTTTGCCACATGTGCCCTGACCTGACTCAACTGCTGGATTTTAGTATATGCTATGTGTTGGAGAATATGAAAGGAAAAAAAATAAAATTAAATCTGTTCAGTCACAGGAATTAAACAATTCCATATTTGATCCATCCCTCTTCATACCCAGGAAGAACTCTCTATAAATAGCATTACTGACAATGCTGAAAATGAGATTTTATTGCATGTCTTACATAGTTATCTCCATTTCAGATAACTCAGTTATTTTTTAAGTCACCATCCATATTTTACAGCTGCTTGTAAAATACTTCTGTAAGGTTCAGAGTCAAGTTATTGAGAAACACGTCTTTCTTGCATTATTGGCTATAAGGTTTTTCAGTCCTATTATTTTTTCTTTCTGTAGTTGTCATGCCCTTTTTTCTTTGCATCCAATCATTTAAATGTGAACAAAATGTTTCTGGATGAATTTTAAAAGTACTGATGTATTGTCTTCGTTATTCATGTCACAACTTACGTCCTGACTCAGTATTCAGAAACACTGTAAGCAGGGGACGTTTGGATCTTAGACAACTTAAAAGGTCTTTGATTAAATGTGGATTGGTAGATTTTGTCATTAAAATGAGCAGAGGCATTAAACAGCTCTCCTATGAAGAAAGGCTAAGAGAGCTAGGGTTGTTCACCCTGCAGATATGAAGGCTCTGGGGAGACCTTATTGTGGCCTTTCAATATTTAAAGGGGGCCTAAAAGAAAGATGCGGACAAACTTTTTAGTAGGGTACAAGAATATTGGTACAAGAGAACCACTCCAAATTCCTTTACTGTTGTGCTGATCAAAAAGCTTACAGCTAGGTGGGTAGCACCAGATCAAGCAATGAAAGAATGAAAGGCCTATCCTGAGAAGAAGGTTTAGTACATGTCCATCAAATCAAACAAAATTGAACTAATAGGACCATCTGTTCCATTAAAAACCATTTACAAATGAAAGCTCCAGATTTTGTATCTTGTAAGGTACCCTTTCTTTCCCAACCCTTAGCAGAATACTATGGGCAGATTTTACTAGGTTATCTTCACATAAACTCTATTATCAGCTATATTTTCCTCTAAAACATGTCAGGACAAACACCGGTGCTCTCCTTCCACAACAGCAGCCAATACTTTAGAGTTCATATATCCTCCAGCCATATCACCTGACTTCAAATGCTCATTGATGCATAATGCTACCCTAGATGTCAAGATATGTTTCACAGCTGCAGTGCCTCTGTATCTTAAGCTGCTAAGAAGGCAAGCTTCTTCCAATTCAGGAGTGTTCTTCAAAGCTGAGAAATACAATTACCAGTGCACATTTAGTTGTCTTCCTAAGTCAGAGAATAAGTACAGTAAATGGCTTTAAAAAAAAAAATACAGACTTCTCATGCTCTGATGTGTAGATTACAGTTTTTTAGTATGAAGAACAGAATATCCTCTTTCACTTCAATTAAGGAAAAGTAATTATTCAGTAGAAGCATCCTCTTTCAATTAATGTTTCACCTTTGTAAGACTGTCCTATATAATAATTTGTTGAAAATCCACTTGTACCAAATTCAAATGAATTTTAAATGAATGAATGAATAAATACATATTTTTTAAATAAATGCAGAGGAAGGCTTTTATAAATGAAAGAAAATCAAAGGTGAGTACCTGATACCTAAAAATGTTAATGCCAAGCTTATCCTTCTGTTGCATCTATTGATTAACTCACAATTCAGCTGATACCCCACAGTGCCCCATTCTTTAAAGTGGAGCACAGTGATTCCATGTCTGCCACAGAGGCCATTAAGACAAACACTGCAGGTGGATTTGTAAATGTCAAGTTGAGCTTACACCGATAGCAAACACATTACATTTTGATTTGTAAAATGAACTTTGTATGAAAATAAAAAGATGAAGAAATCAAATAATACATAGACATTGCTGATAATATAACATTATGATCTCTCAGCCATTAATTATTATGTGAAAAATATGGCATTCAACAGTTGGTTGGAAGGTACTTATTTCTGCTTTAAAAACCTGCTGGTTTAAAAACTTTTTCCCACACGTGAGCATGCATAATGTAAGTTAAGGCCTAACTAGCGATTTTTGCTGACTAACTTAACAGAATGGCCAAAACCTGAATATGTCATGAAAACCAAAGTAGGCCAAAAATACTGTACTCTTCAGAGCTGAAGAGCACAGCTAGGCTCTTCAATTATTTGTAGCCTGTAGCTGGCCCATAAGGCACTGCCAAGAGGTTAAATACCACGCAACTGAGAGGCATTCTTTGCTGGAGAAAAGAGATGAAGGGAGAATTACAAGCAAAGCATCAGATGTTTCCCACATCTATCTCCTTGGCTGCAAGTGCTCTGCTCAATAATACTTTTCCACTGTGAACTTGAAAGTTCTCCCTTAGTACTTAGCACACATAGGGAGTACCTACATAATTTCCATCCCAGCAAAAATTATCTGCAGCTTGCCACTTCCAGCTTCTACAGCTGGATCCTTCATGCAGGATTGTATCCTTACTGGCCATTCTATTCCTGCCGCAGCTCAATTTAATCCTCAGAACTGCACTGATACATACATGAGCACAAACACAAAATAATGGTTTTCTAGCCCACTCAGTTGTCTGTTTTGCCAATCCTTCCCCCTTCTAAAACTAGATGAGTAAGTAGCTATAATATGGGAACATTTCAGAGAACTTGCATATTACTGAGGAGTTCTGCTCTTCAGAGTATTTCAGTCTATGACACAGTTTGCACTAAATTACTTTAAAGTAAGTATAAAGCACTGGCAGTCTGCTCGTTAAAAAAAATGAAAACAATAATCCTAACTCTGAACAACTGCTAGTGACAGATACTTGAATGATGCATTTCAATAGTTGCTACTTTTTTTTTTTTTAATGTTTATTGCCTCTTCTGGTCAAATTCTCAGAGCTTTTATTAACAACTGAACTACTAAACATGGGATATGAAGGAAGAGAAAAAAAAACAACACCTTGGATCTGTCTGCTATTTTCAGAGAGCTATACCAGCATCCCACATCAGATCACAGCCAACTCCACCACAGTTAGGAGTGGCACTGAGCCACAACTGATGAATAACTGAGAGGGAAAGCATGTTGGCTTGTACTCAGCCCTGTCCTACAGACATCTGTGTTACAACCAGCCAACTCAGAGTACAGAGTACTTGCTCGTCTGTATTTGTCAAATAGCTGTTAACAAGGCTATATGTAATTCATATGCACTATATAATTTAAATATAAGATGTATAAAATATGTTGCGTGTTATAGCACTGTAATTAGAAACCGTGTGTTAACTGTTTCATCAGAATGATTTATATTAATAGCTGTTAGTAGAAAAAATGACTCTTTTATGCCACTTTGAGGTCTTTCATATAAAATTTGAAGAGCTACTTGATAATCTTCCAGTGAAGCTTTTTCACCAAAACATGTAATCCAATTAAAATAAAAACAGTAGTGCATCATAAAATTTTACCAAACTCCCTGGTGAAAGATTTTATGAACACTTTGGCATGAAATAAAATACTATGGTGGGGTTTTTTGTTTGCCAGTTTAATTGCACGTTCAACATTCCACTAATTTATACTGGCCAAGAACAAAATACTTATTGTTTAATTCATCTGCTTTCCTATTACTCACTGACTTAGGGCTTGGTTGTGTTTGACCAGTATTTTTAGCCCCCTTTTTTCACACAGATAATTTTAATTTAACATTGAAGCTACCAATTCAGCATTTCTCCCTCAATGACTGGCAGCACTGAGCATTCACACACACAAAAAACACTCACAGAATTTAATATTAATAGCAGCCATAAACCAAAATTTTGTCTTATTCCATTGCATGCTTTTTCTTTTACAAACTAATTAACAGTACTGGTCAGAAAGTTCTGTTTTCTACTATCTGAACACATGAACTCTAGCAGTGAAACTGTTAGAAAGGCTCTTGATTATTAGATTCTGGTCAGCTTGACTTGCTTCTAGCAATCTTCTCAAGGCAGTCTCCTTCCTGCTCAGTAAAAAACCCTTCAACCTTTGTCTTCCTTCTCTCAAGGCTGAGAAGCATACAGTACAATCCCTTCCTCCAGGATTGTGAGATTTTCCTCCTGTAGCTTGCTACTGCAGCGGATGGCTTATTTTCTCCCACTAGATTGTTACAAGAGCAGCCTCAAAAGAAGGAAAAAAGGCTGACCTGCTGCTGAGCTGAACACATTAACACTAGGTTAATGATCGATAACTCAGCTAGCATTTTCTTCCATGTGTTTTAAAATGAAGCAGCATCAGAAGAAGCAGCTCTAAAATCTGAATAGTGCAGATACATGTGAATTTATTATTTAATCATGCACTCCTGTTCCAGAATTACAGATTGTCAAAAGATTTTCTGATAAAGTCTTGCCTCAAGAGCAGCTTTTGCTGAGACAGAAAGGCTATGTACCAGCATGAGGTCATACTTCACTGAAGGAAGAGGACTTCACCGCTGGAAGCATTCAAATGTATGTAATCCTTGTCATAAAGCTGTTAGTGGTCTGATCTTTCCCAGTACTCAATAATCCTTAAGAAATACATATTACTTTGTGACACTGTAATTGTAGAAACTACTGATGCCTACTTCGCTGTGAGCCCAAGTAAGTTCCTGTCCAAATATACTGTTTCAAAACTTGCCCTTAACAAGTGCCTGAAAATTTTGTGATTGATTACCAAGGTTTCAGCATTATCTTCTTTCTTCTCCCAAGGCTTCTGCAGACCAGCTGAACAGAGGACAGGGTGACACAAAAGCTTGCTATTAGGGTGACTAACAGTCTGGGGAACTAAGATCTGTTAAAAATATTCAGCTAGTGTTCTGTCTTCTGCAGAAGAACATAAACAGTTCAAAGAAGCCACCACCTTGTATGCCATAGTAGCACCAAAAATTCATGGTCTTGAGAAGGCTCTGTATATATACCACACTTGAAAAGAAAAGGAACATTGATGGAGAGACAAACAGAAAGATGTAAAGAATAAAAGATATCTCTGATAAATTGAGGAACTCTTGATTAATAAGGGTAAGCAGCTCTCACTAGCCTGTGTTTCCACAGAAAATGAGGTTTTGGACAGAAACAGTTCTAACTCATCAGAGGTTAAAAAGCATTAAGACCTTATTAAAAATAGAAGCACAAGGAGTTTCTTTGTTGGGAAACAAAAGTGATTGCAGTCTTCAGCTAAGATGTTAATGAAACAAATTTTAAGAGATGTCTTTCCTGCATTAGAGAAATAAAAAAAGGCATTTTTAAGTACTGCTAACTTGCTATCTTTGCCACAGATTACTTCTATCCCTTAACAATACATCAATGCATTAAGCTATGCAGAAATATCCAAGCTAGTAAGCTAATGAAAAGCTTGGATACTAGTAACAGCGCAGCCACAGTAAGACTGAAACCAAATACTATGACAAAACCTGCCTGAGAAGCTGGATATTCATTTAGTCTACACTAAGCTTTGGACAACTAACAGTATTTTTAAAATAGCTTCCAAGTATCTATATATGCTGCAGTCATTGCACTGTTTGCATAAACATTTATTCCCTCATTTAACTAATGAAAATAACAGCACCAAAAATTGATAATAAAAACTAGTGAATGGAAAAAAGGGGCTTGATTCAAAGACAATTTTATATTCTATTAGAGCTCTTGACCATGGTAAACAACTCCAAGCTACCCAAAAACATAACTAAACTCTTATTTAGCACAAACAATAAACTGGCTAAAAAAACCCTCCTCCTAGACATTTTTCTTATATTCCGCTTTGCCACAGACTGCTGCTAAGGTTTTGCTCCAGAGAGATGAAGTTGTTCCTACAGGTTTATGAGTCATTAGGTCTAAATAGCCAAAGAAAAATGCTTGCAATACTAGCAGTTTTCGCTACAAACTGCCAATGAATCTATTATGTTGAGAAAATTCTTTTTTTGAAGTGCAAGTAACGGAGGAGTTCTTCAATGAAGCTGAACAGCATATTTCCCTCAGATAATCAATATGCCTAAACAGAGAGCCCCGTACAAAATGTCTGTAGAAAATATTTAGGGACTTCTTACAACTCCAGGAAAATATTGTCACATGACCTACAAAACAATCTCTGTGATACATTTGATGGAGACCTGTTGGACTATAGAGAAGCCAAGAAGTGAATCTGGCCTGAGAAGAAACCTTGGCCTCTTAAGGTAAGCATGATTTAATTATCTTGAAGGGACGGTAAATAATTTTTTTTCAGGCACATGCAAACTCTGCTTGCAGTTGAAGCACACAAAGGTTTGCTTCACTCATTCTCCCAGACCGATCAGAAGCTATCAGGATAGAATGAGGCCAATTCTATTTATATCAACTTTCAGAAGTGTTTATTAGATTTCACTCATCATCATCTAGGTGGTGATGATGATGATCATTATTTAGGTGGGTGTCAGATCAGTTTGCCAAGTACAAGTTTTTCATTAGATGCCATACTTAAAATAGGCTGCAGTTCTGTTACACCTCAGTATTGCACCTCTGCAAATTGGGCTACCACAGGGAGTCCTCTAGTTGCCCTGACAAAGATCATCTGATGTAATCACCTGATGCCTACAGATGAGCTCACTGAAAGGAGACAAGAGAGGCAGAAGAAGCGTGTTTGTAAGCCCGGCTTATTAGGGAAAACATGTGCTAATACAGTCAAAATAATGGACAAACAGCTGAGCATGGAGTCCCTCTAGAATGCTGCTGCAAAACAAGATAACCATGGATGGGATTAGAGAAGAAATGTTTCCTCTCTGTTCTGCATTACTGAGACTGAACAGGCATGTCATTCACGTAGCATCCAATTCCTTCCTCTAAGGTTGCAAAATACAACAAGGCACTGACAAAGGCAACTTCTGTCATACTTCTGTCTCCTGCCATGGACAAATGGAATTCAAAGTTAATACAGGAGTTTGTAACAGAGACCTATTAAACTTGCAGATTATTAAAACTGTTAAAGTTAACTTTTAGATCTACCTATTTTTTCCTAATTGAGGTCAGCTAACCTGAAGGAGATATGAAACACAGTTTAGATGTGATTAGATTTTGCCTAGATAGAAGGAAGTAATGGCAATGGTTTTAAACTGGAAGAGAGGAGATTTATTTTAGACGTTTGGAATAAATTCTTTACCATTAGGGTGGTGAGATATTGGAACAGGTTGCCCAGGGAGGTTGTGAATATCCCCTCCCTGCAGGTGTTCAAGGCCAGGTTGGACAGGGCTTTGTACAACCTGGTCCAGTGGAAGGTGTCCCTACCCTTGCAGGAGTTGGAACTAGATGATCTTCTAGGTCCCTTCCAACCCAAACCATTCTATGATTCTATTCTCTTGGACCTTGTTCATCACAAAGAAGCTCTGAAGATGCTTCCAAAACAAATGTGTATCAGTGAATATGTGCAGCTAGTAGCTGCAGCTACTGAATTGCATAGAAAGATAAAAAATTCTCCTTTCTGTCTAGACAAGTATTTTATAAACTTTATGTCTATATACAGGCTAGAGCTGAAAGAAATATTTTATGAGGCGATTCTAAAAGCTAAACTTGGGAATGTCTACACATAAAACTTCTCCTTGAAGTAGGCAGACATATACCTAGCCACCTAAAGATCTGATGGTTCATGCTTCAGAAGTGTATTTAAATAACTTACAGATAGAAGAAATCAGAAGAACCTAGGAGTTCCAGCAAATAGGCACATCGAGTTCTATGTAACCCACTACTCTTCAAAGCACAGAATGGGTATTGAGGATGGAGAAGTAGTGGAAGAAAGAGGCTATCATGCAGTCTGCTCCAGAGCAAGGAGTCACATGAATTGATCAATTTCCTGTCTTTTCTTGAGCACCAGCAAAATAAATTTTGCCTTGCTACAGAGCCTCAAAGATCTCCCCACACATAAGCAGCTTAAGCTGCTCTACTACATTTTATCTCAGTTGCACATATTCCGAAGAACATCTGCAGCATCATCTAAGAACCACCAGACTAGTTTCTTTGATTACACCAGCTTTCTGCAGTTCTGCTGCTTAGGACCATTCATGGAATGACACCTACACTCTTCTCATGTAAATAAATCTCTGCAGAATGCAAAAATTTAAATATTTTTTTTGTGTTACTGGAATGGTAGCTCAGGGCTGAAGTGGGTGCATCATCTAAACCAAATCAGATGATTTGAAAATGCACAGTCACATGAAATTACCAACATAGCAACCAAAGTAAGTTCCATCTGGTTTTGGTCATACTACCTATGCTCAGGCCAAACTTGAATGCATACCTTTTTCATAGGAAAAAGGAGGAAAAAAGAAAGAGAAAACAACAAAAAAAAAAGAAAACAAAAAAAGGGTTTGCACTTCCAGCTCTCTATACTTGGACAGGATCAAATATATGTAGACTCTAATTTGAAGAGCTCTCCCTGACATTCTTAGAAACAGATTCCGGTTTCTTTATCACAGTGACATGTAGAATTTTTCCAACCATCCAAACAATCTCATTTGCTATAAATTGGACTAACCCTTTCTTATCAGCCAAAAAGAACAATCTCTTTAATAATCTTTTATATACTGTAGGCATCTCATACTTCCTCTCTTCTGCCACTGTTTTCTAAATTAAACACTACCTGTCATGCACTGCATTTGCTAAACCACCTTCTCTTACCATTTTGCTACACACCTCTGTATCTTCAAGTTGTGTGTCCAAAACTGGGCACTGTACACAGCATCACAGGGCTCTGAGCAACCTGATCTAGTTGAACATGTCCCTGCTCATTGCAGGAGGGTTGGACTAGATGAAGTTTCAAGCATTTCTATTTTAATCAACAGAGTAAAACACAAATAGAAAGAGATGATCAAACACCCGATTATAAGCAGCAAAGTTTTTATTACTAATGAGGAAAGAACTGAAAGCAGATTAAGTTTACAAAGTCCAGACTGTTCTAACTGGGAAATCAACTAGGAGAAAAAAAGAGTACTGTGACAGTTAGGCATGCTTGATATAAATCAAAAAACCCTACAATGGTATCTTTATTATAGAGTTCCATTTCAATGTGAAGACACACTTTCAGCTCTCCAGAAAAAGCCTTCTGCAATAACAAGAGAAAAAGTTGACTGTGATGGAGCTGAGAGGAGACAACATGGGAGATGCCAACATAGCTTAAAAAAACTGTACAAAGTCACTAAGACTCACAAGAAATGGATGCCATTCAAAATGCAATTTACATGATGTGTCAAACCATCCTAATCTAAAATCACTTAAACTTATTTTTTTTATACTATCTTCATGGTGTATTGTACTATATTTCTATCTCTGCTGCTAACCCAACATCTGCTAGTAATGTGAACTCCTGTTAAAAGTATACACTTATTATCTATTTATATGTTAATGATCCTAAAATCTCTTGCACTCTCTTTGTTAAAACTATTTTATTAATGTCATAGATTACAGATGCACTGCAAACCTTTAGAGAGACAGAGGCATTCATAGAGAAAGCATCAGAATTTTTAATGTAAATCAGATGTTGGTATTTGATATTAGATTACCAAAAAAAGAGGCAGTTCACCTATAGTCAGAGCTAATAAGCACCAAAGAAATCCTAACTTGTAAATATTAAAAAATTAAGAGGATGAATCAAATGTTATTTTGCTATTTCAGGTATCATTATAGGGGAAAATCTTAGCCAAATACTCTGAAAGTTGAAATTAAACTTTATTCTTATTTCTAAAAAGGTCAAAACTGGCTTGTACTTTCATGCTTTGGCTCTATGCTGTCCTTTGCATTTCTTTTTGTATTCTGTAGGAATTCAGACATCACGAGACCTTACGTTCACCTATAAAAGGCTGAGCTGAACAATACAGCCTTAGCTAGTTTCTGCATTTTGGAGATTCCTACACACTATTACACATTTTGCAAGAACTCTTAAAAGGCACTCAGTCATAAAACTGAAAGAACGTCAATTTGGAAAGACAAAACAAAGTCTATACATTCCTATCACTAGGCTGGAAGAAGCAGAGTTTTCGTGCACTGTAGTGTGATACAACAGTGTCATGAACAGTCCTCGAAACTTAACAGATGTTTTGAGATGTCATTCAATTTTTCAAAGTGATAAAAATCACTACATTGCAGTCACTTATGCTTCTTAAGCTATAAACAACAGAAATCGATTTCACTTATTTTGCAGGCTACAATAATCTATTACTATCTTCTTCATGTAAGTTACAGTTATGGAAGGAAACTAGACAACTTCATCACTTTTGGTGAATAGCAAGGAAAGCAATCATTCCACAACAAGGGCAATTCAGGCTTTCTGAAAGTCAATTCCAGAGATGCAAAACCAAAACTATGTGTAGCACGTAAGCACACCTGCAGCTGAAAACCCCCCCATACAGTTCTTAAAAAGAAAAAACAGCAAATACTCAAAAGGCAAATTTTTGTTGAAAATTAAGCCCTTTGAAATAGGCTTGACTTCAACTTGGATAGTAATTATTAAAAAATGACCGATTGCATTAATTCTGTGAATCTTGAGCAACAATTATACTTGCCACCTGTACCATTATTGCAAAAGTATAAATTATCGAATATTACATGTTATGCCAAAATTTCCTAAGAATATACACATATGCACATACACCCTTCACCTGTAGCAACATGACAAAATAAATTCTACATCTACTTTATTATTAAAAATTCCCCAAAACTGAAATAAGATGTCAAATACACCTTATTTTCCACTGCTTCCCAAGCAATACCAAAAATGTGTTCTGCTAGTGTAAAGGTTCACCACTGTGGAATGCACTACCATTTGTGTTTAAAATATGGGAATTTATCCCCACTTTCCCTTTTCTCATAACAAGTGGTACACTTGTGCACACTAGCAAGAACATTTTCAGCTAGGACTAAAGTTAGCTGTAGACAAAAAAAAACACACCGAAAAGGCTTCAAATATAGCTCAAGGTTCATGAGGTTGAATTTTATTTTACAGTAAAATACAACACTAAGATGAAGAACACCCGTTTTGCTAAGAAGTAAAAATCAGATCATCTGTTCATATACTTGAATTAAAATAGGTAGTAGAGGAAGAAATAAATATCAGCTGTATGAAATAAAATACAAAGAAAAAAGATTCTACATGTAAAGATTAATTGACGATAACATGATTATCCAGTAATCTCCTAATTTATATGCAGTTCCTCCTTAAACAAAGAGGGGTCACAATGTGTATACAACTCCTTCACAGAAATATTGCCATGCACAATCTGTTACCTTTGATGACTGCTCTCACACCCTTTACCATATGTGCTTATTGAATGTTAGTTCATGAACAGGAGTAGGTAAAAAAAAAACAATGGTGGTTTTAATAATATTTGTCTGAAATAAAGCATATCAATTTGGCAAGCATACTACCACTAAGGCACTAAGTGTAATTCATCATACTACTCCTTTATATAATTACAAATCTACTCAGAAGGATGTAACAAATAAGCTTTTCTTTGCTTAAGATAAGAGCCAGATACTCACAAAGAAGGGTCTTGGACCAGATCTTTAAGGTTTATCCCACTACGATCCTCGGCAAGGTTCCTGAAGCAACTGTCACTCACTAAAAAAAATAGAAATAAAATTAAAACAAAACAAAACAAAAACAGAGAAATAAAGAGGTGGAAATTTAAGAGCAGAACAATTTTTTTTTTATTAACTAGAAACATTTTTTTGGTGTTTGAATTTGAATGTTTTGAATTTTAATTTTTGGTGTTTGGAATTTGAATGTTCATATATGAAGCCTGATTTTCAGTGATGTTTTACTTAATTTAAAGATATGTCAACTCAATGTAAAGTGACAGACACTGTATCACAGATTACAGGGAAACAATCAGTTTCAGATGGTGTTCTTACTACTTTACCCCTGGCTACAAGGACATCTCAAACACAAACACTGGATGTGCAAGTCTAAGCAGATATCCATACACTTAACAGCAGGGTCTTTAATCATGCACCAGCCAGTATTCTTCTGCTACTCAGAAACTGTGATGGTTACTATGTATTTAAGTTCACAGTTGTTCATGGGTTAGCAGAGATGTTTAATATGAGCAGTAATTAATCACTTAAGAGCAAAAATGTTAATGTAATAATTGAAACTACAACACAGTTTTCACAGAAGTTTTAAAGAGTATTAGTGTGCTTTCATTTACCTTACTGCATTTAAAAAAAAATGACATTATTTAAATATGAAACTCCAAATCTGGTCTCTTTTCTAGTTTTCTCAGGACATTCCTGCAAGTGGCCTCATTTCTCTAAAACAATGCCACAGTCAATTTGAAAGGTGGAAAAAAAAGTAAGGACACAAAATTGGCATCAGTTCAAAGGAATTACTCTTATTTTTGAGTACAGCAAACTTTCTCAAGGACACAGTGGGTTGTGATACGGCCAAATCAGTGTAAGGATCAATTTGCCGTAACAAGCAAAGTCATCTGACTGATAGAAGAGAGCTTTTGAAGAAATGCATTCCTGCTCATCTTCCAACACAGAACACATCCTCACCTTTCATGAAAGGGGATGTGTTTAAAATCATCTGCAAAAGCAAATGCTCCTACTTCGTTCTCTCTAAAGGCAAGACACTTTTTAGCTTACATCTGTAAGTATTTAAGTGCTTCACCAGCCTAAAAAAAATGAAAGTAATTCCCAGAATGTTTTTTTCACAAATTATGATACATACTGTGACAGACCTACCTAACACACTAGAAACTTTAAAAAAAAGCCTGTTAGTCTACTGGGACATACAGATACTGTAAGAAAGAGTCCCAGAAGATGGGGCTGGGGTACTGGCTCTGGCTCTCGCATAAAGTCTAACAACTAACAGTATATGACAGCAACAGCAGTATTTATCAAGTGCGGATAACTTTAAGTAGTTTACCCACTTGGCAGCTCAACACTGTAAGAACCAGTTGATGTCCTAAGCTTCTCTTATCTGCCATCTCTGAAAATGCTGCCTAACAGTTGCTTGTCACATGAGACCCCTGAAAGCCAGGCAGTATATCACACAGAGCCTCTTGTCTCTGAAATGAGTGTCACAGATCTTCAGTTTAAACAGCAGGTACTTGTGCTAACAAAGTCTAGAATTTCTACCTTTTTCTCCTGAGACAATTTAATCATAATCTCAATATTAAACTGAAAATTTACTGTAATGAGTTCTCAAGAGCTACCTGCTTTGCCAAGGAAAGCTCAGATTGAACACCCTAGGCCTTCACAAATTTTTCATTTCCATGCCCATCTACTGCATTGAACCCAAGCTCCTTGAATTTACAAGTCTCTAGATCCTGAATGAAAGGAGCAATTCCAAGATCAGCAAACATGCGAACAACATACAGTCTAGCTTTTCTGAGAGAAAAAAAATCCCAGGAAACTTTATATTTCATAGTTCGCATTTCCTCTTGTCAAATTTGAAAACAAAACAGTACACAAAACATTTTATCAACTTTATCAAGATTTATGTCTTGTCATAAATCCTACACTAGTGATGTATTGACATATATCTTATGCCAACTATACATTGTCAATAAAAATTATGATTTATGTTTTTTCACTAATCACAAAGCAAACATTTCTTAAGTATTAAATATTTATTCTAAATATGCTGGATTTTCAGTGTCTAAAAAACCATTTAAAACTCTTTAAAAGTAATCAAAATTATAATTAAACTATTGCAACTGTTCTAAAACTTTCTACAAGGGAAAATGAAAAATACTGATGTGAAATTATTTTATTAGTAAAACTGGCCATAATTTTTCTGTATAATTCATGAAGTCTATTAAACAGAACGTGTTTGAAATAAACATTTAAAATGAAAGCCTAGACTTGCCAGAGATTCTCTCTGAGTTGGAAAGACATGGACTGATGGATAAGGGATTGGTAGGATGGTCTTACTCACAAGTTTTGTGGTTAATGGCTTGAAGACCAAGTGGAGACCCAGTGACATGCAATGTTCCTTGAGAACTGATATTGGGACCAGCACTGTTTAACATCTTCATCAGTGACACGGACAGTGAGATTGAGTGCGCTCTCAGCAAGTTTTCTGATGACACCAAGCTGTGTGGTGCACCTGACACACTGGAGGGAAGGGACACTGTTCAGAGGAACCTTGATGGGCTTGAGAGGTGGGCCCACGCCAATCTCATGAAGTTCAACAAGGCCAAGGGCAAAGTCCTGCAGAGGGATCAGGGCAAACCCAAGCACAAATACAGGTTGGGTGGAGTATGGATTGAGGACAGCCTTGAGGAGGAGGATTTGGGAGTCTTGGTTAATGAGAGGCTCAACATGACCCAGCAATGTGTGCTTGCAGCCCATAAAGCCAACCATACTCTGGGCTGCATCAAAAAAGGCATTACCAGCAGGTTGAGGGAAGTGATTCTCCCCCTCTACTTCTCTTCATGAGACCCCACGTGGAATACTGTGTCCAGTTCTGAGGCCTCCAACTTAAGAAGGATTTGGAGCTGTTGGAGCAAATCCATAGGAGGTCCATGAAGATAATCAGACGGCTGGAGCACCTCTGCTACGAAGGCAGGGTGAGAAAGTTGGGGTTATTTAGCCTGGAGAAGGTTTCAGGGAGACCTTACAGCAGCCTTCCAGTACCTGAAGGAGGCCCACTGAAAAAAAGCTAAGAGGGACTTTTTCCAAGGACATGTAGTGATTGGATGAGGGGGAATGGTTTTAAGCCAACATAAGGTAGATTTAGATTAGACATTAGGAAGAAACTAGTGTAAGGGTGCTGAGAGACTGGCACAGGTTATCCAGAGTAGTTGTGGATGTCCCCTACCCCTGGAAGTGTTCAAGGCCAGGCTGGATGGGACTTGGAGCAGCCTGGTCTAGTGAGAGGTATTCCTGACCATTCAGAGGGGTTGAAACTAGATGTTCTTTAAGGTCCCTTCCAAACTAAACCATTCTATTATTATAATACCCTTTTTATGAATGAAGATGAAAACTGCAAATCTAATTAGGAGAGCTGCACAATATAAGCTTTTGCTAAAAAGACTAACTCACCATCAGTCAAATACTTAGAAACTTTGAAAAAGGTATTAATCTCATCCTCCCCCCACCTTTATTTTGCACATTGAGAAGGTGCAAATTTGCAAGCAAGCCTCCTCTTAGGTTACTGTTCTAGCCCAAATCAAAAAACATACATGCCTCAAATAAATATGGAAATATTTCAAATACAGTTCTAACAACAAGGAATTCCAACAGTTCAGTATATATTCACCAAAATGAAATTTCTGAAAACTAACATTTTACTATAATTGACAATTAAATTACTAGCATTGACAGCAACAGGACAGATTCCAGTGAGAGGATCTGATTTGGTGGAACAAGCTGGAATGAGATGTCTTACAAGAAGACTATGGCACACTTTGCTGACCCGCATACAAGCACAGCCTTGCTCCCTCACATCCTTGCAAACTCTAACCCATGAAAGAAAACAAGTTTTCAGTGGTAAACACAGGGTGGAGGCAATCAAGCAGAGTAGGAACTACATTTCTCACAGCTTAGGAAACCATAAAACAACACTGCATGTATTTTTAAATATGGTATACTCTGATTGAAATGCAAGCTATTTTAAACATGGTTTATGTTTATGACATACTATGAAACTATGTTTGGTGGTATGGCAGAAAGATCAGGATGATCAATGGTGCTCTAAGGTTTGAGGGAAGAAAAGGCAGCAGAAAACTTTGCAGCACAGCCACAAATTGTACCACATACACAAGGGCCATGACTAACTTCTTAGTTAAAAGGGAGATGTTTGCACAGGACATCCAAATGAACACAGATTTAATGCAAGATTTTATTGCCTTGTTTCAAAATGCAATTATTTTTTTTTACTGCCAAAAAGTTTATAAAAGCTAGTATTTTAAGCAGTGTTGAGTGCAGGGTTTGTGAAGAAATATAGAATTGTTAATTGCTTCCCTTTACATATACACATGTAGCTGAACCTCTGATCTGTATTATACCCCTCACATATAATTCCTTACAGAAAAGAAGAATCACCAAAAAAAACCCAAAACAACCCACAAAACAAAAAAAGCTCCTTAAAATGCACTGACTCCATGGAGTATTGTACATACAATCACAGTCTACAATGTACTAGAAATGTATTTTAAGAAATTAAATACTGGTATGAATATTACAGGCACAGACTAAACCTACTCCTGCCACGGAAACACGTACTCTGAAAAACATCAAACTAAGGAGAAATCCCTGAACATCTATGGATCGGTTTGACTTCCAAGTAAGCTGTAATACATATTAAAAGTGAAGAGGTTTTAGCAACAGTTTCAAGTGTCCCAACATTCATCCTATTTCAGCTCCTGGTATGCATCACTGATGTTCTGTTTCTGACCCATGTCTAGTCTTGTGCACAGGAAGTAACGAAGATGGGAAGCCAACTAACTGAACCATTGTGAAGCCTTCTCACTTGGCAGTTATGAACTTTGTCTTTGCTTTCTTTAACAGAGTTTAAAATTACACCATACTGAGGAAAAATGGATCATTAGCCTGTTGATTTCCAAAATGGGAGTTAGAAGAGAAGTACTTCAACTCATAAAATTAATATTTTCTTCAAGTGGAGGGAGGATATATTTTAATGTTCAACAATTTGAAAATAATATAGCCCCTTAAAACTGTCACTTCATCTCCTACCCCACACAATGCATTCCCAGTAAACAAAAGGCCCCTTTAGATCAAAGCACTTCCAATTCTACAGCTGCTAATAGTTATTACCATATTATATTCTTTAGAAAAAACACAATCATTACTCTCATAAAATGATGGGCTATCTATAGTTTGATAAAGAAAATTAATAATAATGCCTATCTCCCCAAAATCAAAATATGCAATTCTAGAAAACTACCTGCCACGTTTCCCTCTTGTTTCTCAAAATTCAGAACTGCTTTTAAACTAGTTGTGGTTACAAAATGGATAAAAACCATCCTGACAACAAAAATGCTATACTCAGAAAGAGAGTCATTGAGAACTGTGATTAACTTCAAAAATACATGGACTACTACAACATTGAACAGCGCAAGATACCAATTTCTTATATTTTTGTCTTTTAGTGATAACACCATTAAGTTCAGTTTTCTTCACCTGTCTCCAGTATTTTTGGCAGATTTTCCACAGCAGATCTCTCTTCCTTACCCCACTTTTTATAGTATTGTTTATATTTTTATATGAGATTCACCCTGCAGCTCATAAAATAAAAAAAAAAAAAATAAAATTAAGGCACTTGGGATGTTCTGGAAAATACTTGTCTGGCACAGCATTGTATTCTAGTCTGGTTTTGCTTGCAGTAAAACATTCTTCAGAAGTCTTATTTCAGATTCAGACAGTTCTGTTCTATGCACTGCATGCAAATGTAGAAGGATTCAAGTATTTTGTTTTTATAGGCTCAACTTTATACACACTACAGCAAGCACCCACTTTTACCTACTGTAATTTTATATATTGTTGATTTCACTGCAAAGGAAGCTTAGGCTTTCGGATATAAGGTAAAAAAATTTTTTTCAGACATTAAAACATCTCTCTTCCAAAGCCTGTTCTCCTGTAGATACAGAATTCTTGTCCTATAGGCAAACCTTAAAGGAAGCAAAGGAATGGGATAGTAGCAGAATGTAAACACTGATTCTCTTACTCTAAATAGTTTTAAAGCATTTTGCCTGTCCCATGAAAAGTAACATCAGAGATAAATGTCCTGCCTCTTTTCTAAGCTATGGCCATATTTTGCCAGTGACTGCATGTGAACCAGAAAACATACAATAAAACAGATGGCATATTACAGAAAATTTCCAGCACTTTCATCAGATCTACTATAGTAGACAGCAAAATAATAGCAAGAAGAGCACTTAAATTATGTGTATATCTGCCACACAAATTCCTCTGAAATATTTACAGAATAAAAAGTACTAATCTGCATGCAAATTGCAAATGCTTATAACTGCTAAGAAAATATGTTGTCTGCAACTAGCAGAAATAATGCAGGCTGGTTTCCTAAGAAAGTGGGATCTTTGTTCCCTAAATGGCATTCACTATCACTATAACAAATCCAGATTCCTTTGATACCCACACAAGGAAGAAAGCTAAAGCCTAAAGCTAATATAAAGCCATGCATGCAAAAGCACCAGTTGATATCAAATTGCCTTCTCAATGGGGGTAATAACCTAAGTCTCCTCTTCACCTGGCTGCTAATTTTCACTTATTTTATAGATAACAGTGTCCTTCAAAATTATTTTATTACATTGTGGTTATGTTTTTATTACCCTGTTATCACTATTTATTCATACATAGGTTAAACAGGTTTAAAAATGGGAAACCGAAAGAACAGTGGAAAGACTGAAGGATGACATTATCTTTTGATCACGTAAGCCTTGTTTTCCCATGGCAATCTAAAAACCATTTTCAAAATTGCAAGGTGTCCATGCACACCAAATTTCAAATTTCCTTCCCTTTTCATTTCCATTTTAAACTGAATTCTGCTAAAAATGGACATAAGCAAATGCAGTCATAAAATGTTAGCACTTTCAGTTTTAACCATCTACTTATCAACAAAATTAGTTGAAGCACCTGAACATAGTTACTAAGAGGAAGGTACTGTGCTATCTAGACAAACATGACACAGTGGAAACCATTTTAAAAAACGAGTTAAAGCACAGTAGTATTTACAGCACACAGATAAACAGCAGTTGAAAATCTGCTTAGGTGTGAGCAGTGTCAGACAACAGAAAACACCACCTCCTCCACAAGTTTGCATATCCTGATCTGAGAGCTATGCAGAAAAGCTAACAGAACATTTTATTTAAATGGGGCATTAAAAGAGCTAAAATAGCCACATGAAGAAAGGAGTCTCTCTTTTATTTGGATTGTGTATTTTTATTTTTTTAAGTATAAAACTCATTATATTGGGGAAAAATCACACTAACAAGTTCAAAACATGCTGGTGAAGTTAAGATGTACAGGATACACAATATCAAAGTTGGTTAATGCTTTTAGTAGTTGTTTATGCACAGTTCAACAATGCCAAACTCTGTTACAAGGAACTACCTCAAAAACACATACTAAAACAGGACAGGGAAGAAAAAAGCTGCTTTGTTTGGTGTTACCCACACCATTGTCCAGCACCAAATAATAAAATACCTAAAAGTCTATTATAGCAGAAGGCAACAACTCCAAACCTGAGGATTCCCCTCGTCATGGTATCTATGGTTTGAGAAGATGCCTTCCCTGAATCCAGACCTACAACCACACACTACGGGACTTTCAAGGCAGGACAGTAGGAACTTCAGAGTACAGGAAGAGGTGAGGGAAACACAAAGACAAGGCAGAGAGCTAGAGGAGGCTCAGGGTCAGACCACAAAGCCAGATGTCTCACTGAGTATTTTGGGTTCACCTTCTGAGTTCAAGGGAAAGCAAATAAAGCTCATCTACAGTACTGGAGCAAGGCAGTGACCTAAACTGAGATTAACAGAAATTAGGAGGAAGCATAGCTGACAACACTAAATGTGTTAATGAACTGGTAACACTGCAGAAAACCCAATGGCAACCAAGTGCCTCTCCAGCTTGAATGAAGAGCATTAGATCATACACAGCTATAAGATTTCAAAGCCTGAAGGTGTAATCATAGCAAAGTAATGCCACTTAGCACATAAACCAGGACATAAACATGTACTACAAAGATCTCCACTACAGGCAAACACTTGAAGAAAAAGACTTTCCCTCCCTTCTTCTCTAGGCAAAATTAGCACGAGTCCAGTTTGGTGTACCTGGCCCTTTTGATCTGCATGCCTAATGAACGACCTGGAACAGAAGTGTCTCCTGTAAGCAATTACACAGTTACAATTTATTTAGCACAGCTCTACATATGCAAAACTCTCAAAGGAGGCCCTGCAAGCACCACACAGGACTATAAAATGCACTGTTTTCTTCTAGTAGCAGAGATGATGAAAAGCTATTGAGATTAAAATTCAGTTGTAACTATCTACTGACAGGGTATAAGGATGCTCATTCATTTAAAGGAATCTTTAAACTATTCTCCTTAATTATTAGATTACTAAATCTTTAAACAGATCAGTATGAGTTAAAAATAAAATGTAATGAAAATACACACGTATTTAGTATAAATAGATGACTATTATCTATATGATATCTATATAGAGAGATAAATAATAATATATCTATATCTAGATACCTAAAATATATATAATCTATAATAGTTTTCAACTTTCACATTAACTACTTCTCTCCAAATATAGTTTTTATTAAGTAAATTATATCCATAATTTTACAAATTTCAATTAATGGAATGTAAATATTTTATAGTTTAAGGCAAAATTCTTTAATGATGTGGGAAAAACAGTATTATCAAAAGTGCCTGCAATGATCTTTTAAAATAAGATAATTCATCTTTGTCCAAAACATAAGTAGTTTCTTCAGGTAACTTTTTTCTACTACTACTCTTAAGCCTCCTTATAACAAGTGGTAGTTCAAAATGCACTGTTTTAAAATAGAAACACTCTAAGGAGAATTTTTAAACTCTAACTAGTTTTCTTTTTATAACCAACTTTCCAGTCTCAAAACTAAAAGAATACCTCACCTAACGGACAAAGAAACCTCTGCAGACAGTTACCACTAAGCACGCAGTGTAACACACCAAGTGACACAGCTCATATGGGTTCACTGTGTTCAACCCAGACTATAACACAGTGTTTCTGGTGCGACTTACTTGTCCAGATGCAATCCTGCACATGGACTTATTTAACTGGCAAGAGCTCAGTTTGAACTGATGAGCCCTATGAAATGTACACCACAAGGCAGAGACAACACATTAGCACCACCAATATCAGCTTGGATCCAGCAGGACTAGCACTTAGGCACACACATTAAATACTGATCAGCCTTTACTGACTTTACACACTGTAATGCCACTATGTAAGTTAGGTCAGGACACCATGACAGGTACACCTAAGTTAACTTTACAGGGTGCCAACTCAGCCATGGCAGTGTTTATTAGCACTTGCAGCAGCGTAAAGACACCTTAAAGTACCCTCAAGCTCTTGGAAGAAATACAGGCACATCCACACAAAGCTGACCTAGTCATGCTGTTCCAGACTTTTGCTGGCTTCCCAAGGGCTCCACAACTACCACACGTGGTGGGAATCTGTGTTTCTTCATGATGATCTGGAAATCTACTACAGGTCACTCCAGAACACTGACCTGCCATTGACGTACAGGTAAGAGATCCAGCTACATTAATTCCTGAACACCTGCTGGTACCAAATCCTACAGAGGAAAGTGCAGGTTCTAAAACCCAGGATTTTCAATATTTTTTATAGTTAGTTCACTTCTGTCTTTACTGGTGGCAGTGGTGAAGATATCAGTGGGATGAGTTCTACTCAGGTGCCACAGAAGTGAATGCCTTTTCACCAGAAAGCCTGTATTCTATGAAATAAAAAAAAAAAACTCAAACCCCTCTGAAAGAAACAAATATTTATTCCTTACCTCCAATCTCTAACTAAAAGAAAAAAAACAACCTTTTCCCCAATGTTTTGTTTATTCTATATTATGTGTAAAACTCTGCCAGACTTTTGCTGGCTTCCCAAGGGCTCCACAACTACCACACGTGGTGGGAATCTGTGTTTCTTCATGATGATCTGGAAATCTACTACAGGTCACTCCAGAACACTGACCTGCCATTGACGTACAGGTAAGAGATCCAGCTACATTAATTCCTGAACACCTGCTGGTACCAAATCCTACAGAGGAAAGTGCAGGTTCTAAAACCCAGGATTTTCAATATTTTTTATAGTTAGTTCACTTCTGTCTTTACTGGTGGCAGTGGTGAAGATATCAGTGGGATGAGTTCTACTCAGGTGCCACAGAAGTGAATGCCTTTTCACCAGAAAGCCTGTATTCTATGAAATAAAAAAACAAATATTTATTCCTTACCTCCAATCTCTAACTAAAAGAAAAAAAACAACCTTTTCCCCAATGTTTTGTTTATTCTATATTATGTGTAAAACTCTGTCTATTCTACACAGCTCTGGAGCTGACCACTTTTCAGCGAACTGGTTTCTAAAACTGACATGGACTCCTTCATACCATTATTCACTTGTTTCCACATTTCTATTCCTAACGGTTATGAATAGACTTTGAGAACACAAACCATTAGCTCTTGTCATTTCTTCCAACTGGGAGGATCTTGAAAGACCTTTAAATATTTGGAACTGACCCAATTATCTCAGTGAGCTGTGAGAAACCTGAAAATCAGTTAAAAAGCTAAGTGTTTATAGCTTTACCACCTATCACTCACTCACTAATTCAGCTAATTATTGAAGTTTGTCCTGGTTTGAGCCAGGATGAAGCCAATTTTTCTTTTTACTGATTTTTTTTTCTTTCAGTAAGCTTTCTTGTAACTAGCAACAGCGTGTTCTGCTAGGCTGATAAGACAGTGGAATGTTTTTCTAACTTCTGAGGCTTCAAGGTCGCACCTTCACTCTGCCGGCTCAGACACTACGGGGAGATCTGTGACCCCCCCGTAGGAGGCTAAGTTAGACAGACAGCAAAATTGGCCAAAGATATTCCATTCCATATATCTACGTAAGCTCAAAGGAAGGTCAGAGATCACAGAAGACAACTTCCTTCCTTCTTCTTCTTCCCTTCTCTTCCGTCCATGGCCGGCGTCCAGGGAGGACTCTGTTCATCCATCACCGTCGATCCTTAGGCTCGAGATCTCCTGACCCCCATAACTCTCTGCTCTTTTCCAGTGGCAGCTCCGGGATTCCTCGGGACTCTTCCCAGTTCAGGGAAGTGCTGTGGAAGTTGCTGGGGTGGGGGGAGGTGACAGGCTTTTGCCCATACCTGAATATATCTGTATATAATTGTATCATACATTAGTGTTTTAATTAAAGCTGTGTAGTTTAGTTTTCAATCCAGCCAAGTCTCTCTCTTTTTCTCTCTCTCCTTCCCTACCTGGGTTGGGGGGGGGAGTGGATCGAGAGCATTGTTGTCGGACCTGAGTCAAACGGTGACAAAGTTACAATCTCAAATTATTCCAGAGTAGAAGTCATGCTTAATATACTACTCAAAACATATGTTCCACCAAACCTGGCATAAAGAAAATAAAAACATGGAGACTAAAAATATGCTAAGAAATTGTAACAGGAGTAAGCTTTACAGTTGTGTACCTTCGTTCATGTTTGCTTCTGAGTTGCAACATTCAAGACTGTTTAAGGAGTCTTGATTGCCAGTCCTTCATTTCAGGTCCTGATTACAGGGTAAGCTACAAGGGTTGTTTCAGCTTACTGTCCATTCCCTTGTTGGAATCTTGCTATGCTTTTACAATCAGGTATCTGAAAACAGCAATTTGAACTGATGAATCATTAATTGCCTAAAAAATATGTTATTAGTTTAAAATGTACTTACTTTAATTGTAAGTCTTCTGCCCAATGTGTGAGACAGTAAACAGGAGTGCATTCTAACCCTGTACAGCCCTCATCTGGAAAGAGCCTAAAGAGCTCTGGTCTGATGCTTTCTCCTATGAATGTTCCTCCACTGATTTGAGCATGTTCACTCCTAACTTTATATGCATACTGTATTCTTTTTGAGCTACTGTACTTTAGCCATGCTCAAAATTGCATTCCTTATAATTAAATTAGAATTACTGATGTGGTAAGTAGCCTAGATTATTTCTCCTGATTGTTTTATCTACTGAAACATTCTTTTTGTCATAATCATATTGCTCTTTTACCTAACTTTGCTATTCAGAAACTCAGTCATTTAGGTTCCTTAACACTTCCGTGATGCACAAATATTGTCATCTTACTGCAGTCCCTGTTTGTGTAATGTGAATAATACAACATTGGGGCTTTTTCCCTGAACAGAAAAAACTATATTCTCTGAGGATAATCTTATGCTGATATCTGACTGCTTACTCTTATTTCGTTCTCTTGGCCAATTCCAAATCTTTAATAATATTTATCTCTAAGCCTACAGCAAGCAACTAAATGGGAGAAGTGCTTAAAGCCTATACAGCCTGTCATCTCTCATATGTTCATTTATACAGGCAAATTTATCAAATCAATGAACCAACTGTCAAGAAGAAACCAAGACATTCTGGCACCTGTAGGAGAATGACACCCCACATGAACATTTGTTCCTCTTCATTTAAGTTCATTGCAGCTCAAAGGAAAAACACACTTGCAAGATGGCAACGTGGAACGTTCTGCCAAAGGTTCCCCCTCACTAGTTTCTGCCCTACACCCCCAGCCAAGGCAACGGTCCTGGAAATGAGATATACAAAGCAGAACACTGAGAGGTTGCCATTGGCAGAGCCAAGAGAGACAGCATTCCCTGGCAATTGCAGACCCCTTCTGCCTGACTCACCAGGTTTGGTGTTGGCATGATACAGCATTTGGCATTACAGGCACCTGCATACAATCTCGGGTTCTGTATGTGTGCGCCTGTCTCAGTTAGGAAGGCTAAATAGGTTATGATCTGGGCTCATTTCTTGCCACTTTAGTCCTATCAAGAATAACATGTTCTTGTGGTCCTCCTGAAACTCCAAGTCATGTATGAATACTGGTTTTCTTCATGTGCTCCCTGCTTGATCAACAGAGAGGAGGAGCAAGAGGATTGAATGATAGGCTTAGTAGCAGTAGTAACTACCTCACCATTAGTGATCCTCATAGCTTATGAAAGGCCAACAAAAATAGATGCAAATTGTATGATGCCATTGAAAAGTCTGGTGTCTCTTCTGTCATTATAGAATTACTTTTGTTCTTACTGAAGCCTTTGACCTGTGGCATTTTAAACCAGCTATTTGAAGATAATAATGGGAACGGATATTTATGTTATTTTAACTGGGAAAGAAGAAAACACTTCTCTGCCAAACTTTTTTTCTTTTATTTTTTTTTTACAGTGTTTACTGAAATCTGCAGTATTAATAAATTCCCTTTTAAATGGGCTGTTGAGTGAATAGGAAACTGAATGCATCACAGAATCTACTAGTTCATTCTGAAACTCCTCTCCTTGAAGTGAGTACTCACTTTAAAAAAAAAAAAAAAGGTGTTAAAATGTATAGGTATGTATGGTACACAGGCTTGGTATGCAGTTTCCCAAAATCCCACTAGTGACTTCAGTGTATGTACATAAGCATATTAAGAAATTATAACAGATATTGTTAATTAACTGTGTAGATTTTTTTTTGCTAATTACTCTCCTTCTCTCATCCCTCAAGTGACAATTAACACTTCTTAGCATTGGGGAATTATTTTTTTTTGTTACTGTTGACTGCAGAAATCCTAATATAGTGACTACCACTCACATTCATGAACAAATCCTGAATTAACGTTTTCCACAAAATGTAAACTTTTTCAAAGACAGATCTTCAAAAGCTATCCTTTTTTCCTTTAAATTTTGATTTTATACATACATATATGTTAAATATAAATTTATATGTATCTATGCATAGATATATTTAAGTACATATTTATGTTATATTTTTATATATCCATAATTACTACTTATATACCTATACATATAACATTTGTTTTGGTTGAATAATGGAAATGGTTGAATAATGGAAATGGTTGCCCAGCATGGTGGTATTCAACACTTTGGAGGTCTCCTTGAACAAGCTATTCTTAAAAATACAAAGACAAAGTAAGTCTACTTACTTTGTGCAGGGTACTGGCCTAGTTGACCTTCAAAGATATTGTTATTCTGTGATTCTATAAAAAGGCTTCTGTATCATATTTTAAAAATTCATTTACTGTGGTTTTCATGTAAAAACTTGGCTTGTAAAACAGAGAAAAGAAAGCCATTAACATTAGATGGATTAGATTAGATAGATTAGATTTTGGAAGAGAAGCAGCAAGCTGAAAACTCATATGAATGTTCTATTAAAGTAATTTGTAAGACCTGCTTGCAAGAACTGTCAGCAGAAGCTCTACCTTCCTTTCAGGGTTGCTGTTTTTAGGCAACCATCACAGTACTGCAGTGTCAAAAACCAAGCAAGAAGGCCTACAGAATGAAAATATGGAAATATTACCAGACATTAAAAACAGGTAAATGGAAAAATGCCACATAAATTAAGATTCTAAAAATAGTAGTGCTTTCATCAGTATACATAAGAAAACTCCCTTAATGTATTTTGCCACAAAAGGTATGTTATAACATTATTCTCTGAAGCATCTTAGTCAGTAAATCTATTTTAAAAAGATTATTGATCAAAAACTCTTGGATAGAGTAATAGAAAACTCAGCATCGTTGAGAATTTTCTTGTGACTGGATTGCGTATCATCGGAAAGACTTTCAAACACCAAGTTATATACATTTTTCAGAATTTTCTACCAAAAAATAGTAATTTGGGATCTTGATAACAGAGTGAATTACTTTTCTCTTGGATGCTCTTTGTTTATTATGCAAGCCTTTCTTCCCCCCCTATTTTGTATAGTCTACTGCATTTTCTCCCTCACATTTTAAGCATTTCCAGAAGATCCATGCAGAGAAATAAAACTGGTATGTAAGAACTTGATTTGAGGCTTCTTATTTCCCATTACCAGCAACCTGGAGGTCCTGTCTTCACTTTTGTGTCATGGCCTTGTGGCAAGATGAGCAAACAAACATCAGCACACACAGAGCACAGCCACTGCTCAGAGGGCAATGGAGGGAGGGGCTCAGCTATAAAATACTCTCCTCTGAAGAGGCAACTCTAGATCTCTGAACTCTTTCCACACAGCAGGGCATATACCCTTTCACTATTCCTTAGCTTGCAAATATGTTAAAATATTTGAAATTACTTCTGTTGGGAAGAAATGGCACTTTATGGCATTGCTGTTTAATTTGCTAACTTTTCACTGGGCAGAATGACAGCATTTCTGCTTTTCACTGTGCAGAACAGCTTTAAATGCATCAAGACATCATAGTCAGCTGTTAACCATGCCACAATGGGGACTTCTTCACTGCAAAAACAATGATGTTCACAACCAAGACGTGCATTGTGTCATTTCATGATCTATATTTTGATGTGTTTTGTGTTTTCTGTTGAAGCCTATTTACAACACCCTAGCCCATGAGGGGGAGTTGAGATTCCCTGCTGTGGAAGCCTGTAAGTCACAGCTGCCTGGGAGGGCCATCAGCTGATACACATAGCACGTGTGATGAAGCACCAAAAAGAAGACAGCATGGCACTGAGAGTGCACAGGTACCTAGAATCAAAGAGGATGATGGGTTACAATCATCTCAGCTGAGCTGTCCCTCCTCCCTCACCAGCAAAACCTTTATTTGCTTTAACCGTGCAAAAGCACAGAGAAAATTGTATGACAGAATCACAGAATCACTTAGGCTAGAAAAGACCTTTAAGATCATCAAGTCCAATCACTAACCCTACTCTACCAAGTCCAGCACTAAGCCATGTCCCCAAGTGCCATATCTAGATGACTTTTAAATAGATCCAGGGATGGTGACTCAGCAACCTCCCTGGGTAACATGTTCCAACGTCTTGACAACACTTTCAGTGGAAAAGTTCTTCCCAATGTCTAGTCTAAACTTCCCCCCACACATCTTGAGGTCATCTCCTCTTGTTCTATCAGCAGGTACTTGTGAGAAGAGACCCGCACCTACCTCTTTACAATGTCCTTTCAGGTAGTTGTAGAGGGTGAGGATGTCTGCCCTCAGCCTCCTTTTCTTCAGACTAAATAGCCCCAGTTCCCTTACTTAGCTGTTCCTCATAAGACTTGTTCTCAAGGCATTTTACCAGCTTGGTCACCCTTTTCTGGACATGCTACGGCACCTCAATGTCTTTCTTGTATTGAGGTGCCCAAAACTGGACACAGTATTCAAGGTGTGACCTCACCAATGCTAAGTACAGAGGGACAACCACTTCTCTCTGATCCTACTTGCCACACTATTCCTAATAGTGGGGGCTCACCTGCTGGAGAGCAGTGTAGGAGAAAGGGACCTGGGGGTCCTGGTGGACAGGAGGATGATCATGAGCCAGCAATGTGCCCTTGTAGCCAAGAAGGCCAATGGCATCTTGGGATGTATTAGAAAGGGTGTGGTTAGTCGGTCAAGGGAGGTTCTCCTCTCCCCCTATTCTGCCTTGATGAGGCCGCACCTGGAATATTGTGTCCAGTTTTGGGCCTCACAGTTCAAGAAGGACAGGGAACTGCTTGAAAGAGTCCAGGGCAGAGCCACAAAGATGACTGAGGGAGTGAAACATCACCCTTATGAGGAAAGGCTGAGGGAGCTGGGTCTCTTTGGCTTGGAAAAGAGAAGACTGAGGGGTGACCTCATCGATGTTTAAAAATATGTTAAGGGAGAGTTGTCGGGAGGACAGAGCCAGGCTTTTTTCAGTGATGTCTAGTGATAGGACAAGGGGCAATGGGTACAAACTGGAACATAAGAGGTTCCATGTAAACACCAGAAAGAACTTTACTGTGAGAGTGACAGAGCACTGGAACAGGCTGCCCAGAGAAGCTGTGGAGTCTCCTTCTCTGGAGACACTCAAAACCCACCTGGACATGTTCCTGTGTGATGTGGTCTACGTGATCCTGCTCTGGCAGGGGGCTTGGACCAGATGATCTTTTGAGGTCCCTTCCAACCCTTAAGATTCTGTGATTCAATATTAGTGTTAAACTATTGAATGTATGAAGATTGCGTTAAAAAAAACAGTATTAAAGTGAGTATCATTCAAATTGAAGTTAAAATATATTATGGATAATGAGGGAAGTTCTAAACTGAGAGAAAAGTAGTGCTATTCTTGGAAGTGAGCAGATGCCTACAGAAAAGCAGATTCAGAAATTAAGAACAATATAGGGAGTCAGAGCAGGGGAGCTGAAATGCTGAATAACTGGAGAACATGCTTTTCTTATTTTACTGTATATGCTTTCTGACAAGCTCAAGATACTAGGAATTCACAATAGAAAACATACTAATTGCATTTCTAGTGATGTTAGTCAGCTGTAGAGCTGTTTTGGCTACTTTTTTACCCTCTCTGTACACAGAAATATTCATTTAGAAAATCTCACTTTGCAAAACTTCATATACTTTATAGAATCACAGAATGGTTTGGGTTGGAAGGGATCACAAAGACCATCTAGTTCCAACCTCCCAGTAGACCAGGTTGCACAAGGCCCCCCATCCAACCTGTCCTTAAACACTTCCGGTGATGGGGCAGCCACAACCTCCCTGGGCAACCTGTTCCAATGTCTCACACCACTCTTACACTAAAGAATGTCTTCCTAATGTCTAACCAAAGTCTGTCCTCTTCCAGCTTAAAACCATTACCCCTTATCCTATCACTACACACCCTGGTAAAAATTCTCTCCCCAGCCATCCTGTAGCCCCTTCAGGTACTGGAAGGCTGCCATGAGGTCTCCTCAGAGCCTTCTCTTCTCCAGGTTGAACAGCCCCACCTCACTCAACCTGTCTTTTTACGAGAGCCGCACCAGCCCTTGGATCATCTTTGTGGCCCTCCTCTGGACTTGCTCCAAGAATTTTATGTCCTTCCTGTGTTGAGGGCTCCAGAACTGGACACAGTACCCCCGGTAGGATCTCATGAGTGCATAGTAGAGGGGTAGAATGACCTCCCTTGACCTGCTGGTCATGCTTCTTTTGATGCATCCCAGGACACAGCTATCTCGGCTGCAAGCTCACACTGCTGGCTTGTGTTGAGCTTTTCAGTCAACACCCCCAGGTCCCTCTCCTCAAGGCCCTTACCCCCTTCTCTGCCCAATGTATATTTGTGCTTGGGATTGCCTCAACCTCAGTGCACTTTGCACTTGGCCTTGTTGAACTTCATGAGGTTGGCACTGGCCTACCTCTTAAGCCTGTCATCCCTTCCCTCCAGCGTATCAACACCAAGTTGTGTGGTGTGGTTATCAGCAAACTTGCTGAGGGTGCACTCAATCCCACTGTCCATGTCGCTAACAAAAATGTTAAACAGCACCAGTACCAGCCCCTGAGGAATGCCACTCATCACTGGTCTCCATCTGGACATCGAGCCATTGATCACTATGAATTCTTCAATAATGCGGAAATAATAGGGAAATTAAAAATTAGGGTCCAAAATGTAGCTTATTTGGTTTACAACATTTCCATACAAATATCTGTATTACAAACTCTTAAAGGAGTTGCTAAAGACAAAACAGTACATACTATCTTTTTAAAGAATACCAAATTTTGGTCCATGGTCACATCTGTATTTACAGTCCTTTGTAAAAGCTAGGAAAACAAATTAATTATGTAAAAAATGTATCTCAATAATCCTATCTCACATTTCCAGGAAAAAATGGCAGTACATCCTCTTCTTTCCAAATAAAAGATGCAGTCAAGACTTCAGTACAGATTATCTCAGTGGATTTAATTTAAAATCCCATTAATTCAAATATACTTTTCTCTGGGAAAGGCAATCTTTGTTGTTATGTGTCAGTTATTTCTGTAACCTAAGTAATTTTTTTTTTCCTACCTGTAAAATAGAAATAAAAAATATTTTAAGAGTTGTATTAGAATGAAGAAATTTCTTCTCCATAACCAGCAGGCCTTGTCTTCACACACAAGTTGGCTGGCTTACTTCTCTAGCCTGTCAAGGTCTTTCTGGATGGCAGCATGACCCTCATCCCAGTTTTGTGTCATGAGCAAACCTGTTGCCATCACCCTGATCATTAATGAAGATATTAAACAGGGCTGGACCCAGTGTTGAACCCTGTGGTACACCACTAGTCACTGACCTCCAAGACTTCATGCCACTGATTGCTATCCTTTGGGGTCAGCCATTCAGCCAGTAATTTCCATATGTTAAAGACAGTAGCCTCTCTGTATTTAAAGTTTGGGTGAGGAGATGTTATCAAAATCTTCAGATGCTCTCTAAAAGGTCTTCTTTATTTATATTTATTTAAAAGAACATAAACAAGAGAAAATGGCTGTTGTCAAAATTGTACTCTACCTTTAGTACAGAATGGAAAATGTGAGAAGTTTGTTCAAACAAATGTTTTTAGGTGACTAAACGGCAAACTGCTTCTGGCACACAGGTCCAAAATCATTAATGCTAATCCATGGTTCACGACCAGTAAATAATAAAACTAACCTATACTCTGAAAAGGAGAGAATCAAAGCCTTGTGTGAGGCATAAAGGATAAAACTAGCTCCCTGTTGATAATTTAAAACTTAAACAGAAAAGATTAACAAATGCATGCAAACACTTACAGAAACACTCTTAATTTATACTTTGAACTGACCAGACATAAATCAGACCTCCTCCAAAAGCCAGCCGGATCCACTGAAGCAGTGCTACATCTGAGCTGAGCTGACAGGTCTGCCAAGGTCAGCTCTAGAACTGAACCATCACATTAACACTGACATCAGCTACCTAGACTGAAGTCTGGGCAATGCAACTCAGGTGTGTCTACAAATTAAAAAAACAAAATATATCTAGTATAAATATTCAAAATCAAAGTTACAGTAATCGGATAGCTGTTGCATAATCCTAAAGTAACAAAGCACTGTATTTTTCCCATCCAGCAATTCTCTTACTCAACAAAGCATTTCTCTTTGCCTTATAGAAACAAATATGTTTATCTCAGCTTAGTGATTTCAGTGGTACATCCAATGAAAACCACCTACATTTATTATCCACTTAGGCATCTTCAGAGTTTTATGGGTCTTCTGACTACCAGCCTGTTTCCTTTAGTTTTATTTTAAATACAGGGCTGTAATAAAAAACACACTTATTCAGAATAGTTATCTGATCTACCAAGCTTTCGACACTTCTTGATCCTATGGTTAGCTGAAAAGCCAACACTATACAGGACAAGTAATTAAAAACTTCTCATAGCAGGTACTGGCAGGCAGGCCTGTGGGAAACAGCTGTGCTCAGCATCCCAGCTAATGTCCCTAAGCAGAAGGCAGCAGACAAGAGGTTGCCAGAGGAAACTCTTGCTGGAGAGACACCATACTGAGACCAAACCCAACAAAATCCTACTGTTAAGCAGAGCTAAAAGAAGCTGGGAGACAACTACTGGCTTCTCTCACTTATTTTTGAAGGGCTCCTCAGCCTTTAGGGCCAATAGCAAGGTGATTGCGGCATGCTGTGAAGCCAGAAACCCTGGGAAGCCTGAAATAATTAAAACATTCATTTAGACAGAAGTAGAAAAGATGAGTGAAAAAATCCTAAGATGGGAAAAAAACCCTCTTTGTATAACATCTCAGATAGTGTAACACCTAGTCACCTTCCAAAAGTCAATTAAGTGACATGATTTAGATTTACATCTCTTTTAATACACATTTCTTTTTTGCTCCTCAGATATTAATGTGGTTTGAACTTTTCTTTAAGATTGCTATGCTCCTTGCACCTCTCATTTCAAAAGAAAGAAAAATATTGTCCAGTTGAGAGAATGGAAATGTGAATCACTGCACTCTCATTTGAGATTCTACTTCATGGCCTTGCCAAGCTCCAAAGAAAAGCCTGAGTGTGCAAATAGATTTCGTCTTTGCTGTAGACACTCCACTGCATCAAAGGATCAGTTATTGACCACATACATCATCCCTAAACTCCAGATGACAAGATAGGTATGATGAGCTCACTCTGTCTAGCACCTTCAAGTAGTTAAGACCCTGAATTTGATTTTTTTATTTGGAAACTGATCTAGAGAATAGACAGAGAAGAAAAATTCATTTCTGTCTCTCCTCACAGTCTCCCCTGCTTTATTAAAATGCTTTAAAGCAAATTTTCTTAAGGTCTTATGTCTAATTGCCCAGGTATTATTAATGCAATCTTGTTATTCAGCTGTAAAGTAATGGATTCCACCAAAGCCACATAACTGGTTCCCAGGACTGAGCAGTCTTCTTATCAACTGCTTATACTAGACAACATTAATGGCAGATAACAGAATAGAAATCAATAAGAAATTCTAGTACTTCCAACCTCGAAGGCTTAATGAGTTCTGTATGTAGAACTCCATTAATAGTACCTTTGTTCCTGTTGCAGGCTCCAAAATTTTTTCTTTTTATCCTTTCTTATTAAAATGGCTATTTTATCATGGTGTTTGTTGGCCAGCCTTTCTTACTGAGATCCAGAGAGAACTCTGCACTGTTTCCCCCCGACCCCTGATGCAGAATTAATGCAAAAAGTGAATAAAATAAAATTTGCTGAGCTAGGTGGCCCACATATCTCTTTCAGTATTTTCATTACTTTTTCTTCACACTCTGCACTCCATTTTTGTGATCTCAGATTTATATACAGCAAGAAACATAGTTTTAGATACATTAATATAGCTATAGTATTGATGTAAGCTATACAGTTTATATATATGTGTATACATACACATTTTAGTATATCATTGGCTGGATCCTCCTGCACTACAGGGAAAAATAACGTTTTTTAAAAGTCTATCAAAGAACGTAATGAAGTCAGAAACAGTTCTTAGTACCATTATTCTAAAATAATAGTGTTCAGTTAAATTTTCATTACAATCATAAAAAATAAAAATTACACTAAAACTATGTTTTGCTAAAGGACAGCCTTGCTTTGTTCAACTGTTAATTAAATGCAAGTCCAAGGTCATCACATGATGCACAATTCATGAAAAGCAGAAATTCTGCCAAGACACAGATAACGAATAATGAAAGGGAAAATCCAAGACAGCTCTGTAACACTTCACAGACAGAATTCCAACAGCCACTCCATTCTCCTCCTGTAAAGCCACTTATTGCAAACAGCTACTTGCAATATCTAATCTAAACAAAATTTTGGGACTTATCTGAAAGATGTGTTAAACCCTGAAATCAAGATGTTTATTCAATCCTCTGCAACTAATTAGAGACAATTAGTGATTACAAACAAATTTTGTTTTCTTAAGAATGCTCATCTGAAGATCTGAATCACCTATCATTACAGCAAATAATCTAAGATATTGGTGGGAGTAATCAGCATCTTTGCTTAATTATACCAGAAAATTGGAATACACCACAAAAGACAAAAAATTTCAGCAGAGCAAAAGTTGCAAAAGTAAAGAGAGCATCTCAGATTTGTCGTCGAAAAGGGAACAATAGCCACCTCTAATTAACTAAAATCTTTTGGATAGTGACACTGACGCCCTAAAGGTTATTATGATCAGCAGAAGCAGTAAGCTTAAGAGTAACAGTTATTAAAGCTAATAGAAACATCAGACCATCTCTGTCTATCTTAAAGTTATTTAGATAGCAAGGGTTAAAAACAAGCAGTCTACAAATGAAACTAATTAAAATATGGTATGTAAGGTCAACAAAAGCTCAAAAAATTTGTTAAAATGGCAGTGGTAGATAATTACCAGTGCAAGTCCTTTAATCACAACCTTATAAACATCACTGTTTTCTGAGTACTCAGTTAAACTGTGTTTTGCCCCTTCGTCCAGTTGAGTTCTCTCTGGAAGGCAGCATGACCCTTTGTTGTACCAGCCACTCATTCCAGTTTTCCGTCATCTGCAAACTTGCTGAGGGTACACACTGCCTCACTGTCCAAGCCATTAATGAAGATATTGAAAAGGACTGGACCTAGCGTTGATCTTTGGGGTACACTGCTAGTTACCAGCCTCCAACTAGACTTCATGCCACTGATCACTGACTGTTCTACCAGTTTTCAATCTGGTCACTTAATCATAGAAGTTTATTACTTGTCAAGCATGACTGCCCCTTGATGGATTCATGTTGACTGCTCCAGATGACTTTCTTGTCCTTCATATGCCTGGAAATTTCAACTAAACACTCTTTACAGATCTCCTTCTAGGAAGTCAATGCAGTTTGAGTACTAATGTACAATATATACCTGTGAAACTCCATCTTTAGAGCAACAAGCGAGAGAAGCATCATGCTTCAGGATGCAGTGAGCAATCCTAATGCCATGTTGTGAATTTCAAAGGGTAACATTTGGCAACAGGTAGCTACAGTATTTGTTCAAAGCCAACCAAAGTGTAAGAATTATAGAATTCTAAACAAGATTAGAAGTAAACAGGTATGTTCATATTCAACAAATCCATTTTCCAAAGGCAGTGATCTACCAAGATCTACCACAATAGGAAGGAGACTGTTTCTACATTAAAAGAAAGTTAGACCCTTTATGGAGAATCAAGTCTCTCTTGTTGGCTGTACCTCAGCTCTCCTATAGTAAATAACAAGCCATTTCCCTGTTCTCTGCCTTGGCTTCCCACACCCTCCTCCTTTCTCCTCTCATTTTATCTGTTTTCAATATAAGCTCATACACCAGAGATCATGTGCCATGGAAGTTGATGCCTGATCTTAATTTGAACCACTAGGTGCTGCTGCAACACAGACAATAAATAATTACAGAATAAACTGTCCCATAAAATCAGCCGAGATCTACGGCTATGCAACAAGACTGACATTAGAACAATACAGGAGAACTCCTAGCAATATAATCCTTTCACCATGCTGCAACAGAAAACGAGCAGTTTCCAGCCTGGGGAGTGATCTCCTGTTTTTCTTGGAATACAAGCTTTATTCACTGATCTGAGATTTGAAAGCAATACATGAAAATGAAGCCGAAATGAGTTTGTCAGACATTGTGCTCTCCTTCAAAGCTAAGTATATAACAGCCAGAAACATGCCAAAGCTCACAGAACCACATAATCTTTTCCAAGGCTGGAAAAGACCTTTAAGATCATCAAGTCCAGCCTATGACCTAACACCACCACATCAACTAGACCATGGCACTAAGTGCCACATCCAGCCTTTCCCTGAACACATACAGGGACAGTGCCTCCACCACTTCCCTGAGAAGTCCATTCCAATGTCGGATCATCCTTTCCATGAGGAAGTGCTTACTAATATCCAACTTAAACCTCCCCTGGCACAGCTTCAGGTCATGCCCTCTCATCCTGTCACTAGTTGCCTGGGAGAAGAGCCCAGTCCCCATCTGACTACTGTCTCCCTTCAGGTAGTTGAAGAAAGTGGTAAGGTTCCCCCTGAGTCTCCTCCTCTCCAGGCTCAACAACTCCAGCTCCCTCAGCCTATTCCTATAAGACTTTCCCTCTAGTCCCTTCACCAGCCTTGCTGCTGTCCTCTGGACCTGCTCCAGCATCTCAGTATCCTTCTTGAAGTGAGGGGCCCAGAACTGGATACAGTACTCGAGGAGAGGCCTCACCAGTGCTGAGTACAGGGGGGGAATTACATCCCTACTCCTGCTGGCCTCACTCTCATAAATTGAAGTTTCCAGCAGAATACATAGCAAGTCACCTGTTGCATACTTGCTTGTCAAGGTAAAACATAGGTTGTCAGCCATGACCCTTCCTTTGGATCTCCAGTCTCTGAGAAACTCTAGCTCTCAACTCTTCCCTAACAGGAGATTTATGGGCATTACTAGCTACAGATTTCCCAGGACAAGGAGTCCCAGGATGAGGAGTTCTCTGCATTTCTTCAGGCCATATCAGGTACATCTGGTGGTTAGGAAGTTTAAAAATCTATTAACAAATGGAGATTGGGCTGCCACTGATAGACTGGTCTCTCTAAGAACCTGACATGACAGACAAGTTATGACATTAATATAACAGGTACGTAAATAAGATTTGTGAACCATAAATATAGTTGTAAGATTCCTCTCACACCGACAATGCAAACCATTAGTTTTTAATCTCTGCTTCTCTATCTGCCAGATGAGCTGTATTCCAAATTGTTGAAATAAACTTATGTCTTCTGTGGGAGATAAATTTGACTCATTTTCATAATGTCTAGTGCTGACACTTTCCAGAAAAAAAATTCAACAAAAAAATCCAAGAAAGAGAACATACAGACTTCCATTCTGTGTAGCAACTCATATTATCACCTTTTTTTAGAACGAAAAATAAAACACCACACCTAACTGTAAGAGCTGCTGCCTTAACTAATCCCAAATATTTCTAATGTTTTAAGCAGATGTCTGGGAGCATGTAAACAGTATACAGAAAAATCATGTCATACTCTAGCTGGCAGTCACCAGTATAAAATTATTTTTATAATCTGATTTTGATTTAATTCCTGGAGATCTGGGATGAAACAGCCTTCTTACTTAAACCTGGGTAAGAGTACTCTTAGTTTTCTCCTAGCATCACAGTCTAAATTTTTCTAAATATTTTTTAGGAGGGATTAAACTCCTCACTACTGCTATCAAGAAACTCAAAATTATTCTTGAAGGAAAGGGAAAATATCAGTTGATTTTGATTTGAAACCTTCTCTCACATCCCACTGAAAAAGTGCATAGTCACATTACCACACTGTCAGAGATCCTGCCAGTTCCCCTACAAAACAGGGGAGGTAGGATAACCATAAATAAGAGGCAGTTGACTTGACTACCATCAGGTGCTACATAAAGCTTTGGGTTTAGGTGACAGCTGAAACACATCTCTGATCTTACTTCCTTTCAACATAAATTACTCTGCACAGACTTTAAGTCAGTTGCCATTTCTGACTCTATCAGTTTGTATCATCTATTTTGACCATTTTAGGATACAATCCAATCAATCTCACCCAGTAATTCAATTCTTCTGTCAGATGGGATCAACTGACCAGTCTGCAGAAGGTTGTTCACAGCTTTCTTCCCAGAACACACAGGGAACAATAACAGATGCAACAATTATAAAAAATTGCAGTAAAAAATTGCAACAATAATAGATGTAGCCTGAAAAAAAAAAAATAAATCCTGCTGCATTTTCAGGCTGGCTCTTATGGCTGCTGAAGAAGAACCATGCTTTAATTGGAGATCCCTATCCTATTCTTGGGAGTCCTGACAAAAGTTATTCCAATTGCCAGCTATCCTAAGTCTCCTGCGTCTCATTCTAGATACAAATTTGTCTGGAATTTGCTTACATTTATTCATGATCTACACTGTATCTCTTTTAAAGGAATCCTGGAAAGGAATTTGGACATACTGATCCAGAAGGACTTTACTACAATGCTCAGTATAACTGCCAGCTGTATGGTTTTGGGTTTGGAGTTGAGCTTTTTTCTTGCCAAGACTGTGGTACAAAATAAACAGTGGTGACCTGAAGCACAAGTCACACTACCCAAGGCTTTAAAAAAGGCTTCTCACAACCTAATTTTTAAAGCTTGTCTTTCTTAGCTACATCACATTGATAGTCTACAGCTATCTCACAATCAACACATACTCACTCAAACTCACTGTTATCTGACATTTTAAGTTGATGAAATAAATTTATTGCAACATTTTTTCTAGGTACCAGATACATAAACCTGCATGTTTTATATTACATAATGTTCTGACCTGTATCAGTCATGTTCCCCAGCTGTTATTGCCCCAATGACAATACTATTATTAGGCAGAACTAAAAGGAAACTCTCCCAATGTTCCAATAAATCTGTTCTCTTCTGTGTCATGTTTAAATATTTTTCTACAGGACAATATAAAACTTACAAACACATTCAGTCATATAAACTTTAAGGTTTTTATTTATAAATAAAGACACTGTAATCAGGGAGTTCTGTAGGATAACTGACAGTGGCGTAAACCTAACTAATTTAACTATGTTCCCATGTCTAACTGAAAATCAGTCTACTTAACAGAAGGTCAGTACTAGTAAAATCTACTTGTCAATGCTGAATTTTATGCTTTTTGTTTGCCTCCATATTCTGAATTATTTTTCATTAATATATGAAGACTACTGCCCTTTAGTCAAACAAAAATGCCTGGTAACTCCACCTCTACCTAAAGATAGGCATAAAAATTTGCTTTTTGTAGTTATATGGCTGTCTGCCAATTTATTTAAAATCCCTGCTCCCTACTTACAAGACTGCAGAAAGTTTTACAAGACTATGCAGAAAAAGGATTCTTTCTCCACTCCACTTCAAAAGGCACTCCTGGAAAAAAATCCATGTGCTTAGGTTGCAGACTGCAATCAACATTTGGGTCTTATCTGCCTCTTTCATGATCTTCTTTATTTTTCTCTAAAATGGTATGTTTTTAATCAACAACATTTCAATAGCACAGAAGACCTCTTGCGGATCAGAGAAGAATTTGCATTCTTGGAGCATTTTCTTCTGTCCTTGCCATGAATCACTGGGCCAAGTCTCTTACACATGTGGTGCCTGGCACGGGTGACCCTGTGTACCAGTCCCAAATGGCCATGCACTTCAACAGCTGCTGTCAGCAAGGTGCACTGAAGAAATGACATAAATTATTAATATGAAGAATTTAGAAAACTAGGAGGTCTCAAAGTAGACATTAAAGTAATATGACACTTATGACTGGATAAACTTTAAATCTCTACTCCTCCATTTGCCATTTGTGGAAATGAGTAATA
>NW_009952265.1:2632301-2651554 GCF_000747805.2 Chaetura pelagica
ATGCTGAGATGACAAGTAACAGAAAATCTAGCAGTAAAACTAGTAACTTTTTATCCGTTGTACTCCTGGGATGTGTCACAGTTTGACTCAGGTCCGACAACAATGCTCTCAATCCCCCCTCCCCCAACCCAGGTAGGGAAGGAGAGAGAGAAAAGGAGAGAGACTTGGCTGGATTGAAAACTAAACTACACAGCTTTAATTAAAACACTAATGAATGATACAAGAAAATATATACAATTATATACAAATATATTCAGGAATGGGCAAAAAGCCTCTCGCCTCCCCCCACCCCAGCAACTCCCACAGCACTTCCCTGAACTGGGAAGAGTCCCGAGGAATCCCGGAGCTGCTGCTGGAGAAAGCAGAGAGTTATGGGGGTCAGGAGATCTCGAGCCTAAGGGTCGACAGTGATGGATGAACAGAATCCTCCCCGGACGCCAGCCATGGACGGAAGAGAAGGGGAGAAGAAGGAAGGAAGTTGTCTTCTGTGATCTCTGACCTTCCTCTGAGCTTACGTAGATATATGGAATGGAATATCTTTGGCCAATTTTGCTGTCCATCTAACTTAGCCTCCTACGGGGGGGTCACAGATCTCCCCATAGTGTCTGAGCCGGCAGAGTGCAGGTGTGGCCTTGAAGCCTCAGTAGTTAGAAAAACATTCCACTGTCTTATCAGCCTAGCAGAACACACTGTTGCTAGTTACAAGAAAGCTTACTGAAGGAAAAAAAAATCAGTAAAAAGAAAAATTGGCTTCATCCTGGCTCAAACCAGGACAGGATGGAAAGGCCTAGTGCTCACAAAAAATGATGAAGTTAAAAAGAAATGCATAGCTACATATTTACAGCATTGATGAATTATATTCCTAGGAGGAAAGAAAAAAAAATGACGATTGCAGACTAATATAACGTTCAGGCTTCAGGTTTATAACCTCTACAATATTTCACGTATCTTTTAAATGCATAACTAAAGGCCAGAAAAGCTCCCCAGATTCAGTAATACTAGGTGGAAATGTACTTTAAATTTTATAGTGTAATTTAATTTTTTGTTCAATTAAGGGAATATACTCTGCATTATCTTTTGAGACTGTAAGTGGAAAGGAATCCAAAGCATTACTGGTTTTTACTAACATTCTTCTAGGTAAATATATTTCTGACACCTACCATAATTTTACTTCTATGGATACTCCTTGCAAGATGTTCTGTAGCAACAAACACTCTCATTTTGTCCTGAAGAAAATTCAAATTTAATATTTGAATTTAATATTCAATTTCACATTCTCTGTTAGAACCGGAGTCTGCTTTAGAAATCAACTAACCTGACTTTTGGAGAGGAAGAAGAACAAGAATGTGGATATTGTTAGTAAAAAAGACAACAAAGGGAGGGGAAGTCTAAATGGAAAGTGCTTGCTAAACACCTGTTATCTATCACCATACTGTTATTTTCCTCATATGCCTATCATTGATTAGAATGATTATCTGACATATTAATTTCCTAGAGTATACATTTTCAAAGTGCCTATCCATGTCTTAGAAGAGATGATCATATTAGAAGAATAACAATTAAAAGCTGTTGTTACAAAAAGGCAAAACCATGTTCCCTATTCCTTTCTTGGACAAACTCAGATGTAAAAGGGAAGCCTACAGAGAATGGAAGCAAGGATATGCAGCCTGGAAGGAATACTAAGAAATTGTCCAGTCAGGCAACAGGTTAGGATAGCTAAAGCTTTGATAGAATAAAATCTGGCCAGGGACATCAAGGGCAACAAGAAAAGCTTCTATAGATATGTTGGTGACAAAAGGAAGATCAGGGAAAATGTGGCCCCTCTCCAAAGATAAACAGGAGACCAGGCTACCCAGGATATGGAGATGGCTGAGGTACTCAGTGACTTTTGCCTCAGTCTTCACTGGCAAGTGTTCAGGGCACATCACTGAAATCGAAGGCAAAGGCAGGGACTGGGAGACTGAAGAACCACCCACAGTTGGGGCAGATTAGGTTCAAGACCATCTAAGGAACCTGAAGGTATACAAGTCCATGGGACCTGATGAGATACTCCACAGGTCCTGAGGGAACTAGTGGGTGAAGTTGCTACGTCACTATCCATTCCACTTGTGAAACAGTGGCAGTCTGGTGAAGTTCCCACTGACTGGAAAAGGGGAAACATAACCCCCATTTTTACAAAAGGAAAAAAGAAGACCCAGGGAACTACAGGCCAGTCAGTCTCACCACTGTGCCTAGCAGTATCATGGATCAGATCTCCTGGAAACTATGCTAAGGCACATGGAAAATAAGGAGGTGATTGGCAACTATAAGTATTATAGCGAAAGAAAACAATTTTCTTTCTATGGCAATATTCAAATCTGAGTGCAAAGTTTTTCCATGTTACATTTCCTAAAATTTGATCTAATTCATGTTTCTCTTTTACATAAAATCTCACATCACATAAGTTTACAACCACATTTTATACAAACCTACAGGTGGCATTAATGTATGTACTTAATTGCTGGATTTTAATTTGGACCAATTACAACCAAAATCCTTAACTTTTTGAGTGGTAAAAGGGACATAGGTTTGAGTTTATGGACTTTGAGGGATATTACAATAGACATTAACATCTACCTTTGAAAGAAAGTAAAAGAAGGACTTAGAAATGTCTTCTACCTGCAGCCATTTGTGTATTTTGAAAATGCTTTACTAAAAATAAATAAATAAATGTCAAGGCTGCATAACAGGTCTCTCACTGAGAATTTCAATTTCTATTTAGCAATTCTGAAAAGTCTCAGATATGAAACTTGATATGATCAGTTACTGAGTCTTCCAAAAATGCAAGAAAAAAATCTCATTCACTAGAGATATCTCACTTGGGTGAATGAGTGAATTCCTCTAATGCAGAACATCATCAAAACACCTAGAAAACTTTATTTACTCTTCTATTAGCTCTCATACTGCTATGGAAGAACCTAAACATCAATTGCTATTATTCAAAATTGCAGAACTTAAAAAAATTATTTCAGAGGTTTCCCACCTCTATTCCAAAACACAACAGATTTTGAAAACCAGTCCTCTTTGAGATGACAAGCAGATTTATTCCAAACAGAAAAGTCAGCACCTCCAAAAGTCTTCCCTGTTCTGAACTCCATTTAAAATGGAGCCATTTACAGAACATTAATAAAGTCAGTTTTAAAAGTATCAGTTTGAAAATACAACACATGCCGTTACAAAAATGGTTCTTGGCAACATCAGGATTCTCTGTAGGAGGCAGATGAGAATGGAGAGCAATCCCTAGATCTGTAGAGTTAAGAACTACAATTAAGCAATAACCTTTTCTAAGGGAAAAAAATCATATCACTTATGCTCCAAAAAATCCTTGCAAGGTTTCTTCAGCCCAAAAGTAAGAAAAAGCAATGGCCCCACAGAAAGCAAAGATTCCTGAATCGCAAGATGCTGTTTCCATTCTACTTGCATAGGTTTGCTTTCATGGTAAAATGGTTCCATACTGCGGAGACGCAATTAGACATATGCACACATGTAAACCTGCCCTCCTTGATCTGTGAAAGAGAAATAAATGTCTGCATTGTGTTAAGTGAAAATCATAGAATCATAGACTGTTAGGGGTTGGAAGGCACCTCTAGAGATCACTTAATCCAACCTCCCTGCCTAGCAGGATCACCTAGAGCGGGCCACACATGAACACATCCAGGCAGGTTTTTTAAGTCGCCACAACTACAACTACAACTTCTCCAGGCAGCCTGTTCCAGTGCTCAGTCACCCTCACTGTAATCACCTGTAAGGAGAAAATACTAAATTGTTTACCTCCTGTACATGTACACTCAATTTTAATTTACACCAAGAGGAACTCTGTGAATCAAAAATATCAGTTATAAGAATGTCATTCAGCACGGTAAAAGAAATACAGCTTTCTAGTTATGAGGTAGCTAAAGTCCTAGCAAAATGTCCCATCCCAAACTCCACTGAGTCCTTGCAAATCACAACAGGACAGACATGAGCACATTTGATGACTTGGACATACACACTCAAATTATCTTCTAAATTATATTTTTTTAAGTGTTGTGAGTACTCAAGAAAAAAAAAAAAAGAATCACCCCAGTAATTTCAAATACATAACCAAGATTAAAAAACTGATAAGGCAAGCCTAAGTTATCTCTGGAGATTGTCAAAGTTTAAGAAATAGTAGATGACTCTCTACCATCTTGCTCCTCATTGAGACTTTCAAAATGAACAAGTATGTATGAGTGGAGCAAGCCACACTTGGTGTTCTGTTGTCTGACTTGAAGAAACAGGCCACTGCACTTGATATTTCCTATTCATTCAGTACTTTAGAATAATGAAGTAATAATTGCTTGCAAAGGGTTCCAATATGTTCACAATACATTTTACTTCTCTTTGCTACATGAACAAAAAGAAAATGGCAGAGCTGTTAAACTAGGGTCAGAAAGATTAACATGGATTTAGTCATTCTTCCAGTCTGACTAGTGCTCCCCCTACCTGACAAAAAGCTACTGAAACAAATGAAAATTCATTCTAAAGCATACAAATCGACTGGAGGAGTTTTCTGAATCCTAGAACACTCATAAAAAACGACCACCCTTTTATGTCCACTTCACAGCTCTGATACAGTAAGAAAGCAATTGTAGGAGGTTCAACTTAGCTTACACCTTCATTCTGAAAGGCGTTGTTTACAAACCTGAAGGGAAACACTTCTTGTAACAGCAGCAGTGTACACCTTTCCCACTGCATGGAAAGGATCAGGCTTGCCACTTACTGGAACTTCCATTAAATGTACCTCTTGCTGACATCATGCTAAAAGGCCAAATTCTGCCTATGAAAGGATTCGAGGCTGATCACACACAGGATAAATACCCAAAATAATTTATTCTGAATGTTGACATTTTCCTTTCCAGTTACATACCTAGCCAACCATTCTTTAAATACCTAATAAATACAATTAAATATTGTGTAGTTGAAGTCCTCCTCTTGGCTCTGCTAACTGATGAGGAAGAAAGAGATGCTACCTTGAGAATGACAGCTTCCCCTGACTAGACACAACAGGCTGCAGAGGTTGGCCCATATGCAGGAACAATTCCTTCTTAAAACTTCTCAATGACAACAGGAAACAGTCTCTATTTAGAAATACTTGCCTATGTTGAAGCAGAAGAAAGCTGGAGAGCAGATTGAGTTTAGGACTGTATATACAATTCATAATCACTAGGAACCGAAATACACAAAGTAGTCCCAGCCAGAACAGCTGGATAGCTTTATCCTTAACTATCCTTTTAGCTCTCTGAAGGCAAGCATATGGTTTTGTGCTAACGGTTAAATATTAATTGGGGCACATGCTAAGAGAAGCTAATAATGGTAATCCCCTCCTATCCTGAGAAAGACACTGAATACTACACTCCAGTCCCCATTCCAAGAACTTATTTTTAGAAAACAAAGCAAACTTTTACATACAAAAATCAATAGATCTTCAAATTATATAGATAAAATTTTATTTTTATTACATTTTTTTTATATATTATTCCAAAATTTGGCTCCAAGAAGCACAGTTCCATTAAAATAGATGTATGTAAGCATTTGTTCCCATTACCTTAACTGGACATTACAACTGAAAAATCAGTATCTATAATAAAATTAGCTTCTCTAAACAATATTTCATTTTTTTTCCCCAACTGAATAGTTTTTAATTTCAACAGACTTTCCTATTTGTTTTAGCACAAATGCCCTGCCTCACTAACATCATCACATCTTCTTAGCTCCTACTCTTTTCGATATAGAAGACAAAAGCAATAATCAGTTCCCTAGCAAAATTTCATTATTTAAAAAACTAATGTGATTACAGAATCATGAATAGGTATTTATTGAAGCTGAACAATACTGGTTTTAATAAGATGCTGAATGGTTGGAAGCAGGATACACAAAAACTCAAACATAAAAACCACATGATCTCAGAAATTCTCATACTGTCTCTTTCTAGAGCACATCTTAAATGTAAACAATATCTAAAACCAACTTCAAACTCCACCAATTCCGTAAATTTAAGAAACAGGAAAAAGAAATTAAAATGTGGGTTTTGATTAAGCAGCTGGCGTTTGCTTCAGAAATAGCAAAACTACGTGTAAGGAAACAAAAATAACTTCATTCCTCAAAATAGCCTACTGCTGTTAGGTAGATCATAATGTACAACACAGAAGCCATTCTAGATGGGAAGAAAGATTTTACAAAAAGTTTCCCACAAACCCATCCCCTGAATTTGCTGAATTCAGGAACAGGTAGAAGACTTTCCAAGTTGGTAAGTTATATTAAAAACAAAAGAGAAAATACTATCTTGGCAGTAACTAAGACTTAACTACTTTATTGGGGTTTTTTTAATGTTATAAATTGGACATACCAGTTACTAAACCCACATGATTATCCTGAGCTTTACACTAGCCTAACAATAGCTTTATGCCAAACTTAGTTTTTGCTACCCTACAATACTAGATTAAGGGTGTGATCTCTCTCTTGAAGCATCCAAGGAGAGTTAGAACTCCTTCCAAGTTTCAGTTTATGTAAATATCACATCAATTATACACAGCTGTTTCTCCTGGGTAGGTCAAGCCTTATAAGACAAAGCAGAAAAAGGGGAACCATGTTTTTCAAATGAAAAACTACACTGTTGGGTGGGTATTTCAAGATTCAAGTTCAACTTCCCCAAATTGAAGTGTATCTTCGCCTGTAACTTGACTGAAGATGTTATCTTCTTCAACCAACTTCTTTATTACAGCTTGATCTTGCTTTTCAAGTGTTTGGTTGTACAAACCAGAAATATTTATAGAAGGAGAGCAAAAGCATACAAATGTTTACTTCTGGTGGAGACCAATTACCTTGAAACAGATGCTGCATCATTTGTGCCTTGTTCTTGTAGCTATTGTTCTAGTCAACAAATAGTTAAGTAATGGTTTACTTTTAAATTTTAAAATCCTAAGACTTTTAGCACTGTATGGATAGAAAACTTCATGAAAAAAGTAACTGAAAAAAAAAATTTAAATCTCCATAAATTATCAGAAAGAATGTGAAGTAGCTCTCTAGCTAATCCTGCATGTCATCTCTTCGTTTGCTGTCACAGTGTTGTAACAGAACAGTACAAAGGATCATTACCTACTAGTTGCAGGGAAAAAATGTTCAACTGCTGTTGCTAAATGAACTGAACTGAGAACAGAATGATAATGATAGCGATAACTTTTTGTAATTCTTCTTTTATGTCAGATCAAGAGCCTTCCGTAACATCAATGCTGTCACTTCTCTCCATGTATTTAAATAACCTCACATTAGAACACAACAGTGATCATACAGGGTCAGACAAATATTTGTTGAGCTCAGGCTCTCTTACAGCAGCAAACATAAGACACCTAGGAAGCATTAAGCTGAGCATGTAGTGATATTTCTACAAAACACCCTGTCAGGACCCAACTTTTCAGAGGCTCCAAAGACCTCAAAAGGTATTTATCCTTATTTTTACCAGTGAATGCTTCTTTCATTAAATTCATGAACATACAAATTTGGCATTCACAACACCATATAACAAGAAGTTATGTATTATATTGTACACAGAGAACCATCTCTATGTGTTTGAGCATGGTAAATACTCATTTTATTTGATGGTACCTACTTCTTGAAGCAAAAGAGGTCCTGCAATTTGGGCAGGGCAATGATGTCTCAAACACAGGGAGCAGTCCCTTAGTACCCAAGTTACAGCAGAGCATATGTTAAGGTCAGCAACCAGGGTAAGCCACAACCTCTCAATTTGTACCTAGTCCAGCTGGCCTTGACTATAGGCAGCCAGGCCTGGACTAGATTCAGAAGTGGTTGCAGAACCTGTTCTTACAGCCATGGCTCCACCACTAGAAGTAGCAGCAAAACCACTTCCCTGTGTCACTAAGAAATCATCAGGAAACAGTATAACAATTTGCAGCTTGAAATAAAATTACTGTAGTCTAAAGGAGTCAGGAGAACATAATTAGTACTCATGGTTTTTAGTGCTGAACTAAAGGAGTAATGTAATCCATCTTGACTTCGGCAAGGCTTCTGACACTGTCTCCCATAATGGATGGGAGTGAATGTTGGATGAGTGGACAGTGAGGTGGACTAAGAGCTGGCTGAGTGACAGAGCTCAGACGGTCATGATCAGTAGTGCAGGGTCGAGTTGGAGGCCTGTAACCAGCAGTGTTCCTGAAGGGTCAGTACTGGATCTGGTCTTGTTTAATATATTCAACAGTGACCTAAATGAGGGGACAGAGTGTACCCCAGCAAGTCTGCTGATGATACCAAACTGGGAGGGGGTGGCTGACACTCCGAAGAGCTATGCTGCCATCCAGTGTGACCTGGACAGGCTGGAGAGTTGAGTAGAGAGGAACTTAAAGAGATTTAACAAGAGCAAAGGTAAGGTCTTGCAACTGGGCAGAACAACCCAATGCATCAGTATAGGTTAGGGGCTGGCCTACTGGGAAGCAGCTCTAAGGAGAAAGATCTGGGAGTCCTGGTAGATAGTAAGTTAACGATGAGCCAGTATTGTGAGCAAGAAGGCCAATGGTATCTTGGGATGCATTAGGAAGAGTGTGGCCTGTAGGTCAAGGGAGGTCATCCTCCCGTTCTATTCTACCCTAGTGAGGCTACATCTGAAGTACTGTGTTCAATACTGAGCTCCCCAGTTCAAGAGGGATAGGGAACTTCTGGGAGAGAGTCCAGCAGAGGACAACAAAGATGACTAGGGGACTGGAGCATGTCATGAGGAAAGGCTGAGAGAGCAGGGACTCTTTAGCCTGGAGAAAAGAAGACTGAGAGGAGACCTTATTAATCTCTATAAATACCTAAGGGACAAGTATAAGAAGGATGGAGGCAGGCTCTTTTCAGTAGTGCCCAGTGACAGGACAAGGGGCAATGGACATAAACTGAAACACAGGAAGTTCCATCTGAACATGAGGAAAAAGTTCTTTACAGTGATGGTGACAAAGCACTGGAAGAGGCTACCCAGGGAGGTTGTGGAGTTTCCTCCTCTGGAGATATTCAAACCTTCCTGGATGTAGTCCTGAGTAATGTGCTCCAGGCAGTCCTGATTTAGCAGGGGAGTTGGACTAGAGGATCTTAGAGGTCCCTTCCAACTCTGATAATTCTGTGAGTCTGTGTGATTCTGTGATTATTTTAACTGTGGAAATTACAATTTCTGTTATTAATTTATCTAAAATAAAACTTGCATCTTCTGTAAGAGTTAAGAGTGGAATTTCTCATCTAGGTGACCCAAATATGCTTTACAAATGCTGCAAATAGACCTGAGACATCAAGTGAAGTCTGAAACTAGAGGATAATTAATCCTCAAGACCCATGACATCGAAAAGCAGAAACTCTGGGACCCCAGATATGCAGAGGGATAGACACCACTCCTGCAGAAACATCCAAGACAAAGCAACATGCATCACATATGGAGCAGCACATCTTAAATGCCTTCTGACTCTTCTACACCATGAATTTATTCCTAGCGACAGACTCAAAGGAACTGCAGGCCAGAAACCAGAAAGAAACTAAGCTGCAAGACCAGACTACATTCAGTACACGTTTTATGATCACCTTCAACACTTTCACGCAACAAGTCTAAAGCAAGCGTATGCAGCAAACCCAAGATACAAAGCTTTTTTGTTCCCCAGAAGGAAATAACTTCATTACCTAGAATATTTCAAAAGCATTAGTGTTATTCTTAGATCTGCCAGTATTCATGTCCATACAGTAAGCAAGGCTAGACAACAGAGATGGGAAAAATAAGGTTAAAAATATCCTGTCTGAATTGTAAAGTAAGGGGGAAAAAGGAAGTATTTGACATCACCCAACAAAATCAAATAAGTTCTCACTTAAACCAAAACAGTACTCTAAGCTTCAGATATTCAAGCAGTTTTTGAAGAGGGATTTTAAAAAGTAAAGGCAGTGACTAGATTTTCTTCCCATGGATAACTGACAGCAGATAAAATATATAAAGATGTTTGAGAGAGAATCTGACCATTGAGTAGTTAAAAAAAATGGTGAAATGGCATAGACAACCTGGGAGTCAGTATCAGACAAAATTACAACTGAAGGGGGCAGCAACCCTAGATCTTTTACAAGAAACTATGTAAATGAGATCACTTCACTTATTCTGTAATATGCCTCATAAATATTTATTTTCCTCAATATAATGCTTTTGAAAGTTTTATTCTCTTTTTTTTTTCTTTTCCTAGATATTATTAAAAGTATGACAATTAGCTAGAGATAGTCTATTGTGATTTTATAAATGCAGAATGTGAGCTGTACTTTTGGTTTCTGCTTAAGCAACCTGTGACTTTTTGTAATAATTTTACTGCAACTGGTCATAAGCCAAGCCTAGCAACAGGAACATTTTAATTCAATATCTAACCACTTTCTTACTAGTCAACACCTCAAATATGTTCAAAATTAAGACTGGACAGCCACAGAGATATGAAAGACACTCCATTATTAGTTTAGAAGAAGGCGTCAGTTCATCAGTAGTGAAGTATTTTAAAAACTGGCAGCATAAAGATAACAGTTACAGATAATTATTTGAACATCCTCCCTGCTATTGTCTATGAACAGATCTTGTGAAGAGGAAAAAAAAAAGAAAAGAAACTGCCTGCAGCAGTTTGCCTGGGCAGGGCAAGGAGGTAGGCACAGCCCCCCTCTTCCAGGTCCAGAGGCTGCTACTTAACTAGCAGTTGTTACTCTCCCAGAAGAGTGTTAGTTATGGTTTCCACTCATGTAAAAGCTGTTGCCAGGAGGAACATGGCAACCCAGAGGTCTCACACAGACATACAGCTGTTGAGGTCTCTGGCTGCAAGGAGTGCCTAAAACTAAGCAGTAAGCATTAGGATATTTTTTAAATTTAAATTGCAAACAGTTATTACATTCCAACACACCAACTTCTAAGAGCAGACTGACAGCACGCACATTCTCCTGGTGCAAATAGGTAGTAGTGCAGTTCACACGTGCCATGTTGGGACTACATAACTGCATATATGCTTGGTATGTTTTACCTGCAAAATTGTGGTTCTGCCAACACAGTGAAATTTATTTTATAAAAAAGTAGATTAATGAAAAGGTTTAGATGGTATAAAATGCATCAATACTAGGAGAATTATCCTTATGCAATCTTTCACAAAGGCATTACTGCATTTTCTAAAACTGTAGTGCCACCGAAGAACTTCAGATTGAACCTACTGAACCTGATGTGTATTCCCTAAACTGAGGAAAAATAAAACAGAGAAAGAAGTAACTTTATCAACTCACACAATTACAGGACAACAAATTAACATAATTATTCTGCAATTATATATGTTGCGGATTGTGCTTAATGTCCACAGATTATCACTTTGTTGCAATGAAGTTAAAATGCAAGACATTTCTTTAGATGTCATTTACGGACAGGCAGCTGTTACATGAAATTTTAATTCTTTTACTCACTTCTGAGAGAAACACAGCTGAAGAGGTTCTGCCTTGAAGCAGTTGTGCTTCTCATCACAATCAGGGAGTATGTGAGTTGGTCAGATTGAAGCATTTAAATTATTTGTTCTGAATCAAAGTCTTCTGCCTGCCAAGCCAACTCTCATCAGTTCCACCTCAACCTAAGAATGAGGGATACCCAACTTCTTGCCACCCCAAAAGTCTGAAGGAGCATACCTAGCCTTCCATTCTGGCCTGGCCATCACATACTGCCTGCTCTTCTCATGTGCTAGAAGCCTTGGAAATTATTAGTCTCCTAGGCAAATTCTCTCATACAATAAGGACCCAAACCTACTTCAGCTGAACAAGTGAACACAAAGCTAGCTCAGTCCCAAACTGTCTGAAGTGTTTGATCCACCTGACTAATGGATGGTGGGAGCTCTGGGCAGAAATCACAGCAATGCTATTTCTAGACACACACAAAGAACGAAGAGTAGTACATGGTATAAATGTTACATTAGCTGTAATTACTATTTCTAAATTGAAGGAGTCACATTTAAAGTCATAATCTCAAATGCTCCTGGCTAGTTGAGTAAATGATATTCTACAATGATAACAGGCTGCTGATAGATAACTCAAGTCTGCAATAACAATCTATGACGGACAGAACTATTCCTTCGTGTCATCCTTCATGCAATCCTCCTAGTCCTACTTTTTCAGTCAAGAGCCACTAAATGTACATGAAAGACTTCTGCTTTCACTAACCAGGCAGAGCATCTGCTGCTACAGAGATTCTTTTCCCTGCAGTGAAATTTTAGAGATATCTTCTTCAAAAACAGCAAGATGACTAATTAGCAAACTTCTCAGAACAAATGCTAAACTAAAATGTTTATGCTGTTACAACGGCTAACACTCTTCTCCCAATAGGGTGTAAAAAAAAACAACAAAAAAAACCCCACCAAAAAAACCCCCCCAAATCAGTTCAACAGATGTGAGATAGATCCTCTCTAATTATGACACAGCTGTGATTTTTAGCAACCAAGTTTCACAACAAATGTATCCTGGAGTTTTGTTCCAGGTCCTGAACAGAACATCAGTGTTTGAGAGAGGCAGCTGTTCACCATGACAGCTATCACAACATCCAAAGAAATCCAACTAGAGAACTAAGATGCACAAAAAAGAGATACACAATGTCCACTTACAAACACACACAAAAAACTTGGATAGTGACTACAGTCAGAATCCAGCTGATATTAAATTCTCTTTAAAAACAGACAGTAATGTACAACTTGGAAAATTTCAACATTTTTTACTCTAAAGAATCTGATCAAAAAGTCTCTGAACTCCAATGGCAGGACCACAACTCACTCAACTCTTTGAGACAGAACTGTCTGAATTTTCTCTTTGAAATGAGAACAACAAAACCACTGCAAGAGCTCTGCATCTCTAAAGCTTTCTCTTTTTTTAAGAAAAGCATAGAATCATAGAATGGTTTTGGTTGGAAGGGACCTTAAAGATCATCTAGTTCCAAACCCCCCTGCATGGGTAGGGACACTGTCCACTAGATCTGGTTGCTCAAAGCCCCATCCAGCCTGGTCTTGAACACTTCCGGTGAGGGGGCATCCACAGCTTCTCTGTGCCAGTCTCTCACCAACCTCATAGGAAAGAATTTCTTCCTCATGTCTAATCTCAACCTGCTATCTTCCAGTTTTAATCCATTAGCCCTTGTCCTCTCACCACACACCCTTGTAAAAAGCCTCTCCCCAGCTTTCCTGTAGCCCCTTCAGGTACTGGAAGGCCACTATAAGGTCTCCCTGGAGCCTTCTCTTCTCCAGGCTGAACAACCCCAACTTTCTCAGCCTGTCTTTCTAGGACAGGTGCTCCAGCCCTCTGATGAGGTCCTCCTCTGGACTTGCTCCAACAGATCCACATCCTTCTTATGTTGAGAGTTCCAGAAATTACAGCATTAAAACTTTGAAGTACAGAAACTCGTATATCTGCTGGATGAAACATACTCAAAGCAAAGGGCTTCATAACAACGTTATAGCCTGGGCCTTTTACATGATGGGATCTTTCTCTCAGACTTTCTCTCAGTTTGGCAACTTTCATCTACTTCATGGATTGAAACAAGTATCACACAGTTCTCTGAGATGTTCCAGAAATTCATTGTGTCTTAGCAGCCAAGTGAAGAATTGAGGTGATTTTCTGAGCCACACCAGCAGTCACTCATTAGCGTGCAACTGTTCTCTGCAATAAGTAAAATGCTATTTGCATTCTCAGCTCTCCTGTAGCAAGAAAGCATGCAAACAGCCCATACGTTGCTGGATTCTGAGCTACATGTTTATGTTATCTTTTAATTTTAATCTAGCACAGCAAGATCCACTTCAGTTCCATGACAAACAAGATGGAACACTTAAGAACTTGAAAACAAACAATTTCAGTAATAAATAAAGAACATACATACACAGCATCTCTTCACAGTCAGAAAATCTAGGCCTAAGGGGAGTCAAAACAAATGACAGCTACTCCTTATCAAGCAAACAATTATTCCTTAGCTTTGTATAAGCTACTATTAATAGAGAAAATTAATAAGGCATAAACACTGATGACATCATATGTAGAATAGCAGGATTTACCTAGTCATTATTCTTTTCTTGGGATGTTGCTAATCTACCACTGATGCCTGTAAACTTGTTGCTCAGAATTTACAGTTCACAGCACTAAAATATAATTTGTCCTCTCTGCCTGAAAAAATTTATTAGCACTACAGAAATACTACAAAAAGCTTTCTGCAGACGCTGATAAGAGTTAAAATAAATCAAGAAAAAATATTTTGATCTCTACTGTTATTTTCCTTTTCAATGTCACCATAAGTAAAACAGTGCTCCAATTCACAGATACGAGAACTGTTAAAATTCTTCATAAAATATTTAACTGCTTTACAAATGTCAAAGTTCTGACTAGTCAAAAAAACCCACACACATAAAACAACAACAACAACAACCAAACAAAAATAATCCACATACACAACCCCAAAACCCACAGTATGTCCACAAGCGATTTCCTTTTTCTCTTCATTGGGATTTTTGTTTTTTCCCCATACTCAGTTGAGACAGAACTGTCTGAATTTTCTCTTTGAAATGAGAACAACAAAACCACTGCAAGAGCTCTGCATCTCTAAAGCTTTCTCTTTTTTTAAGAAAAGCATAGAATCATAGAATGGTTTTGGTTGGAAGGGACCTTAAAGATCATCTAGTTCCAAACCCCCCTGCATGGGTAGGGACACTGTCCACTAGATCTGGTTGCTCAAAGCCCCATCCAGCCTGGTCTTGAACACTTCCGGTGAGGGGGCATCCACAGCTTCTCTGTGCCAGTCTCTCACCAACCTCATAGGAAAGAATTTCTTCCTCATGTCTAATCTCAACCTGCTATCTTCCAGTTTTAATCCATTAGCCCTTGTCCTCTCACCACACACCCTTGTAAAAAGCCTCTCCCCAGCTTTCCTGTAGCCCCTTCAGGTACTGGAAGGCCACTATAAGGTCTCCCTGGAGCCTTCTCTTCTCCAGGCTGAACAACCCCAACTTTCTCAGCCTGTCTTTCTAGGACAGGTGCTCCAGCCCTCTGATGAGGTCCTCCTCTGGACTTGCTCCAACAGATCCACATCCTTCTTATGTTGAGAGTTCCAGAAATTACAGCATTAAAACTTTGAAGTACAGAAACTCGTATATCTGCTGGATGAAACATACTCAAAGCAAAGGGCTTCATAACAACGTTATAGCCTGGGCCTTTTACATGATGGGATCTTTCTCTCAGACTTTCTCTCAGTTTGGCAACTTTCATCTACTTCATGGATTGAAACAAGTATCACACAGTTCTCTGAGATGTTCCAGAAATTCATTGTGTCTTAGCAGCCAAGTGAAGAATTGAGGTGATTTTCTGAGCCACACCAGCAGTCACTCATTAGCGTGCAACTGTTCTCTGCAATAAGTAAAATGCTATTTGCATTCTCAGCTCTCCTGTAGCAAGAAAGCATGCAAACAGCCCATACGTTGCTGGATTCTGAGCTACATGTTTATGTTATCTTTTAATTTTAATCTAGCACAGCAAGATCCACTTCAGTTCCATGACAAACAAGATGGAACACTTAAGAACTTGAAAACAAACAATTTCAGTAATAAATAAAGAACATACATACACAGCATCTCTTCACAGTCAGAAAATCTAGGCCTAAGGGGAGTCAAAACAAATGACAGCTACTCCTTATCAAGCAAACAATTATTCCTTAGCTTTGTATAAGCTACTATTAATAGAGAAAATTAATAAGGCATAAACACTGATGACATCATATGTAGAATAGCAGGATTTACCTAGTCATTATTCTTTTCTTGGGATGTTGCTAATCTACCACTGATGCCTGTAAACTTGTTGCTCAGAATTTACAGTTCACAGCACTAAAATATAATTTGTCCTCTCTGCCTGAAAAAATTTATTAGCACTACAGAAATACTACAAAAAGCTTTCTGCAGACGCTGATAAGAGTTAAAATAAATCAAGAAAAAATCTTTTGATCTCTACTGTTATTTTCCTTTTCAATGTCACCATAAGTAAAACAGTGCTCCAATTCACAGATACGAGAACTGTTAAAATTCTTCATAAAATATTTAACTGCTTTACAAATGTCAAAGTTCTGACTAGTCAAAAAAACCCACACACATAAAACAACAACAACAACAACCAAACAAAAATAATCCACATACACAACCCCAAAACCCACAGTATGTCCACAAGCGATTTCCTTTTTCTCTTCATTGGGATTTTTGTTTTTTCCCCATACTCAGTAAAAACGTTTGAACATATTAAAACTAAATACAAAAGCATACCGCCAGGATTCCTTTTCTGCGAAACAGTATACTGACTTGTTCCCCATAATAAAATCAAGACTTAAGATTGCATTTTTTTGAAGCTATCAGGTCCTTATGATAAAATCTTTATCTGCTGACCAACAGTTTCATTGAGAAACCCCCAAAAAAGAAATATGCCTAAAATCTGATTCATCTTGTACATGATCAAAACAGCTGTATTCCACAAGTGAACACTGTATGATGTGTAACTTGCACTTCAAACAGAAAAACACACCTATTGAATCACAGATGTGCAAAACAGTAGGCTTTCCTTCTAAATCCTGAAATAAGTTTTAATTTTTAGGTCTCATTTATCATTTGTGGCTATAGGCATGGGAGGCAACTAATGAAACCAAAGGAAAGATATAGATATTTTTTTCTTTAAAGATCTGATTTTTCAGGAGTAAAGGTTTAAGTCAGTTCATAATTCCACTAACATTATCCCCTCCCAAATATTTGAATAGCCCTACTCACCAGCCTTCCTGGAATAAAATACATTATACATTTTTAAAGACATAAACACTTGGATGAAATTCCACACTTAAGTGATATTTATTATCAGAATTATCATTATTCTTAGTCAGATTCCCTCCTACTTCAGCTTACTCTTGTTGCATATGATTGAGAAGTCTGCCTTTCTGCCCTTTTCCCTATGAAGTACATAAAAGCAAGAAGCAAGAGATAGTACATCTGGAAGACACGTTCACTGACAGTCCATTTTCTGAACAAAATGTTGAATTATGGGGTGCAGTAGAAGCATTTAAAATCATTTCCATTACTCTTCAGTCCTTAATACTTCAAACTCCACCTGATCTTAAAAGTCTTTTCTTTGGTCAGTTTACTCTAGCTCTCTACATCGCATATTTTGTTTAAAATATTGCACCACTGAGCAGGAAGTTTTGTGTTTACCATGTCTTGGTCGCTGCACTCCGGCTCAATTCCAGCCTTTCCAAGAGCCATCAGGGCTGGCAAGCTCTGCAGGACCTTCTCAGTAGGGGAGGAGAGCTGCAAGGCAGCTAGGAGAGTGAGTGTCTACGTGCCTCCAGGGAGTCAAGCAGAGTGCTTGCAGCAGGTACACAGATTGGAAAACTTGAGAGGAGAAGACTGTTCAGCAATGGCCCAGAAGCACATTGTATTAAAGTGGTCATATCTCTGGCTTCCATCACAGCGTGATTTCTTTACCAAGGGTAGCTGTGGTGGTCAGAGCAAAGGCTTGTCTGTGATGCTGCGTAAATTATATGGCACCTCAGACCCTCACAAACACCTATGAAAGTATGAACAGTGAAACCATACAGACCTTTCCATGGGCACTCCTGTACCTCCTGTCAGGGCTGCAGGCAAACAGCCAGGCTGCCAACTAGACCCAGGCCTGAGCTTAAGCTTAACTGGGCAGGACACTAGAAACTGCTGGATGTGACAGATTACAATGTGAGAAGTGACAAAAATCACAGTCGGCACCATGAGGAACAGCCGGATTTCACAAGCAGTTATGTGAGAAACAGGCAAGCTTCAGAGCTAACTGAGGGGGAGTGCTGGGGCCTTTCGAGGAGCAGCACCTTGCCAGGCCAGCAGTTGCTAGCTAATAGTATACCATATAAACCTGAACTTCAGAAATAGCTATTTGGGTCCCCACATAACAAAACCAATGAGGAGAAAGTAACTAGCGGTGGGTCATTGACTTTGAAGAAGACTAGCCTAAAAAGAAAGAGATCTACAAGGGAGTAAAAACCTATAGAACGTATGTGAATTATATGATCACTACTCTCTGGAAATAGATGCTGGGTGGCTCCACACTTCAACACCACAGCCTCAATCAGGACAACCCTAGTCTGTTACCCTTATTCTTTCACATGTTGTGCAACCTGTTTCTGTGATCAGAAAGCAGGGAACAGCAGTTTTCCATGGCTAGCAGGGTCAACCAACATCTACCTTGGCATCACTGTGTCAGTCCTCATGACACACCTTAGTGAGTGTCTACCCACCACTTCCACGAACACTCACTCTCCCAGCTTCCCAAACTTCTGGTTTAAGGACTTACTGAGCAACAAGTTGCACCTATGTATTTAACAGCACTCAGGGATTTTTCTTTCATGAATTTGTCTGATGTCTCAAGTCATAAAAAATGAGAAGTTGCAACATCCTGTGGCAAAAAAGACAAGAAACTGAATCACAAGATCTACAAAAGCATCCTGAACCTCTAAGCAAGCAAGGTGAAACCACTATGACTGCTGATGAGTGCAATGCATTATCCATATAGCAGACAGTCTGAAAAGTTTGTCCTTCTAAACCATACAAAACCCAGACCTTCTTAAGAAATGTGCTACAAGATTCCATCTATCTGCTGTTGATAATCCATCTGTGAAAACTGCCAACTGGTCTCCTGGGAACACCAGTCCTGTAGTGGTGGAAATACAAATCTCCTTATCTGTTTTACATTACACCTCTGCTAAACTCTTCCTCACAGAAAATCTGATATAAACATAACCTTTTAAAACTATTCCTCTAAAAATAATTATTAATATTTATCTACAGATTGGTGAAATGGCCCAGCTGTACAGTCCAGCTTGCAAAAATAACTTCTGATATGGTTTGAAGGATCTCAAATAATAAGTGAAAATAGAAGTCCGATATTTAGAAATCAAGAATTCTAGTATTATGAGCAATACGGATTAACTTCAGCTTTTAAAAATTGCAAAATGCTAGAAATCCAGCTAAGGCCTGGAAACGTGCATAGTCTGGGTAACTGGAATAAACATGAAGAAGACAGACCAGTTGTCCTTGTTTTTACAAGTTTTAAAACTAGGGTACCATATTCTCTACTAAGCATCCAAAAAAACTTGAAATTCCCCTATTAGTTTCCCCCCCCCCCCCCCCCCT
>NW_009952265.1:2651756-2688837 GCF_000747805.2 Chaetura pelagica
TCCAAAAAAACTTGAAATCCCCCTATTAGTTCCCCCCCCCCCCTCCCAGTCAATTTATGACATTAAAAACATCATATGCAATAACCCAGCCACTTGCAGGTCCAAAAAATGTACACAGCGTAATGTGGGTCAAGTTTTAGTCACACCAGCAAGGATGAAAACAGGCAAATGTCATGAAAGAATCAGAGTACTCAAGCAGTCATTCAAACATTTTAACACAATGTGTTAAGATTCATTATTTCAGCTTCCCCTTAATCATGCCAATCAACAAGATGTGAGAGTGAGTGCTCTCCCTCTAAACTCACCATGAATTTCACATTTCATTCGCTGAGTATTGTCACTATTCATCTCCATGGAAACAGTTGTGCTGGGAAAAACTCACTGGTATATTGTATCACCAAATGAATCAGACAAGAAGACTAATTAAAGAAGACTCTTTCTAAATATACACACAGCCTGCAAAGCAGCAATACTAATACAGTATTTTCAAAATGGTCCTAAAATATATGCAGAATTTTATAAAACTAGTCTCATGGACAGATGCACAGGTTTACAGTAGAGAGTAAATCAACCAAAAACCTCCCTTACTTAAACCAAAACAGTTAAAATATTCCTGCTATTCAATTCTTGCAATTCAATGTCTACTGTATGTACTTTGAAATGACAGCTGGCAAGTAATATCAATTAAAAACTGCAAACTTTTAAATAACTGTACTTGTACGTAACTTGTAAATACACTATACTGTGCAAACTTTCCACATACAATGAAGACTCCTACACTTTTTTCCAATTTTTGCTAACATCCCATGACATTTACAGCTAATAAAAATTGCTAATATACTGTAGAAACAAATAGGAAACAGACTGCGATCGTAGGTCTGCATAATTACAAGAGAGTGCTGCCATTAAGTGCCATCCTAGCTTTTCTCTTGGATATTTTCACAACTAACAGAAAGGAGGTCCTAAGTAGCATCCTCCTTAATCCCTAACAGGATACATATACCACCATAATTTCTTGAGTGCTCTTTTCTTCATACAAAAAACTATATACATTATGGAATAAAGACATTCTTGTGATCAAGTGGTATCCCAAATTTCACAGCATGCTAGTTAGCACCAGCTAGTTTTCAAGAATTCTCTCCATGCCCAAATTCTGACATCTCCCACACCTACAGGTTACTTAAAGCAAACAAAATGCAAAATATTTGTCCTGCTCCCACCCTAACTGTCCCTTTGGCTCTGCCAACAGAATGATTTCTGCAACAATTTTACAATCAATAAGCCAAACACAGTTGCTAAGCAAACAAAAAAAGAAAAAGAAAAAAAACAACTAAGAAAAAATCAGAAAAAGTAAACAAATCCAACTTACACTGCAGCTCCACAAACTGCTGTGATGGCATAGAGAGGGCATGGTGGCCTTGGGATGGGAACAAACATCCAATAATAGGGAGAGAGAACAGCAATTGCTACAAAAGGAAAAAAATTTCTCATGTCATAGTTTCATGTTCAGTCTTTCCAGACAATGCTGACTTATCTTCTTAGACAACTCCCTATCAAACTGCAAGCAAGGAAGAATATATTTTAATGAAATTAATAGTACAGGATACAGTCAATAGTCCATAATCCTTGTAGTTAAAAAAACAAATATGGAGTTCTAAAGCTGACTATCCACTGTGGGATGTGACAAATAGGGTTTTAATATTAAAATACGACTCAATGACCTAGGAAATATCCTGTATAAAATGCCATTGGAAATTCAGAGTAGAAATACTAATCTCTACACTAACATTCACTGAGCCTGGTTCACATCCCTGTTGTGTGATATCAAGTAACATTGCCATTAAAAAAATTAGTCATGTCTCTAGAACACTTTGCAGGTTATGAAGCTTAATTTACTATCTGTAATTAGAGCTTTGCCCATCTTAGTCAAGATGTAACACCAGACATTGGAAAAAGATCCTGGAATAGAAAGCTTTGCTTGTAAAGATCTCCAGAACAAAAAGATGCACTTTGAATATTATGTAAGAAAAAGATGCACCTGTAAAAATATAGTTACTTCAGAAAAAAGTCAATCTGAACAAGCTGGAGAACATAGAACTCTGTTTTGGACTCTTAACAGCTCCCTTGAGAGTCTGGCATTCGAGAGCTACTCCTGCCTCTGCTCCTTGCCATTTCCAAAATAATGCTCTCCACAGATCAGAAGTCTGTTTCTATCTTTGCCATTGATTTTGATGAATGAAAAAGCAAAATATCTGTAGAGGTTTAACTATTTTTTACATTAGAAATGAAGAAACAGACCTAAGGGAGTCTGTTTTCTGCAGAAGGCAAGTTTGGGAATTGCAAAGTTTTAAGCACATCAAGAACAGTACAAAAGACAGTCAGAACACAGCAAAAATAAAGATGGTAGAAACACATAAAAAATAAAATAGATTTGACAGGTGAAAAAAAACCTGTTAAAATTATTACTTTACCAGTAGGAAATTGAGTTGCCTGACCACCAAAAATAACATTTTTTAAATAATATTTTTGAAAAGTACCATGAAATACCTACTCAGTATGAAAAACTAATTTTACAGCTGATGTAAGAACTTCATTACAGCAAACTTACTCTCTGAAAATATTTTTTTCTTTCATGTAGCATAACAGGAATTAAAACTCTCTCAAAGCCTCTCCTTTGAGAGCTACATATATGACTGTCTTTCATACATACTCAAAAGAACTTTTCCACTCAACAAGTTGATATTTTATTTTTCTGACACAGAAAGGTATACAGGTATTATCAGTGGGATTTAAGCAGTAAAGTATACTAAGGAGGACAAAATTCTACACATTCAACAAAATTCTGTGTTAAGAATAAAGAACTGCTACTACTGTTGATGGCTGAAATGTCATGTTTCAGTAACCCTTGTGCTGGAAAGCAGATCAAAGAAGCTGTGTTGTTAGTATTAGTTTTGAAAGACAATGCATTTTTAGCATTTAATTTTCTTCCCTATAATATATATTCTCCTTCTTATTTACCTGAAAAATATAAATTCCTCTGAGACTTTCTTTTCTGTTACTGGCGCACAGTGCAAAATAAATAGAAGACCTTCAGTTTGGTCCAATGAAAGTTTCTATTGCTTTCATATCCAAAGTAGGCTTGTTCTATGGGTGCTTCAGGCAAGGACAGGTAGTAGGCAATATTCGTAACAGGAACACAGAGTCCTGTTTGGAAAGAAAAAATCTAGTTGCCTACTGTTATCTTGTAGAAAAACAATAATAAGTATTCCAGGTTTTTTAAAGGTTAGGTAACAATCATGTGTAAGGGGACAGTGCGTGCTTTTATGATCACACATATATCCCTTCTCAGAATGACTAATGACTGAAGCCACTGATCCTGAAATGGAATTCGACAGTTCAAAAAAGAATATTTAGATTTTATTAACAGGCATTAATACATCACCACTTAAAGCTGAAACTTCCTCTTTAATTGATTTTTCTCAAATACAGTATTTTAAAGTCTAATGATTACTGGTACTATTCAGCTAAAATCAGTAAGTTCAGATTTCTCGTAGTTAGCAGAGAGTCATGACTGACTAGAAATACAAATGTAAAGAATGGTTCAAAACATGCTTTCCAAGCCCTGCATATTGATATGAGCACTACAATTTATTGAAGATACACTTCTGAATCCTTTTTATTTTGTCACATCTAGTTTAATTATAGTCAAGTTAAATAAAACCTCTATGCCACTAATAGTTCCATTAATGCAGCATATGCTAAAAACATTCTCTTCTCTGCTCTACACACCCATTTAAAATCTCCCTGTCAATATAGTTAGGGATAGGATGCTGTCTCTGTGCAAGATGGCAAGAGTGGAACACACAAGTAGAAACAAGAACAGGAAACAAGAATAATAAACACAGTGACAAGAATCAGGAAGGGAGTAAGAAGACTTCTGCTTTGCTGTAACATAAATTACAACAATAAAAGATTCTAGAGAGGTTTTTTAATGCAAAAGGAAGTTCAGGAAAATATGAATCTTCTGGTGGATGGGTAAAGACAACCAAGTGACAGAGGATATAGAAAAGACTGAAATGTCTTTTTTCTCCTGCTCCAAATAGGCAAAGCTTGCTCCCAGATTACTGCAGGTACCAACAGTGGTTGGAAAAGTGTGGGGAAACCAACAGTATGGGACAAACAGTTTAGGAGTGCTTTATTCAAACCCTTGGGGCTAGATGGGATTCATCTGAGGGAACAGAAAAGGTTGGCCAATGTGATTATGAGATTGCCACTAGCTATCAACAATTCTTAAAGTTGAGGGTGTTAAGAAGGATCCTAGAGATTAGAAGGCTAATGCTAAGAAAGGCAAAGAGAAGAGAGGTACATGGACAAAAGGCCAGACAACCTGAACTAAAATGTACCAGAGAAAACCATGAAGCATGTCCTCCTAGAGTGCATTTCCAAACATATGATGGACAAGAAAGTAATTAGAAACAGCCAACAAGGTTTAACCAAGGACAAACCACACTTGACCAGCCTGATTGTTTGCTTCAGTCAGGACTGCTTAGGTAGCTAAGGGGAAAGCTATGGATTTAATCTTAGTAAGGTTTTAGCACCATCTATACACAGCATGGTCAGGAAGCTGAGAAGTACAGGCTGGAAGAATGCACTGTTACATAGATTGAAAATTAGTCAGATTACCTAGATAAAAAAGTAACACTAAATGACTAAGCACTCACTTAGCAGCTCGTAAAGACCAGAATATTTAAGGGGTATTGATGCCCAAATTATTTAATTTATGTTTGTGGTTTTTTTAATCAGCAACCTGAATGATGAAAGAGCCTGCACTCCAGGAAATTTGTGGAGAGCATTAAATTAAAGCGAGCAGCTGAACTGATGAATGTCAGACATTCAACACAGAAACCTTGAGAAATCTGAGGACTGGGCAAAATCAAAAGGGTATCCAGCAGATCCAGGCAAGTTACTGTTCCCTTTTACTGAGCACTCGTGACCACGCACCTGGAACAGTATGTTCTGTTTTGGATCCCTTAGCTTAAAAGCAATGTTGAAAAATTAGAAAGGGTCCAGTAGAGAGCATCAAGATAAGTATGGGCCCAAAACACATGCACAAAGAAGACAGATTTATGGAGCTGAGCTTATTCAGTCTGACAAAGAGGAAACTGTTACCTAACAGTAACTTAAACTATCCAAAATTGAATTACAAATTTGATGGAGCAATAGCAATAAAAATGCGGCTTAGCTATTAAGATTGTATACAAGACCTCCAGATGTTCCAGTCAGTTTCTATGATTCCATAGGACAGGACATAGTTCTACAAAATCCAGAAACAAAGATGGCTCATATCTTAAGGCAGGCAAGATTTTCAGCTCTATAAATGTATACTTGTGTCTAACTTACTTTAAAAATGCATCCATTGTTAAGGAACTCAGTTATCCCAGGTAAATACATTAACAAGACTTGAGACCAAGAGACTGCAAAGAGATTTTTATAAAGCCAAGAAGCATTTTTGTTCCTTTTGCTAAGAGTCATTATATGATACTTTGTTAGACATCCAAGTCTGAGATCTGTAAGCAGCATTGAGTATTTTGTGCTACAGCATGAACAAATTTCCCTGAGACCTTTCTGTATCCATTGACCTCAAAACGACTTTCAAACATGCAAAGCCGTGCTGTACCAAAACCAACAACTTCATTAACAACACAGAGGAGGTACCTAACACATTTAAATAGGCCTTTCCATAATTTATGGAATCAACTGTTATTACTAATTTTTTAAGAAGAATTTGCTTGCAGTCAAATCACTGGTGAATACTGTGTGAAAGAATAGGGGTTTGAAAAATGAATGCACTATTGCATGCATGGAGTGACATGTTCCTTGTGCTGAAAAGCTACTGAAAACATCATGCAGTTCTACCTTCAGTAACTCTAGAAAGCTGAAAAAGTAACAGAAACGTGCAACCATCATCCATTCTTTCTTACAAACAGTATTACACCTTTGTGTCTTGTAATCTTTAGACTGTTTTGGTAATATTTCATATTATATACAAAGGCATTGCAAAATGCCTTGCATATTTATAAAGGTTTTTCCAAAAATTAACACTTCAAGAATTTAAAATATGCCAAAGGCATGCTTAGAATTGTAAGGAAAAGTTTTACATTTCACACATACACATCTCTCAAAACTGTCTTTTGATATTACCTCTCAAACTAACTGTAAAATTCTAAGCAGAAAATAAGCAGAACTAGGGGTTGCATTTTTTTAAACCAAAGTCCTTCATCATCTGTAGAACACAGACCCTAAAATAAGTCTCACAAAAAGTATCACAAGCAAATTAGTGTTCAAACTGTTGTTCATAAAATACAAACACATTTTTGAGGTCAAGAAAGAATAGGTGATTCTGTATATACTCTATACTTGCTCTGTATATTAAAGATCTTCATGGCAGCACTACTCGGCATTAGTAAGAAAAAAACTGCAGAATAAATCCAAACCTTTAACATAGACTAAAAAGCAAAACAAACTCAATTTGTTCAGTCAGACTTTCACATAGAACCGCCAGCTCCAACTCTTCTTGAAAAACATCAGCTCCCTTTTCAAAAAACTACCCATACTCTGCCAAATTTATCATGGCAAAATTTCTTACAGAGTAAGAACCAGACTGACTTTCTTATGTCCGAAAGGAAAATCGTACCTTGACATAAAATCTGAATCAATGGAATTCTGGAGAGTAATATTCAAGAAAAAAAGGCTGGAGGTTTTTTTTTATAAAAATGTATTTCAAAATACTTAAAGCTGTTGCCCATTGAATAATTGGTAATTCCCCAAAGAAATTTCTTCCCATACCTAGAGACCAAACTGTATTAGGGTAATAGTTTATATACAGTATGGGAAGCTTATACTGCCAAGATAGGAAGCAGGGGAATGGGCATCATGAATAGTGCCAAGCCTCCTATCCATCCATTACTGAACTGGCAAGAATTTCTAGTACTTGAGGAAAACATAACTGAAATCTTCTACTTCCTTGCCAAAATGAGGGTCAAGTCTGCTGCAGAAGGCAAGAAGCCAGTGTTTACAGATGGCCAATGTGCTATGCAACCCTGTGCTGGTTAAGATTTGCATTTTCCTACACAAACCTATGAAAGAATGATGCTACAGATGGACTGCATGAGCCAAGGTCTACCCTAGAGTTCCAAAAGACACAGCTAAAACTAACATAATAGTCTAGGTTATTTATTTACAGGTATTTCAGACCACATGAAACCTCTAATGGGTCTGTCATTACTGAATACACACTGCACACACCAGCGTACAATTCAGGTCTTTCACCACATCCAACTGAGTAAAATGCGTTATCAGCACTTCACAGCTAGGCTAGTTATGGCACAAATCCTGCCTTCAACTCTAAAAGGAAAAAAAAGAATGTGTGGGAGATGCAGGTGATACTTTTTGCATCCACCATCATCACACTCCTTTCTCACACTGACTGTACTTTTTCCCCTCCTTTACTGAAACAAGTTTCATATTTAAATAAAATTTTTCATTTGTGGAACACAGTTCCCAGGTTCAGTTTCTCTGGTTATAAGAACATCTGCATACTTTTAATTTGTTAAGGTTACTTGAGTATAAAAGCTGTCAATACTGATCATAAACAAGCGGCAAAGCCTAGGACAGCAGAGTAACACTCAAGTCTTACTTACCTAGTGTGCCAGTTTATAATAAAGAGTTTATAAGTTCCTCATCTTAAAATAGTTCACTGTTGAAATATTTTCAGACCTGTATATAATTCTCACTATCTTTTAAAACATCAACAAAATCTTAGTGTAAATGATTTGCAACTAAAGTTACAGATCTGTATTTGTACTGAATTCAGAAGATGCACCCTATTATAATCTGAAACTAAAGTTTATTTACCACTTAAAGTGCAAAGACGTTAGCTGCTAGCTCTGTAGGTCCTGGAAGGCAGACAGACTACTTGCATGCTCTGACCACTGACAGTTACACAGATGCGTATGTGCTGTTACTATGTGTTTTGTTATCTGTGTTCACTTGTTGCCTCACCACTTAAAGGGCAATCCTATGAAGATTTACATATTTATTTCTCCTGAATGCACCAACATGTTTAATTGAAGTTAATAGGAAAATTCACAGCACAATGTTCACTATGTACAAGTAGTAAGTCCTCACAAAGCTCTTCCACTTCTAAATTTAGACCATTTAGGCAGTATTTTTTCTAGTGTAGCTATAACAATATTTAAGCACCTTTAAAACAAATTAGACATTCATGGTGCTTCCTGATTCTAAACATGACCTGCATTGCAATAGCAGTTGGTGGTTCCAAGTTAGATTAAGATTTGTAATCTAAAATAACAGACCAGCCATAGACAGAAACATAAGCAGGTTGTATTACATAAATAAGACTGAATAATGGGTGCGATGTTTTGCATTCATATTAATTCCAATTTAGGGACAGTAACAGTTGGTGTTTATTAGGAGATTCTTCTGCAAGGAGCTTAGAAAGCAGCACAATAACACTCTCTGCTCCATTCCTCCCGAGTTCTTACAATTTTATTTCTGTCTTTGACTCGCACCAAGCATGCAGTCTATTCCTACACAGAAGCACATCCTGTGATTGAGACAGTCCTAGAAAAGTGAACCACATAAACAGCTACAGATATAAAAAGTCCAACTGTTTTTAACCTAATCTGTAAGAAAATTCCTTCCTGACCCCTAATCAATAACCCTGAACTTGAAACTAAGACTACCAATAAGGCCACAGAGCTTCTGGAATCATTAAGAACAACGGGAAACCCTCAATTTAGTGCCAATCAACATCAAATGTACTTTACAGAGTAAGAAAGTATTTCTCAAGATCTCTAAAAGAAACCAGTAGAATCCCTAAATATTTCACATTTGCTGATTTTTTTTTCATAACCTAGCAAATATAAGAGCTAAAATTCTACAAATTAGGTTAAAATATAAAAGGCAAATTCTACCTCGATTCTCACAACGGCAAGCAAGGTCTTTTGACATCTATTGTAAAAAATTACTTGATCACAACTACATACTATTACTATAGAGACCAAAAGTAAAATTTTTATCTGAGTATAGGTTAACTTTGAAGATGTTGTAATGATATGTATAATTAAAACTAACTGCTAATTTAGTTTATGCCTCCTACTTCTTGAATATGAGAAGCAGTAAGTACTATAGAAGCTGTTTTTTATTCTCTTATGTTAACTATGACAGCTTGCAGAGCAGATCCCTACATGATTCTGTTGGTAAATGCCTCTACAGAGAAATCTGACAATTTATTCCTACACTTTTCTAATTATTGGCCAGTTATTAAAAAGTGGAAGGACTTTGCTTCTTAATGCAGGACAGTTTAATCTTCTTAAGAGCATTCTGAAGCATTTTGAAAATGCAAATTTATTCTAGCACTCACATTGAAGGTATAGGTATCATCAGACATTGAAAGAACTCTCCATCAGATTGAACACAATTAACTTCAGGAAAAGCTTTCAACTCTTCCCCAGTATACCAATAGATATGCTGAAAACACACTAGTCTCTGCAACAGCTTCTGAAGTGTGCTCAGTGCAGAATTCAGATTTCCTAGTCTGCAGTTGGTAGAATGGCCACAAGTATTTCATTAAGAAACCAACCAAACAACACCTCCTTTCATAGTTGTTACCCCCGAGTTAATAACTTCTAAAAAACGACAATGTGAGATTTACACCATGTTTTAAAAAAAACAACACCACCAAAACCACATTTTAGCATGGTCAGCTCATTCATGCTCTCTGTACAGAGGACTCATGCAAAAAATACATTAAATATTATATTATGGTTTTATTTTCCTCAACTGCTTCTGTGACATCTTGTTCATTTACGGCCCTACCAACACTCAGATAAGCTTTCTGCTTCCTGAGAACATGAATGATGGTTATTATTAGATGTTATGGCCCTAGCAAGTTGATTCTCAACAGCCTTTTTTAGGCTTGCCTTATTTAGTTTTCATTTAACTTGACAGCACCTCTGATCCTATTCCTCCCCACCACCACCACCCCACCCCCCCGGCTTTGCTTTACACTTTTGTCTTACTAATAACTTCCTCTCCCCTGAAGTTTCAACATGTCAGCTTTTACTTTTTGGTCTTCTGATACTGTATCAAAACTCAGGGAAGCAGAAGAGTACTTTGTAGTTCTTAGAAGTGCCTCCTATGATGGCTACTTACCAGTTCCATACTGAAGGAAACTTGAAGGTGCAAGACACTGTAACAGCCTTCTGATCTAGATAAAACCGAGAGTAATATATTGTGCCATTAAAAGTATCTTGAGGTCAGCTAACTGAAGCCTTTTTTTTCATTTGCAGCATATGTTCTAGTTTTAAGTCTAATTCAATGACTTTGAATAGATTATACAGCATCACAAACAATTCAGCTGCTCTTCCTAACTTCCCTTTAACTAGTTTGACTCACTTTCATATATCCTTACTCTGATATTTTTGCTTTTTTCCCCTTTTATGCAAGCTGAGTTTGACTAAAAATTATAGAGTACATCTTCTGTAGTTAGCAGATCCTAAGTAAAAAGTTGTTTCTCCTCCCACAGTTTGTCAAAATACTTTTTCCTAGAAGCATTCTCTATGGTACCTAGAATTTTTGCCTTTGCATTCTGCACTCAGATTGCATGGTAATAATCCAATTTCCTTTCACATTTCCTTTTTCTGCATTTTTGTCCCAAAAGTAATTGCAGTGGATGAGGAAGAGGATGCAAGTAAAAAAGTACATTATTGCTGAAGCTGGCTTAGGAGAGAGTAATAGATGTGATTAGGAGTGATTGGGAGAAGATACTACAATAAACTAAGAAAGAAGAAAAACAAGATAAAAGTTGATGTTAGTATAATCTGAATAAAGGCGAAAAAGTTACCAGTCTTGTTTCATGTTATGAAAATTATAGAACACTTTTTAGAATACAGGGAGGCTTTTTAGAAAATAATCTACAAAGAATATGGCATTATGCATAACATAATAAGCAGCTCTGACACTTGTCAGCTGACATTTCAGTCCTTACCAAATTTTTGACCACGGACATTGTATGGCAAATACATTTTGAAAGTGTTAGTAACAAAAATTAAATCTACATGTTTGTCATAGTAACAAGAACAGAGAATCAAGAAAGTCAGCCAAACCTAGAGTCACTCTTATGCCTTAAATTTTTGAAGTACAACATATTGGGAAGGAAAAAGCGTCAATTCCATGTTCAGGCAACTTCAAGAATAACTCATGAAAATTAAGTGTGCAAGGAGAGACAAGAACTAGAACACACAGATTATAATCCTGTATTTGCTCATTATGTTTCCTGTAAACAAGAAGAGTATGCAATCCCAGAGTGCGGTTTATAATCCTTTTCTGCTAAACCATAGATCAAACCTGACATTCAGTTTTGGAGAAAAAAAAAAGTTTAACTGTTTACTTTGAGCTGCCTTACAATTGAGTACCAACTGAAATTTTAATGAGGAACTTTTTTTTAAAGTTAAATTCTTAGCATTTGTGCAGAGACCTGGTTACCTCTTGCTTCATGGTGCAATGTCTTTTCATTTACAGACCACTTTCATTTCTTTTTCTCCACTGCAAACCAGTGAAACGCATGCAATCTTAGTCACACAGAATCATAGAATAGTTAAGGTTGGAAGGGACCTGAAAGATCATCAGGTTCCAACCTCCCTCCTATGAGCAGGGACACCTCATATTAGACCAGGCTGCACAAAGCCTCATCCAACCTGGCCTTAAACACCGCCAGGGAGGGGCCATCAACAACCTCCCTGGGCAACCCATTCCAATGCCTTAGTACCCTCATGAAGACTTTCTTCCTGATGTCTAACCTAAATCTCCCCTCTTTCAGTTTAAAAACATTACCCCTTGTCCTATCACTACCCTGTCTCATGAAATGCCCCTCCCCAGCTTTCCTATAGCCCCTTCAGGTAGTGGAAGACTGCTATAAGGTCTCCCCAGAGCCTTCTGTTCTCCAGGCTAAACAGCCCCAACTCCCTCAGGCTGTCTTCATATCGGAAGCCCTTTGATTATCTCTGTGGCCCTTCTCTGGACCCTCTCCAACAGCTCCATGTCTTTCCTGTGATGAGGGCTCCAGAACTGTGCACAGTACTCCAGGTATTGCCTCACCAGAGCAGAGCAGAGGGGCAGAATCACCTCCCTCATCCTACTGGTCACACTTCTTTTGATGCAGCCCAGGATGCAGTTGGCCCTCTGGGCTGTGAGCTCACACTGGTGACTCATGTCAAACTTCTCATCTACTACCACCCCCAAGTCCTTCTCCTCAGGACTGCTCTCTAGCCATTCTCCCTCCAGCCTGTATTTGTGCCTGGGGTTGTACCAACCCAGGGGTAGGACCACCTTGCACTTCGCCTTTTTAAACTTAATGAGGTTGGCATTGGCCCATTTCTCTAGCCTGTCAAGGTCTCTCTGGATGGCATTCCTTCCCTGTAGGGTGTCAACCACACCACATAGTTGGTATCATCAGTAAACTTGCTGAGAATACACTCAATCCCACTGTCCATGTCTCCAACAAAGATGTTAAACAGCACTGGTCCCAATACTGACACCTGAGGAACACCACTTGTCACTTGCCTCCACTTGGACACTGAACCATTGACCACAACTCTCTGGGTGCAGCCATCCAGCCAACTACTTATCCATCAAATGGTCCATATGTAAAATCCATGCCTTGTCAGTTTGGAGACCAGGATGTCATGTGGGACAATGTCAAATGCCTTGCACACATCCAGGTAGACGATGTCAGTTGCTCTGCCATTATCCAGCATCTCTGTAGCCTTGTTGTAGAAGACCACCAAATTGGTCAGGCACGATTTGCCCTTAGTGAAGCCACGCTGGCTGTCACCTATCACCTCCTTATTTTCCATGTCTTCTCACAGCACAGTGTTCCACAACTCAGCATCCTGTTGCAAAAATCTCACTGACAGAATGTGCCACAGAGATCACAAGTTTAGTAGGACTGAAAATAGCAAGCCATTACTATTATATTCATTACTATGAATAAAGGGAGCAAAACTGTATCATACACACACACCCTGCACCAATTTACTGTTCATCAGAAGAATACTTTCCCTGGAGATGAAGTAATAGCAACTTTGAAAGATTTTCTACTGGCCACTGTCAAAAAGTAAATTATAAAAAACATTTATATAGCTTACACATGTCCTAACAAGCACCGAGAAGACACATAAAATTATATATTTCAATAATCTCTGTTACTACATTCAGTTCTGTTCATTCACTAAACAGAATTACCATGAGGGATGGAACTAATAAAGTGTCATTTCTAGGTTCTCTTAGTGGAATTTGCCACTGCCAGAAAAGGGATGAACTCACAGAGAAGCCTTTTCCTCTGTAGGCATTTCTTCTACCAAGCAAGATGTTTTATAGATGCCTAAAATTTTTAATACTACTATCCCTCTATCAAATTTGATTGAAAGTAATCAAAAAGCTCAAAAATAAGGTAACAGTTCCTGGAAAAGGAAAGACATGCTGCTAAGTAGAGACATTGCAAGATTTTATTTTTCAAATATATACATATACAGTAGGTCTCCTAACTGATCAAAACATTACCTCTGAAACACCAGAAATTAACTGATGGCAAGAAAAGCATTAAATTTTATTGGCATTTAATTGCAACATCTAAATCTTACTGTAAAACTCTAATCCATAAAGATTTGTGCAGTTTAATCAGAACAAAAAATTTTAAATGCAATACTACATGTTAGAAAAGCAAATTGCTTGTGTAAGTTCATATATAATATACATGCTGAAGGGTTTCATAAAAACTTCCAGGTTCAACCTTGTAGAAAAGAAGGAAAACACTATTTCAGGTTTCTTTAAAAATATCATTGATGTTCTATTTAAAGATGATCAAGAAACATCAAATTAAGAGCAATAACAAAACTACTGAATTAGACTAAAAAATTCCTAAAAATACGTCTTTTTTTGTGTTTCAACAAGATGTTAAACTGACATGCAAGAAAGGGGAAATACAATACTAAGTAACTAACCCTAATGGCTGTTACAACATGGTATTACACTATATGGATTCCAGACTGAGAAAATATGGTAATTACATTTCCCTACTGAGCACAAAGAAAGACAAGAAAAAAAAAAAAAAGTGTTCCCTGGCCCCGGATATTTTTTTTTTTTTTCAAAATTCCTAAAAATACGTCTTTTTTTGTGTTTCAACAAGATGTTAAACTGACATGCAAGAAAGGGGAAATACAATACTAAGTAACTAACCCTAATGGCTGTTACAACATGGTATTACACTATATGGATTCCAGACTGAGAAAATATGGTAATTACATTTCCCTACTGAGCACAAAGAAAGACAAGAAAAAAAAAAAAAGTGTTCCCTGTCCCTGGATATTACTTTTTATTATTCTAGTCTAAACAGACAAATAGAAAATGTGTTGCATGCACATTCAACCATGCCAGGACCACCCAATGAGATTACTTATATGATATACTTCATAAATGGCAGGCTGGAAAATAGAAAATTTATTTGTGGAAACTGAACTATCAAGTTGAAATGCATGCTCAAATTATTTTCAAATTAAAAATGAGACCTGTCAGAAGGTAACATTCTCTTTCACACTACAAAACTGTAAATATAACAACATTGTCTTGTCACTGTTTGATATTAGTACAGAAATATGTTAGAAAATAATAATGTTCTTCATACAAGTTGATGAGTCAGAATTTGCATTTTAACTCAAGTGAGTCTAAAGCCAGAAGATATCTACTGTAAAAAAAAAACCACAACAAAGCAACAAAAAACAAATCACACTGACTTCTTCCCCTGTTATGCAATTATATTTTTTAAACTAAAATATAATTAATTTAATATACATTAGTACATGAGAAATTCTCATAAGGCCAGTCAGCCACCCGTTCAGTATACATCATGAACAAATCCAAGTTTGGGTGTTGCATGACTGAAACAAAGGAAACTACCAAAATAAATGCTTGCATAGGCTCATTAAGGAGCTGAACCAACCTAGAAAAGATACTGCTAATTTAATTTAATTTTTTTTAATCTCACAAAATCTTGTGCTGTAACAACTTCTCTTAAAGTATGCAGAACATAGACACAGGCCTTAGTCACACTGTGGGCAAATAACAAAAGTATAAAAAGCAGAGAAGTAATACAGAAATTCAAATATACACACACCTCTTTATATCATGAACATTTGTTCCTCAAGGTTTCAAACACATTCTAAAAGCAAATATTTTTTTTTCAATAAGTTTAAAGAATTTCTAAAGTTCAGGAAACTTAGGCATTATGTCAGGTGGAAGGAAGAGGAGCAGAGAAAAAATTTCCCTTCAAAGAATTGTACATAACCTATGAAAATCCTGGGAGTGCGTACAGTCAGAAGCAAATTTTTGTCCCCATTTGTCATTTCAGGAAGCTGCACACAACTATGCAAGTAGAAACCACCTTTAGGACACTCTTATCTCCACTAAGAACTCTACAACTACAGCCAAGCAATTGTGGTACAGTTGTGTGCTTTTTATCCATCCACCTTATCTTGAAACATAACAGATCCTTCATGTATTACTTTACAGCAGAGAACTTTAAGTGATGTTACTAATTTTAAGGAAAAACTTCATAAAAACCCAAGCAGAAAATGCTGATAAGTTATATTATCTGAATTCCCAGGTAAGACTGAATTCCCAGTATCCCAAGTATTGAAAGCTAGAAGTTCAGCAGAACAATTAATTTTAAAAACCCACAAAAAAAAACACAACAAAAACACACCCACCAGCAACAAAAACTTAACTATGCTTAACTTAGCCATGGAGATATGTTAACTCAGACCTGCTGTTGATTTATACTTTCTTTCTGACATATCAGCAAAGTAAGCTATACTGCAACCACAGAACAGCTGATTTATCATTTCTGGATTAGCTGAGCAATTTCAAAATACATATTAGAATATTTTTCTAAACTAATTAAAATGCCTATAATTAAAAATGAAACAGTAGTGGAATATGGCACTGTGTGATTCTGAAGGCCAATAACACACGTTTTAACTGACTGAAACTTACTGCCAGGATTTTTAAGCTTACATCTCCTAAACCAAGAGTTAACTTCAAAAAAAAGTTTAGATAATTTTCTATACAGAGTAAAAGTGACAGCAACATAACAATCACAAAACAAATTCAGAAACACAGAAGAAAATAAAAACTCTGAAATAAAGTGGACTAAAAAGAATGTGGCTTGACTGAGATACTGTGGAATCTGGCAGACATTACTGTTCACTCCTGTTTCAGGCAACCAATTCAATAGGCACAGGTTAACAAGATGACCTCATAAGGATTTACTAGTTCAGACAGATCCCATTTCACACTACATCTCACACCATGCTCAGATTTGTCTGCACCTGAGCTTCAGAACTGTACCTCCACACATGTGGCCAGTAAACTAGAAAATTTCCTCAAGCTATGCTGGTACTGAAGACCAAAACAGTGTCATTTCCATCCTTAATGGATTAACTCCTTAACAGAACAAAATCCAATACCGAGCAAATGAAGGAGAGTCATTTCACTTATTGTATGTTTTCATTTGTGTTCAGCTCACATTTAATTCTTTGTTAGTCACGGAGGAAAACTTCCCTTCATGCCTTCTCTTTTTGCTTTTTCCCCCTGAGAATGAGCATTCTGTCTGCAATGCATCTTTCAACAGAAACCCCAGAATTACCCTGTAGGCTACCTGCTCACAAAAACCATACATGACTAAAACCCCATACTATTTGAAGACCCATGAGAAACTGCATCTTCTGAGTAATTTTTAATTCCTTGATTGCATTTGAATTAGCATGCTACCTCCACCAGAATTATTCTTAACATGCCGAGCTTGCTGCTAGGAAGGAAGGACCGTGCCAAAAAAGATTCCTGCTCTGTAAAACACAGAAATCCAGTACTTAAAGAGAGATGATTGTATTATTTTCTGTTCTTCATGTATTGAACAGAATGCTTTGCAAAACTGGCATATCAACTTCCAACCAGAGAAAGACATTGCTTTTACCCACAGCAGTTCCTCATTAATTAAACCTTAAAAACATAACAGTACTCTCTAGGTCAGATTTCTTTAGGAGGTTTCTATGTTTCTCAAAATGAGTTATTTTCACATGTCAACAGCTGGAAGACTCTGATACTTTGGGGTAACAACCTTTTAAACTTATACCAAATTGTTTAGTCATGCAATTCTAGCTACACACATTCACTGTACTCATTCTGCTTGAGAGAGTCCAGCACAGAGCCACAAAGATGATTAAGGGAGTGGAACAGCTCCCTTATGAGGAAAGGCTGAGGGAGCTAGGTCTCTTTAGCTTGGAGAAAAGGAGACCGAGGGGTGACCTCATCAATGTTTACAAATATGTAAGGGGTGAGTGTCAGGGAGATGGAGTTAGACTTTTCTCAGTGATGACCAGTGATAGGACAAGGGGTAATGGGTGCAAATTGGAGCATAGGAGGTTCAAGGTGAATATCTGAAAATTTTTTTTTTACTGTGAGAGTGAAAGAGCACTGGAACAGGCTATTCAGGGAGGTTGTGGAGTCTCCTTTACTGGAGACATTCAAAACCCACCTGGATGCGTTCTTGTGTGATGTGCTCTAGGTGACCCTGCTCTGGCAGGGGGGTTGGACTAGATGATCTTTCGAGGTCCCTTCCAATCCCTAGGATTCTATGATTCATTAGTGTCCTGATTTTGTAACTGAAGATTGCAGAGACAGAAAGATTTCTTACCTACACTTTGTTAACGTAAAACAAGCAAGCTAGGTGAAGTCAATCCCCTCTGTGATCCATTTCCCAAATTCTAATTATTCCCACAGGTCAGTCAAGAAAAAGTGTGGTGTTAATAGCACACTGGAATTAGTTAAATTCAGAGTATGAGAAGCTTGTAGGAACTTAGCACAGAAAGGTAAAAATATTTTAGTTCCCTAGAAAACATTATGGCTGATACTTTAAAAATTTATCTTAGTACTAACTAGGCTTTTCTTCTTGTATTTGCACTAACCTGTATTATGTAGCACACAGCTGTCCTGTTTTCTAAGTGCAATATAAAGTTATAACAAAAGGTCTTCTCTGCTCAAATAATTTACAGTGTATGTATCTGAGTGTTTTATATCTTGAGTTGAAATACTGCTAATCTGAACTAACAGGTTTATCAAAACCTGTACTCACCTTAATAATGTCAATTCAATGAACATTATTAACTCTACAGAGCAGCCTAAAAAACATTTGGGACCATTACATTCTGGGAAAAAGCAAAGTTGCCCAGAGTAGATCAGTATTTGCAGCATACTGAAGAGTTTTCATCTTAGGACTTGCCCCTTACAATCACAGTGACTCAAATAAACTACCTTTTCTTGACAAACTGAAAGCAGTGTCAAAATAGGAATCCTTAGGAAAGAGATCAGACATTCTGCTATTCAGAAGATTTCATCATAAATTTCCAAAACACATCCTGCAATTTATAACAGCCATTACCGCACTAAACTTAAAATAGAATTTCAAAATTCTGCCTGACAAAGTGGGCCACGTATCATTGTGGGAATCTTTATTACTTCTTTTGTTGTATGAATCACATATATGGACATATGTATAGACAAATACAAAAAATAGATTATGTTATTTCCTTTTTTTTCTGCTAAGTTTTTTTACTATACAGATTAAATAATTACTTTCCATTAGTTCTCTTTTGATTTTCATAACGTCATTACTCTGTAGACTTTCTTCACTCCAATCCAGTGTTCTTGAGCACAAGATTAATTACAAGAAAGTGCTTCTGTCATTTCTTAAAATAGATTCTGAGTGGGAGCACATGCCATCATGATGCTGTAACTCATCAGGAAATTACGATGCAGTACCATCTTATTCTAAAAGAACCTGCTAGATAAGGCCAAGGTCATATCACCACTTATTATGTTTTTCAGGACTGTATTCCTTATGAAATTAAAAGAAATCCAGAAAAGGAAAAAAAAAGTAAGATATGGTGGGGGTTTTTTTCAAGAAGAAACAAACAAACAAAAAGACTTCACACCCATCATTTTGAGCAACTTCAATTTCAATTTTGCATAGAAGCATTAGTAGTAAAAAAATTAAGATATAAAATGATAATTCAAAAATAGTAAGTGTAATTAATTTTAAAATTGCAGTGAAGTACACCAAGAATTTATTTATCTAGTAAAGTGAAAAAACTGAGCTGAGAACAGATTTTGTTGGGTTTTTTTAAATCTTATCGCATGTGAATAAGGGTTTGGGTAAGGATAGGGAGAGTTCTCGAGAACTTTTATCCTGCTTGTTCCAATCTTCTTAAAGCTTACACAAGTCATTCTAGTTATGGGAAGACACAGAACAAGACTACGTCAGAGAAACCATGAAGGCAAAACCATACTAAGTTAAACAAGCAGTTATTTTTCTTTTCTATAAAGAAATATTTTTGTTATTTAACTTCATCAACTGAAAGGAAAACCTGACTGTCCAGCAACTTCAGCCCTTCAGGTGTACTAATAAAGCTTCCAGGCTGGGTGATACCAGAACTTTCTGTATGCTAAGATCTTTTCATTTAAATGGCAACAACAAACAGTGCTCCTGTTGTTACAGTATGCAAATGCTTCCTAAACATTCTTGATATTTTCTCCTCATCTGCATGGCTTTTTAATCCATGGTAGTATGTAACATGCATTTTTGCATACATGTAAAATTTAGGCTCTCAAGTCGTACACAAAACAATACAACAAACACCACAGGATTTCTGCAGAAATAGATAATATATGCACTTATTTTTTCTTGCGGAAACTTTATAGAAGACTAAAGCTCCACAAAGACACATACTAGGAGGCTTATACGCAAGGTAACATAGAAGTTACACCTGAGGCAACGCACATAGACCCTGTGAAATGACGGTGGAAGATGCTGCGTAAGAGCACTGCAGGGCATACAAGGATCTACAAATGGTTTGGGACTACCAACCTAGAACTTTTCCTGTACAACCATACTGGATTACAGTAAGCATCATGGAGGCAAGGAACTTGGGTTTAATTCTCTATTAGATTATGGACATTCAAACACACTGACACGGTTTGACTCAGAACCAGCAATTAAACCAATGACAACAATGCTCTCCCTCTCTCCCTCCCACCCAGATAGGGAAAGGAGAGAGAGAATAAGGAGGGAGACTTCCTGGACTGAAAACTGAACTAGACAGCTTCAATTAAATACTAATGATAAAAGAAAACATGTACAAGTATGTGTAGGAATGTGCAAATCCCTATTGCCTCCTCCCACCCCGAGCAACTCCCACAGAATCTCCTGATCTGTGAGCAGCTCTGAAATGTCCCAGAGAGTTCCTGAAGAGAGCAGCAGAGCAGACAGGAGCTGAAGGGAGAGTTTTGAGGGTCAGGAATGCAGGAGCCCAGGGATCAATGGTAATGGGGAGAGACAGTCCTCCTGGGATACCAGCCATGAAAGAAAGAGAAGGGAAGAAGGGAGATTACTTCTTTGATCCATGAATTTATACCAAGTCTTACATAGATATACAGAATACCTCTAGCCAATTTTGCTGTCTAGTTCACTTCTCCCTATGGGAGGATTGTAGATACAACTCTTCTGCTCCTTTAGTGCCCAAAGCAGTAAATCCTACAAGTAGAGCAAAGTGTCCTTGGTGTCTTGGCAGTATCTATAAACATTCCAGTGTTATCAGTCCACTAGCTGGAAATTTGCTGTGCTGCTTAAAAAGAAAGTTCACTGAAAAAAAAAAATAAATTAAAAATCAGTAAAAGGAAAATTGGCTTCATCCTGGCTCAAACCAGGACACCCACTTATTTGTTTCCCGGAAGAATGCTTTAATTAAGAAACTAAAAGGCGGGATGGTGACAAGCTTCTTAACTGCTAAAGCTAGGTAACTACTCAGCTAAAAATGAAAATGCTATGGCACCTGGACAATCACGGCAACAAGGACCATACTATAGCCTAATAGCTGAGTCACTTAACTTGGAGAGAAGACCTAGATTCTATCCCTGCTCCGTAGACTATTTCAGCTTTGTTACTTGCCCTTTAACGAGAAAGAAAATGCAACAATAGCTCAAAACACAAAAATATTAACCCTGTTCTCTTCATTCTACTGCATGGTCCAAACGATCAATTTTAAGATACTGAAGCATCACCACATCTATGTCTCTTTATGAATCAAGCCTATGAAGTGTTACAGAGACTTTTTGGATTGACCGTTTGTATCTCACTTCACAAATACAAGACTTCTTATAATTTGGGCTCCTCTTCAGCCATGAAACTTTTTTAATTTCAGAAGTGTATAGCTGAGGATGTAGCTCTTAATAGCACTGCTCCACAGAGAGAATAAAGGCAGTGCATCCCATTTTAAAGAACATTTAAAGCTCCTTCTACTTTTAATGCAGCATTCAGTGGAACAATCATAATTTCCCCAAATGAGTATTTGCTGAACTGGATCAACAGAATATTCTCTGCTCTCTGGAGCACACAACCTCTAGTAAATCCACCTTGGAAGTCTAAAACTATGACTCAACATTTTCCTATACCCCCAACATCCATTACCACATTTCATGTTAATGCTAGCCTTCTTGTGTCAACTGCAGCTTTTTTTCTTTTTTTTTTCTTTTCTTTGCAACTTGTGTCTTTTGGATCACATACTGTTTTTTTCCCTTCCATCTAAAATATATGTAAATCTCTCCAATCCAGCCTTAAAACACAGGTAATGTTCACATTGGTTGACCAATACGATAAACTAATTGTGAAGTATTTGGTCATTCTTTTAGAAATTGTTAGACACTTTCAAATGCCACATTAAGTTAAAGCTACTAATGATGCTTTTTGCACCTTCAAGTTCTCACCTCAAATTCTTATTTTCTGGAGCAAGAAGATATGCAGTTGAAAAGAAAACCTCAGATATAAGAGGAAGCAAAAATATATCACTCCATGTACGTCATTTCCAGTGGATTAGCAGTGCCTCAGTATATTTTGATGTTTGCAAACCATAATTATTAAAGAAATATACGGTTATTACTCTTAGAATACTGTTTTTACTGCAAGTCTGTCCTTTATTTTGGTGACTGCACTTTAGCCCTCATCCAGAAAGGTCAAACTCTGGCAAAATTGATCATGACTGACTACAAAGAAAATCAAAACCCTCTAGATTTTGTTAGAGCTAAGTATACAACAAAAATATATAGTACATACTTCTCATACACAGAACTGTACTTCTCTGGATTAGCTAATTTAAGCAGACTAGTGAATTGATATGGATCTTTGTTTACTACAGAACAAACTATTTATACAGAATTTTAGCTATTCAGCTAACAAATTATATGCCAAAGTATTCTGTTAAAAAAAAATAAAATACTCTCAACTACTAAATTTTGTTATTTAAAATGACCTGTAGGGCCTTGATGCAAGGATTGTCATATAAACAATAAATGGCATCTCATTTAACACTCAAACTCACTGTGATCTTTAAGGATCTTTAACTGATATGTAACATTATAATAGTTCTATAATTAATTATTAAATAATCAACAAAAGTGTTGTACTAGTAAGACATTTTTGAGAAGTCAGGCTGGAGCAGCCAAAGCTAATTACAAGAGTGAATCCAAGCTAATAGAAGAATTCCAATTTATTCAAGAATCTCCCGTATCACTTCAGTATCAGTTCTTGTTCACAGACAGCTAAAAATGCATTTGTTTTACCATGTACCCTATTTGGCATATAAGTTTCAAGACCTCTTTTTTCCTGAGAATTTGCAAAGTACTTACTTAGACAAAAGAAATCTAGAACGTTTATAAAGAATTGGCAGAAAAAACTTTAATACAGATTTACATAGTTAGCAATGCTCTCAGTTACAATTCAATATCTGAAATTACATCCAATACAGAACAAAACAGAGAACAGTAACAAGTCATGCAGGACAGTAAGCTTTAAACATCTTTATAACACATCCTTACTCAAATGATCTCATCTGGGCTCCCAATAAAGGGAGTTTCTTCAATTACACTCATATAAAGTGGTTAAAACCCCAGTCTGTATTTTAAGATGCATCATCACTGAACAGTAATTGACATCAGATAGCAGTGTAACAGCCCAGAGGAACATTACAGATGTATTACACTTACTTAAATGGAACTAACACTGTTAAAATCCACACTTTCCCCCCCCACCCCCAATGAAGAAAACTCCTTGAAAGTATGGCAGCTGAATTTCCCTTTCTGATTCCACTGAAGAGACAAGAAAAGGAGATGAATCCCCAAAGGCTCCTAAACATACATAAAAAGGTATCACATGTGGAAAGTAAAAATGCTATTCACCAACTGTAGGAGAACAACCAGCAATGTGAACTGACAATAGATGTTTATAAGTCTTTACTCATCCTACAGGTTGTGTACCAGAATCTATGGTAAAGTCATATAGTGGGACATTGCTTCTTTGCAATGCTCTATAAAATGCCCTTATTCCTGAAGAAAGGGATAGACAGGTTAGTAGAAAAAGCTATAAATTTCTTACAGGCATTTTTTGTCTGGCAAAAGGCCTCATGCAAACCAGACTTTTCTACCTGTCTAACTAAAATGTAAATTAAAAATACAGCAGAACACAGCCCAGACTAACAAAATCTACTTTCTACCAGAAATGACTGGCTTAGTAGGGGGAGATCAGTGGATATTGTCTGCCCTGATCTCTGTAAGACACACGCAGTTTTGCTTCAGTTATTAAAACTGTCTTTATCTCAACCCACAAGTTCTCACTTTTGCCTGATTCCCTCCTTCATTTCACTCGGGACAGTGAGAAAGTGTCTGGGTGAGGGCTCAGCTGCTGGACAGGATCAGTCCACCACAGTCTTCTTCACTGATTTCTTATAGTGACTCCTTTGTACTGCATTAAAGCAGTAGTTACTCCAGATATATATATACATTCTCTTGGTCAATAGACTATTTGAGAGTGCACTGGCTGCAAAATGAAAGAAACAGAGGGAAAAAAAAAAAAATAAGTCTTGAAAGAATCAACATTAATACCATGGTAAAAAATGAAAATGCTTACAAGGAGTTGTTTATGGAAAAAAATGTTCTTCTCAGAACTAAGAAAGGAAATATGGGAGTGGGGGAATGGGGACAATAAAAGTATTTCATTGATTTGCCTAAGTCGCTCAGGAATGCAAGGCAAAGTGAAAGAGATGCCTTGTCATGTGTCACATCTAAGGGGAAAAAAAAAAAAAAGAGGTGGGAAAACAGAGGTAATTATGAATACTGATCTGATAATGAAATCCTAAAATTCCAGGAGATGTCAACTCAAAACAGTTCCAAACAAAACACTACCACGGAAAAAGCACCTGACATTTAGCAGGAATTCTGTAAGAAAACTCCCAATCTACTTGCATTCAAGAGGTTGACTTTGTCACCTACCACCAAAAATAATCCAAGTAAGATATATGATGTATTTTGTACCAAAGCACATACACCCAAAGGAAACAACAATCTAAAAAGTAAACACTCCTAAGAAAGATTTCTGTAAAACTTGTAACGTTACAGGCAACAGAAGGTATTACTGTCCCAAAGGAAGTATGCCTTTGTCAATTCACAAAGAACAAGACTACACAAGAACAGAAATAACGGTAACTGAAAAGTATTTTCAACACAAAATAGCAGAAAAGCACTGAAAAGCTGTTTCCAGTATTTAGCCTGAACAATCTAAATCAAATGCAAAGGTGAGACATGGAAGAAGACGACAACAAAGGAATCTGATGTCCTTACTTTTTTATCTTCCATTGTTTTTAAAGAGCTCAGTTTGGTTTTTTTTAATGCTTTATTCTCTTGCAAGCAGTAATAAAGTAGCATGTTCAAGTATTTTGCGTAATGGTGAGGAGGTGAAGCAAAAGAGGAGCTAATTAAAATCTTGAGACTACTTCTCTCTCTCCTTTTTTCCAAAACTTTAATTTTTATACCAGCTGTAAAAGAAGCCATAATTAAATTCTGAAACCTCAGCAAATTCATAGTAATTCTATACAGGTTAAAAGTAATTAAAATAGACAGAATCTAATGTTCTCCTGAAAGAAGACAGGACTTTAGTGAAGTAGATTCACAGATCAACCAGACATCACCAGAAGTAGGAAAATCACTTTAAAAACTGGAAGCAAATCATTTAGTATCCAAGAAAAGGAGAAATACCCCACAAACAAACAGCATATGCTTCTGTCCATGGGATTAAGCAAATGGAAGGCAATTGAGTTTTGGGCCACTGTATGTAGCCTTGGGTCAATGACTCTCAAATTATAATCAGTGGACAACAGGTGATGCACAAGGCTACCAGATGTAATCGAATCCATTCTGTAGAGTGTGACTTCTGATGTTTTCAACTGAAGTTTGATAAAGGCGCACTGCGGTAATAGTACAAGTTTTGAGGGCCTGAAAACAGTGTATGGGGCATTAATGCCTTGGCCAAAGACCAGTTTTTCTCATGCATTATAACCAAAAGAAAAAAATCCCATCTTCTTTCTACTGGAAACAACTTGCTCCCATCTCTGCTGTGTGGGCACAGGCATTCACTTGTAGTAAACCAAGATAAATTAATTTAAAACTAGCTTGGCAAAATCTGGACCAGTTCACATTTTGTTCACTGTATATGTATGAAAAATTTTGCTGGGATAAATGAGAGCTCATGGACAGTATTACTTCTCCAGGTGGGATTAATTTCACCATAATAAAATGGAGTAAAAGACAAATTTATCATAGAGAATTGCTAAAAGATGCAATACTTGTCAACTTTTACTAAGATTCAGTGAGGGATTTTTATAGAGAGACTACTAGGATTACAAGCATTTAGTATATTTTATTTATTTCTGTATTCATTTTATAAAACATATATCCTGATTTTGCCCTTGCTAAGCAATGTGTTCAACTTTTCTAGGGAATGGGATGCTTGAAGATACCTACAGAGGCATAACTGTTAAGTGCACTATTTTTTTCCCTTTTTAGTCTGCTTTCCTTTAACAGCCTTTGCACCTCATTTGTATAACCTCAGTCTCTACATTCTTTGCTAGAAGTTCTACTTTATGACATGGTTTTGATTTATATAATGTGGCTGTGTCCTGTACACTTTCTTTTTCTCCCACTTACCATAACATTCCATTTTTATTAATAATCTTTTTCTTCTAGAAGGAGTGAGTTTTAATGTTAGGATTGCTTTTTCACTGACTACAGCGTTTCAGTATTTTCTGCTATTTCAAAATCACTCTTCCACTGTAGAAGTGTCTCAATACTGAAGATGCTACTTACATTGCAACTTAAAAAACTCAGTTTAGCTAGCTACCTTTATCTCCAACAACTGCATTTGGATGCCAAAATCACGGTCAATATCTAATTAGAAGACATGGAGACCATGGAAACTTGCAACACTGGACGTACGCATGGACCAGCAGACTTCTGATTTGCAGTGAAATAAGGCCTTAAATAAATTTATATGCTTCACTGACCACAATTAAGTAACCAAACTACCTGTCCTCCTTTTTCATTTCAATGTCTCCCACTTTTTAAGGACATATCAAGAATCCCAAAGCCTGACTTACCCAACTAGGTGATGCCTGTGACTGGTTGTTCTAACTACCTGAATTACATGGGTAACAACGTACTCAAGAAAAAGGCTGTTCAAGTCAGCAAGAAGGTACGCAAAAGTGAAATTAAAACATTTTCTTGCATGCAGATGTTTTAAATAGCTGTTGTACAGACAAGTGTCCAACAAAAGAAAGAGAAGTCAACTGCATGTCATACTCTGTCCCTGCTCATAGCAGGGAGGTTGGAACTTGATGGTCCCTTCCAACCTTAACCATTCTGTGATTCTATGATCAACAGTAATTTAGTACTTTTCAGGTTAGTAACCTCAAAGTTAGCATAATAGCTAATTTGACTGGTAAAGACACCTATACCTAAGCTTATACCAAGTGTAGGTAACATGACAGATTGTATGCTGAAAAACAAATCTCTCAAGCAGAAGGCAAACTAGATCTGGTAGAAATAGGTAATTTCTCATACATATAAAATGTAATTATTACTTGATATCTAATGTAATAAACGTTTATATGTGCATATATAAAAATATAATGTATATAGCCTTCAAATTGGTTCTGTACGACATACTGGTGTCAAGATAATAAGTTACAAAGACTAAATGTTAGAAGATTTTACTATTAAAAATTAACACATTAATAAAAAGAACCACAGAATCAAGCACATTAACACAGTGTACACCTTTTCCCAAATTTAACACTGCAGAAGTCTAATGTTCAGCTTTTCTAGATACCTAGCACACAGTTACCAAATGCTCAAGTCTTTGTCAAGCACAAATGCCTAGCACAGCCTTCATACTCACCTATCTGCTACTCACACAAACCAAAAAGCTTACATACAAAATGGGAAAATATATCTTGATTTACCTCCTCTTCAAAATAATTTCCTATAATGGGCAAATCCTTCCCTACCTTCACTGTGCTTCTTTCCCTGCTTGTTATTCAGTAGAGGCAACATCTTTGCTTGTCAATCAAGACAAGCTAGTAAATAACACTGAGAGGATACCTGGCCTGAAAAAGCGACACTTGCAAGAAAGGAGACAACGCTTAGTTAGCTAAAGAAGTGTGACAACTATTTTCTGCATAATTGCAAGTGAACTACACAAAACCATCACATGAAAACATCTGTTTGAGAGAGCACCTAATTACCCAAACACGAAGAATTTCTCCATCTGCCTGTTTTTTCCTGCAAAGGCTGCTAGTTGGAGTGTCAGCCTCTAGGGGGTTAAGTTTAAATTTATGGTTTGAATTAATTATATATTTTGCTATTGCCTCAAAGGGCTCCAGGCTGATGTTTTCACAATATCTTAAACAAAGAGCAGAGCAAGCTCTTGAATGTGTCCTAATTGTTAGATACTTTCTAGATGCTAGTAAGATCTCAACCATTCATTTTAAACTGTTCCTTGTCTGCACATTTTTCATATGCACTGCTGAATTTACTTTCTAGAGGCTAAGAACAGGTAGAATGCTTTTAACAGGTGTTGATTTAGTGCAGAAAAAGGATACTAGAAATAATCTAAATATGAAGACTTGCTAAAATTCTGGGGAGGGTACTAGAAGCTGCTACTATTCTGGTAAGAAATACTGAAAATTATTACTATTTCACATCTAAAACCTCCCTTATGATTTGATGAATCCTCACAGCATCTTACACATAACAATAACCAAATACAAGACGCTATCAAGGAATTAAGAGATTTTTCTAATATTAAGGATAATCCATGGTGTCCCAGTTTAATGTTATACAGAAATTTGCCTCAGATGCCTATTCCAGAAAGACATTCTGCCCATCAAAGCACTAAAAAAAAAAAAGTCTACTTGAACCCTTTTCTGACAAAACAATGGTGAAATGACAACTAGTATTTTCAGTAATTCTCTTTGATCAACTGCCAAGCCAAAGAGAAAAGTCATGTACTGAAACTATTGTGCATAAACTAGAGATACACTCTTTGGAATAAAGAAATATGAAGAGGCAGGTGAGCACCTCTGAAGCTTAACAATCACAGGAAATTCTTCAGCAGTTGCTTGTTTTCAGCAGTTGCTTTTAACGTGAACTTTAAGAGTTTCCATTCTGACCTTCGACGCTTAGAAAAAAACCCTGAGTCTCACTGAAATAAGAAAATTCTGCACATTGGAGACACTAGTAATAGTTTTAATTTTTACCCTGCCAAAATTTAGCTGGCAAGGTCAGACCTTAAGGTTTTACAGCTTACTTCCCTACTGCAGAACAGAGTGTGCTCCTAAAAAACACGTCAGAATAGCATTAGATTCCAAAGCAGTATAAACGTACCCAACTTCAATGGTATACATCTTAATAACATGACCATACCCAAATTTTTAAAGCTCTGTGTCTTGGCTTTTGTTGAAATAATTATGGCATACAGTGCTAACCTAAAGTCATGGTTGTAAGATTTCTCTCAAAAATCTCAATACCCTCTTAAGTCTTCTAATTTATTCTACCTACCTTTTACTGATTTTTTCTTTATTTTGCTAAATAAATACCAGAAAAAATGTCCGCATGTACAGAATGGTTTGGAATCCCTCACAAAGGGAGGCTGAAAGGAAATTTCCCCCTCAGACTTTTCAATCTATTTAAAGTCATCATTAAAAAAGCCCATCATCAAGTGCAGGAACTAGAAGTACTTTCATTTAGATTTTTCTAAAGCAAGTAGTTAGGGAGTTATACTTCACCAATCTACTAGTTTGCCAAATTCCCAACTGCTGCCACATTCAGTGTCTCTTCAAGAATTACTGGATGAAAGCTTTACAAACTTCATCTCAGGCCTTGCTATCAGTCCCTCTGGAAACAGCCTATCCCAGGGCATTAGAAGAAGCTTGCTAATAGAAAACAGGGTATTATTTTTTTAATGGCAATCTCTGCCTATTCCATCATTTGCAGAGATCCTAGAAACCTTCCCATTCTGAGCCAGACCTGCAAGATAATTTGCTGCAATTTATTTTCATTCCTAAAGAATGAATATTTTCTTCATCCATACTGCTTCCCATAAACCAATTCTGAATAACAGCTCACTTCCAAGATTTCACTATTAATTTAAATCCCCCCAAGCATAAATTAAAAAGAAAAAAAAATTACAAAAAGCAACAACTCCCAAAACACCAGAAAAAAAAAAAACAAAAACAAAACCCACACCATATATACTTAAATTTCTACTTCCCATTTTTAGGTGGGGAATATATGATACAGACAAAAAGCAAAAACATAAATACAAGAAAGATTTTTCAAATAAAAAATACTTTGCATCGATTTTAAGTTCCCTACAATATAAAACATAATGAAGAAAACTAACAATTTCATAATCATACAGTAAGTATTCAAAAGCCCAAAATACACTAGTTCAAAGCCTACATTTGTTCTGCTTCTTCACTCTCCTACATAGTAAGGGATACAATTTAATTTAAAAAAGAAAAGGATATCTGAGAAGCATGTATTTCCATGGTTGTGGTTCTAAATACATACACAATACTTAATAAACTACTGTATTGGTTTACTAACATAATTTGTAGGTTGATTACCTAATGAAGTGTCATATTAAGCATAAAACTATTAAAGATTACGGTTCTAGGTAACTCACTTGCATATGGAGCTAAATTAACACTGACTCAATTATTTCAGGTCTTTGTATACATAAAAAAAAAACAACTTTACTGCACAAAAATAGATTTTGTAATACATAAGCTATTTACTAAATCACTGAAGTCAGCCAGAGGAAGTTTTGGTATTTATTTCACAGTACAAGGAACAGACAATGCATTTTATTCCTTACAAAATGCCATTAACATCATTCACCCATCTTGTAATAGTAAGACAGAGCCCTGTTTTGCCAGGATTTTGCAAAATGTGGTCAGAAGATTATTCTTAAGGGCTTATGCTAATTTTTCCACTTGACAAGTAAGTTAGGCATAAAATAGGCCTCAGTAAATTCATATGAAAACAAAACACGTAAACAAAACATCACATACAAATCTCTTACTTGCAAAATGAGATTTTCTAAGATAACTGCCTAATTAAGCCTATTTTTCCCAAGTACTTTTTTATTCAATTACTGTTACTTGTAAACTTCAACTTACTTTTCTCAATTGCTTTGTCATTTATCACCCCCTTATTCTCCAAGAACAGCTTTTTCAGGAATTCTGCTAAACTTACCAGAAGGATTCTGTCATACATAAGGTTCCTAATGTAAGATAATTTCAATACAAAAAGAATTGCATACTACATCTACATATAGGAATTGAATGTAAATTATATATTTTATTTAAAGACCTTATAATATTCTATCAAGAGCTAAAATTTGCTCTCCTTTTTACTTATCATGTCCTCCCATTGCATATCAATCTCACAAATTGCAGACAACAAAAACTAAGCCTGTTGATCTCCAAAAAAAATATTTCTAAACCTTGTCAGCAAAACTGCTTCAACCATTGAATAAGGAAAAAAATATTCCCCACATACTCAAAATAGACTTTTTTTACATGAACAACAGAAAAAGCAAAGCAAGAATCTTAACTTTAACTTCACAAAGGCATCGTACAGCATACTTCTTTGGTATTAAAGCGTTACAAACATCAAGACAGACATTTTCAGAAAAGCTATTGATGAAATACAAGGGCTTGTGGTGAGAGGACAAGAGGTAATGGCCTTCAACTGGAAGAAGACAGCAGATTTAGGTTAGATATGAGGAGGAAATTCCTTAGTGTGAGGGTGGTGAGACACTGGAACAGGTTGCCCGAAGAAGCTGTGGATGCCCCATCCTGGAAGTGCTCAAGACCAGGTTAGATGGGTCTTTGAGCAACCTGGTCTACTGGGAGGTGCCCCTGCTCATGCAGGGGGGTTAGAACTAGATTATCTTTAAGGTCCCTTCTAACTCAAACCATTCTATGATTCTATGAAATCCTAATATGATTTAAAAGTACCTCTGAACAAAAAGGCTCTACTCTCTTACTTGGAAAGACAAACAAGCAAACAGACAGACTAAAAGGTGAGAAATTTTGTGTCTCTGCATCAGAGTTTTGTATGCTAGACTCTCCCAAGAACGGACTGATGATCATATATTCTGTTATCATCCAGTTAACAAAGTCAGCAAACCAACTAAAGGTTATTACAGAACTTAGCTCTCATGAAATCCAAAATTGCTAATTTTTTTAACTAAGTAGCACAGAAAGTATTCCTGCATTACTGGAAAAGGGGACAAATACAGACCTAGAAAATTAAATGAAAGCATAATGTAATGGATAAGCTCTGTATCACTAAATAACAACTACAGACATGGGGCATGGACAACAATGGACACCTTTCAACTGTATTTGGGTAAGTACACTTCAAATCAAGAAACACTGATTAGACAAGACCTTGCCCCCCTACTCTATGAGAACACATAAACCTCCAAAGGAATTGCCATTTCTTACCTAAGTAGGATTTAATTACAACATGCATGTATAGTTGGGAAATAATTGTTTGCTTTACATGCTTTTAACTTCAGTGTTTTCATTTCTTACAATTCAAAAAGAAACAGTATCATAGCATGCAAATTAAACAGTGAGTCTGCTTTATCAGTATGATTCTGGTCACCAATTTTTGTACCACACTGTACATTAAAGAGGAAGAAAGTCCTGGATTTTTCCCCCTGTTTTTTAACTATAAAAGGTGAAGGTTCCTATGCAGCACTGTTAATCTATAAAAAGGAAACTGGACAATTGCACGGATCGCACCTACCAGACCTAAAAGCTTATCATCGTAGCCATATAAAAAAATCAGAAAGAAATACAAAGAGGGAGATCTCCTAGTTTCTATGGATAAACTCAACATTATGACAGTCTTTACGTTTGGGAAAGACAAAAATCAATGTTGCTCAAAGTCTAGAACGTTTCACCCTTGGTGAAAGCACAACTTTCTCTGCTTCTGGAATTCATTTCTTTAAGCTTTTTGAAGAATACTCAGGCTCCTAGAAGAAGCTACCAACTTGAGTCTATGTTTTGAAGACAAGTACCAAATAAAATGCAGCTTTTGAGAGAAAGGCAGACAACAAGCAAAAAACTAACCACCTTCAATTTAGAAAATTAGGGCAATTTGACAATAAGTCCTAGAAAACATAATGTCATTCGTTACTCTCCCACCCACACCTCTATAAGAAAGTTTACCATAACTTCCAGTGCATGTCCAAAATGTGAACAGCAACCGTACTGAGAAAAGATTGTGCAACTTGCATGCTAGTAGTGGAAAGTCTTAGAGGAAAGTTGTGAGAAGGTACCTCAAAGTAGGGGAGGCATATGAACGTTTAGTTGGAAAACAAACAGCATATTTCTAAAACAGTCTGACCAACAAACAGTGACACTCTAAGCATTTTGTTCCCCATGTTTCCCAAAGATATTTTGTACAAAACTTGAGATTGGCCCAGGTAATCTCATTGTTTGGCTAATGTTCTCAAGTAGGCAACACCCTCACTATCTGAGAAGTACACTTGCTTCAAAACGATACATTCAGACATAATGTGTACATGCTGTTATTTCAACATATTAAATGGTCTCAGACCCTTGAAGATGCTAGTGTAATCTTTCACACTACAGTGTTAAGAGGCTAAACAAGGTCTGAGATGATACATTCAGAACCCTTTGTCTGCTTTATTGCATAGGCTCTTGGCAAAAAAACTAAAATTCAAAATGTTTTAATCTTTACTTTTTGGAAGAAAGGAAGAATAAGGTACCTGAAACAGAAATCATTGGTGAAGGGCTGCATTCTTCCAAAACCCCTTATTCCCTTTAATTGTAAAAATGTTTCATAAAGGTGAAAAGCTGTATCCCCACTTCTTAAGCAATACTAAATACAGTAAAATTATCCTGAAAAAGAAAGTTAACCCCAGATTACTTTTTTAAAACAAGCAAGAAACAATACAAGGGAAAAAGCAATGACAGGAAATAACTGTTTGTGCCTGCTGGTTACTTTATCACAGACCTACCTCAAGAGCAGATAAACACTGAATGAAGCTTTATTAGCATTTATATCAGGAATATTAAAAAAAAAACAAAAAAAACCAACACCCATGTAACAAACCATCAAGCTTTGACCAGCTACACTAGATACTTACTGGACAGAAAACATGAAAGGTAAATAGGGCGAAAACATGGATGGAGTGGGAAAAGGACAAAATAAGAGAGCAACTAGAGAGAATCAGAGCCTCTTTTTTCCATCAGGCTAGCAGAAATGGCAATATCGTTTAGATCTCTCTGGATAGTTCTAGACAAGGGTCTACTTAGTCCTTCATATAAGATAAAAGGTCACTGATTATGTAACTTCTACCTATGTCACCACCAGTGAAGGATGACCTAATACTGCTTCAACTCTGGGAACTGCACACATTTTCTTCTCTTTTCTAGCCAACTTCAGCATTACAAAATGCTGTACTTACTAATCCAGATGCAATATCCTTACATAAATGGTAACTGATTAACAACTGTTCTGTTAGAGACACTCCCAACATAAAAGGCTTGAAAGGGGCAACCAAGATAATTCCCCATCAAGAGTTGTATTTCACCAAGGAAGTACTGGTGCCAAACACAACAGACCAAGCATTAATACAATCCTATCTTTACCATAAATGTAGTAATTTTTTCTCTTTTTATTTGTTTATTGACCCACATTTCTTGTTTATCTGTTTCTTTTTTAAAAGAAAATATGCGGAACACGTAAATGACAAAGTTTTGGCCTTTGCTATCTCATTCTCCATCACAAAAATCTCCCAGTCTGACAGTTAGCATCAAGGTCTTCTTAAAATGTATTTTACTATAAGGGTAACCTCAAGACAACGTTAACACTGATGCTCTATTTTTAGTTCATGTGCCTGCACTACGTATCAATGGCAAAAGAGGGGAAAAACTAGGTTAGGAACTTAAATGAGCAGTAACTTTAGTCTGAGCCCTTCATTAAACACTGGGGCTGAATATGACACTTTCATGGTTGCATTCTTTTCACATGTGGTAAGATGTGTTGAAATGTGAATGTGGAAGACCAGAATTCAATTTTCAATTTTTTCGATTCAATTTTCTACCCACAAACTAGTGAGACTTCCATTCACATAAGACATAACCCTCCAGTTTTCAACAAGTTTCACAGTTTTGCAATCAATCATTGTTTATATTTTCTTCTGTTTCAGTAAATAAGCTTAACTCTACAACTTGCTCTGCAGAGACTCAAAAATAAACATGAATGACATCTGCAAATCAGCAGGTGCTATATACTCTAAAGTACTCTTCCAGACTTCAGGAAAAGTTTTTTCACACGCAGAAAATGTCCTACTTATCAACTCCATTCTTCTCATTGACTCTTAATTAAAATACCTTGACATTTTGGATACAAGAGAAGTTAACAAGTAATTTACAAAACAAACAAAAAACCCAAAAAAACCAGGGTGCTGCATTCAGCATAATTTTGCATTTGAACACAAGTTACTTTGGCTAAACAATAATCAAAATTTCTATTTGCCTAATCCATTACATCTGTCACAATTTGCCACAAGTAAAGAAATAATACATTTGTTTCTAGATAGGAAAGTAGCAATACACACACAAACACAAATGTCTCTTAAGCAAAACTACACACAATAGCTTATTCAAAACAAAACTGAATGCAATGAAACTAAGCTACATGACAAATATTACTCACTCTTTACAAATATACTCTGAAGCCACGTGCAATCTCAACAACAGACAAGGTTAAAAACATGCCCCAGACAATTTTTTTTATGTCCTCACTTAAAGTTAAGCAAACAACTTTATTCCAAAGAAATTCAAAGGAGTTACTCCTAAGTAAATTTACATTCCATCCAAATACTACCATAACATGCAATAACGGTACTTTCTAAACTGCATATACCAGGACTAATAGGAACATAAATCTATATGCCTGTGCTGATAAGCCCATAAGTATATACTGCTAACAAAACAAACATATGGCTATGATCTTAATTAGAAAAGCTAAAGAAGTCATGTTAATTATCTAATTTCTGATCAATGAGCTATTCTAAGTGATTAAACAAAAAACAAACAAAAAACCCCAAAACAATAGTGCTCACACCTAAACTTTCCATTCTTTCCTACACCAGCCAAGAAGCAATCATTAGTTCATTTCTATGAGAAAAAAATTAGAAGTGTGAATTTTTAAATTTGCTGCCCTTCCATAGCTGAAACAGCAGGAACAACCAGGGAGTTCAAACCCTCTGAAGTGCACATATTCACTTTCAGGGGCTAAAGGAAATGCCAGAGAGGAAAATAATTAAGTTTGGCCAAACATATGATATTAAATTAACATATTTTGTATACAAGTTTATTTCATGTCTACAAACATGCACAGAAAGGGACATAGAAAAGGGGCTAGAAAAATTGTTAGAAATCAAGGTGTCCCCCTTCAAAATTGCAAAATATTTATTTGCAAAATTTTTCATTCTGCAATTCAAAACAATGGCAGTAAGGGGAAAAAGAATAAAACTTATGTTTGCTTATGCCTTTTGTTTTTCCTTTGAAAAGAAAAAATTAAAATCAGGCCACATGATCTCCTCAATGGAACTGCAAATTACAATACAAAGTTAAAAGAGTTTAATAGTGCTCAAGCAGGATTTATAGTAGAAAACAAAAACCTATGTATTCTAAAAGATTAACTGAACCTAATGCAGGACTTAATCATTATTTAAATGATTCCAACACCATTTGTATCAGATGCTGCATCCTGGGAACATTTTCAGGTGAAAACTATTACAATTCACTGATCAGCAGAAAACACTAATCCAAGGCACACAGCATTAAGTTGTACAAAATATGGAGAGAGTATTCTGTTAGTAGACATCTCCTTCTCACTTTAACTTTTACAGTACTCTACAACTGCACACATGTTCTAGCTTTCAGAAATAACAAGTACAAACTCCCCCAATCCGACCCTTGCCTACGGTCAAACCTGCCCTGTCCTTACTACGGATATGACTGCCTGCAACTGGAAAGCAACGCTAAGGATTTCCACTTCTATGATAGCACGCTTTTCTAGCGGTTTACCGTCCAAATCACCTTGCAGCCAGAGGCAGAACCCTCGGCAAGGCAGGGCCTGCCGCCCCACGCCCGCTCCCGGCGGCGGCGGTTATAACTTCGGGGTTAGCTCCAGGGCTCCTCTCCAATGAACTCGTTCCCTTTCAGCCCGTGCATCTTCCGACCCTAAGCGTGCTCACACCGCGGCTTCCCACGAACAGTCATGTATTCCCAGGCTCCCGATGATGGTTTGACAAGCAGAAATTTAATTAAAACCTCTCTCCCTTTCTTTCAAGAAGTATTTGCGCCCTGGTACGCCCGAACCCCTCGGGGCTTCATTTCTGGGCGCAACGCGCTCCCCCGGAGTGCCGAGCTCCACGGGGCACCGGGGC
>NW_009952265.1:2692634-2696351 GCF_000747805.2 Chaetura pelagica
GTGCGGGGCGGCGGGACAGCCCCGCTGCAGCGCCGCTTGCAGACAGCGCGCTCGTGTTCCCCGGAATCCCAGGTCTTTCTCATAATCTGATGACACTGGGTTGGCAGGTCCGTTCTTCAGAGCTCTAAGAATCACAGGATCACAGAATCCCAGGGGTTGGAAGGGACCTCCTCGAAAGATCACCCAGCCCAACCCCCTGCCAGAGCAGGGGCACCCAGAGCACATCACACAGGAACGTGTCCAGGTGGGTTTGAATGTCTCCAGAGAAGGAGACTCCACAGCCTCTCTGGGCAGCCTGTTCCAGGGCTCTGTCACTCTCACAGGAAAGTTCTTCCTGATACTCACATGGAACCTCCTATGCTCCAGTTTGCATCCCATAATGGGAAAGGATGGACAGGAAGGATAGCAAGCACCCCTTCCTTTGGGTAGCCAGAAAAAGAAAGACAAAATTTTCCCCAACAACCTTTTAGTCCCCAGCGAGGTGTTTTTGCAGTCTTCCCAGGCCTCTTTCCTTCTGTCCCCTTGGAGCTCTTCCCCTCTCCTCAGAGATGAAAGCTGTTGTTGCACACCCTTTGGGTAAAGCAACTTAGTATGGTAACAGGTATCTGTGTCTTACAGAATCACAGAATTGTCATGAATGGAAAAGACCTGTAGGATCTGAGTCCTGCCATCCACCCAGGAGAAAAAAAAAAAAAAAAGTCAAAAAAAAGCACACAACACCCACCATGTCCACTAGAGCATGTCCTGAGGTGCCACATCTACACATTTTTTTAATATCTCTGGGGATGGTGACTGCACCACCTCCCTGGGCAGCCTGTTCCAGTAGCTGACTACTCTTGGTGAAGAGTTTCTGATATCAAGTCTAAACCTCTCCTGATGCAACTTCCAGCTGTTTCCTCTTGTCCTATTGTTATTCAGTTGGGAGAAGAGGCCAACACTCCTCTCACTAGAACTTCTACTTGAACTATATGATGGGGGAAACTATCTGGAAGCCAATATTTAAGCTCGCTTTAAATGAATATGTAGGCAAATACCTTCCACATGTAATAGCAACACCAGCAACTGTAAGTATTAACCCATTGTCAAAGTCCAAGCAATCTGACTGTAGCAAATATATGTATTTTCAGATATTCCTGTTGAAGTTTCAATACTACCATGTTAATAGCACTCTAAATTGTTCTCCTTTTGACTTTGGACTAAGAAGCAACTATTAGAAAACATTTGTAATTTGCATATACGTTAATGAACCATTTCAGGAGTTTGCTTTTTAGCATATAATTTTCTTAGATGGACGGAAAAAATAGTCTATGTCTCAGGGGAAGCCGTACTAGTAGCACTTTGATGGGGTGGTGCTCCAGCACGCAGCACCAGCATTGCTTTATTGGCACAGCAGTTGCAGTGTGTGCAGCCACAGAGACTGAGAATTCAGGCTCCAGAGATCTCTTGTTATGCAATGGTATAATACAACATATGTGGGTGGGTGTAAGCCTGAACCCAAAACAGCATGGTTGCTGAAGATATACTGCATCACTGGTGCTCATACTGCTGTTCCCTCACAGGTTCAGCCACTATGTGTTGAATATTCTGCTGTAGATAAGGCAAAATTACTTTTTTTTTTGCTTTTCTCAAACGTATCTGAAATTATCTAAAGTACGAGCAAGTAGCTTGACATTTTGTAGCTTCCTGCAGAGGATTCTCACACCCTACACTAAAAACAGTATAGTTTTTCTTGAGAATCTCACAGTCTCCCTGTGTAGCCTGTTGATTTGTTGCTCTAGAGGATGGTAATAAGGAGAGGCAGAATTCACATTTCACTGGCAACATTATCTTTAGTACTTTCTGGCTTATAAGTGCCTACTAGTGGGATCTGCGTAGGATTTTTTGTATAGAAGTGTAGTAGAGGATTGCTTTAATATAAGAAAATAGTATAACTTTACAATTTTTTAAAAGGCTGAGTTAAGAAGAAGCTGAAATCAATGGGAGGGTTTTTATTATCATGGTATGAAAGTCCCTGCAAACTAGATTGTTAGTATGGTGGTAGCTCCACGATAGCTCAAGAGCAGGCTATAAACAGGATGATGTACTGCAGTCAAGTTTTCAACAGAGTAAGAAAACAAGTGTGTGTGAGGAAGAAACTTTTTTAATGCAGGGAGACATTCCAGGAAATACACTGGTAATCCATACCAGAGTTCACATTGAGCGTCCAGAGGAAAACAAGCTTCCTCATTAATGTCAATGTACAACAAAGAGTCACATTTTGTCCTGGCCATGTCAGTTCTGAAGTATAACACAACTTATTAACCTCTCAGGAAACGTTTTACATTACTTTGTCTGCCAGCTGTTAATTATCAATATCTGCCTGTTAACAAGGCACTGCCCTTTCATTAAGTTGGTTCTTCCAGACATGTTTGTTTCACGTAGTCATAGTCCACTGGCCAACATAGCAGATTTTCTTATTTTGTCATGAACACTATAGAGTGACATATTTCTCATTTGGGTGAAACAGTCTGAGTGTACAGGAAGTGCTTGTTTAGTTACCTGTAGAAATCTGAATGGGGAAAAAAAAAAAAGAAGATACCTCAGTCTGATTACAGGAAGACACCAGTGTGTTCTATTGATAGCTGCGTGGGTAAGGATGATTTAAAAACTCACAGACACATCATATTTAGAATAGGTTTTCAGTATCATTTCCATAACTTTGTTGTCACACAGGTGTGGTTTTGTTTTGTTTTGTTTTCAGTGGCTTCTTAAATGTAATTTCTTAACTCTGCTATTTTTTATTTTGAATAAGTTGGCTAGCTGGATCAGCAGTGGGACACGGTTCTTCAGCTGTGTGTTGTTGGTACAGATCCAGCTGAAGTCATGAAGTAGCTGCCTTAATGAATCATTAATGGAATTCAGAACATTCAATTTCTATACCACTGATGCAAATCCAAGTAAGGTCAAGAGACTAGCTGGCTCAGTGGTTCAGTAAAAGGAAACAGACTTCTACCTCCAGGTTATTGATGCAAGTCTATCAAGGGTCAGGAAACTGTAAGTTTTGAGACTTTAAAATACAAAGCTTTTCCAATACAGCCATTGGTTTCAAGTCGGTCTGTTATGCATTATTACTTTCTGATAGGTTTCAATAGTCTGTATTTAGCTATAAATTTTGAAAAAGGATAGTATAGACATTTGTGTAACCAGCACAATATTCAGCCCTCTAAAATAAAGTACAAGAGGTGATTTCTCCAAACAATCCCTTCCTTTAGGCAAGTATCTAGGGAAAAGACAGAATGTGACCCACATGTTAGCTATGTAAGGGTAGTAAACAATCTCAGTGTCCTAGTGGCCCATGCCATAGTCCATTCTTGCCATGTTATCTTTGCCAGCAGCCTCCTGAGAACCTTCTCAGGGTTTACACCTCCAGTCAGGAGTAGGTCCCAGCTTCAGTGACTATCCTAACAATTAGTAGGAGGGAAAATGTGTTTTGCTTAGGTTAAAATTGCATTACTCCTTGCACTACACCAACATTCACAAGGTCAGATTTGTCTATTAAGCAAATTACATATGTCTGTGAGATTTCAAAATGAGAGAAGCTGTTAAACTCTTCCACTTGGTAACAAACTATGTTGCCACTGAGCTCATGCCTGATGGCAATATGGACGTTTGCAGCAAAGACAGACATGTGGAAAACTCTGAAGGAAAGGTGGCCCTGACAGACACACATGCAAACAG
>NW_009952265.1:2696419-2710035 GCF_000747805.2 Chaetura pelagica
TCTTTCCCTCACTGCCTCATCCTACTCAGCTACCTACTGTGGTGTGACTTTTGAAATGGCACCATATGCTCAAGGATACAACCTCAGACATATTCTCAGAAACAACAACATCTGGAAGAGTGAAGTTTACTGAGCTTATATGGTATGGCTTTGATGGCTCTGTGATAGTGACAACCATGTGGGTTGTCTCCAATCCAGTTTCCTTGCAGCCCTTTTTTTAACTCTCATACTTTGGTCAGACCATAAAAACAAAAGCTCTTCCTTCACCATCATCCTGCCCAAGAAAAAGGTTGTAGTAAAACCACATCTTCTAATTATTTAATGCACAAAGCAGGTCTACCCAGCCCATTACTTCTTTGAGATTTCAGATATTGCTGGTTTGCTGCTCAGTTGAAGAAATGTTTCTGTCTCTGTGAGCCTTTGAAAATTATTGTTCTTTAGGTCTCTGTCCAGAGCATGTTGGACCAGTGTTTTGTGTTGCGTTATGCAGAAAAATGTATTTCTATCCAGACTTTCCCAGACAGAATTCAAGAAGTACCAGGCAGTGAAGTTTCAAATGAGTTTATACCCTCAGCTTGGTACCAAGGGTTTGAATCTATCACTAAAGAGCAGTGGAGATCCTGCAGATCCTGTGCAAAGGATGATCTTTTAATTCATCATCATTGTATTTTTGGCCATAATCCATTAAGCTGGTCCTTCTACAAGTTTATTTCTCTGTACCATCCTAAAGAAGACACATCAGATTTTTGCTGCAGTTATTCTGATCTTCCAAAACAGACTTTTCTTGAAGAACAGTGCACTAAAATGGGGTTTCTGTTATTTCAGAATAATTTGGAAATTGTACTAGGCAAAGGTAATTTCTAGGGAATTTTGCAGGGATGAGAAGCTTGATGTCCCCCCGTATCAAGTATTCTGTGCCCCCGCAGCTCTTACTGACAATTTGCCAGTGCATGACCCGTCTGAGAGCAGAACCAAGGTCTTTGAGATAGGTATGCAATACATCTGACTACAAATGCAGTTCAGTTGATTCACTACTAGTATGGGTGCCTGACAAAAATAAATGAATCTTAGCGTGACTCCACATGAGTGGTGTTGACACATTCAATTGTCTGTGCTTCTCTTGCTGCAAAACAGTAGCTATTTTAGAAAAGCATTTGATGAGTTTAGCATACACAAAGAGTAGACAGATTTAAAAGACATCTTACTGGAACATTCTATTTTTGAGATACCACTTTGACAAAACTGCCTCATTAAGGACTTGGATATGAAAAGCAGGAAAATGCTTTTGGATCTCACGTAAACTAAATGCAGAATTCTGATGAGCTGAATCAGTTCTTTCCATACATTATTTTCCTTTATCTGTATTTCCCCTTGTTTCCATGTAAGAGATGAAATAAAACTTTAAGAGATCTTGGTCTTGGTTAAAAAGCAAGACAACTCCAAACTGTATTAAATAAGGCAGAAAGAGGAAAGAGAAAGTAAGAATTTTGAACCCATTATTAAATTGCAATATCGCAGAATAAATTAGCTACAAATGATCATCATATATTGTGGCCAAAAGTGAACAAATGACATCTTGCTTCCTCAGAAAACCTTGTTGTGGTTGTTGCTCTGGCTTAATGGATGCATTAAAAATAGTAGATCCTCTAAGGAAGAGAATAGCAGCTGCAGCCTCCAGCCAGCTTGACTGAAGGCAAGTTCACCAACATTTTTTGAAGAATATTGTGTTTCAGCTCCGAATGGTGTGCTAGTGGGTTTCAAAGGGTTTCTCAGTCTTCAAACATAAGCAGCTATATCAACAAATAAAACTCAGGCAACCAGTGTGTAGGCATGCCTTCCCCATAAATGTTTTGTTGTTATGATCCGTAGACTGTGCCTATAAAATTAGTTATAGGTGCTGTCTTTGCTGCCTAGTCAGTCATGGTGTAAGACTTGGTCTCTGTTCGTTTTCTATGAGTTTGCTAGGTCTTCTGCTCCACAAGAACAAAATCAGTACCTTTTTTGCTGTTTCTGCTGATACGTCTTTGCATTGTAGAGCAGTAAGAGACACTTGCCAGCCATGTACATGTAAGATTACCAGATGACACAAATGACACAGCATGTTTATGAACCATTATATATAGTCATATTAAATGCAAGAAGATTTCAATACACTGTCTCTGTATATTATTAGGGATTTATATATTTTCTGTTTAGACAAGGCTAAAAATTGTTGGATATGCTTTGTAGTAGCTTATTTAGTCTTGATTCAGAACTTGTTATCTCAGCTTCATCTCAGATACTTCCATAACTGACTGTATAGTCAGGCTGTTGGTATCAAGAATCTACTGTTTCCACAATTAATAAAAGTTCAAGCAGAAAAACATACAGAAAAACAAGCTTTCCAGTAACAGACTTTTCTTTATATCTTTTAATTTCCATTACACTTTTTAGTCATGTATAGGCTTAAGCTCCATCTGTCCTTGTGCACTGCTTATTTAAAATGCTAATGTGACAGCTATTGCCTTCGCATCCAAGCAGATCACAATCAATGTATTTATCCTGACAAGGTCTGAAAGGTTAACCACTATTGGTTTGGTTTTAGAGAGGGATAAAAGAGCTGCTGGCTGCATTACAACCAACTTGCTGATGGATGCTGTGACGTTATGGTTCCTTAAGGACCTGTCACAGTGTCCTTGGCACCTGCTGAAGCAGCGTATGGGCACACACTTGGGTCTCACCTCAACAGAAGGACAAACCTGGACAAGGCATTCAGCTGCAACCTGAAAGTTCAGAAGTGCTTCAGCTCTCCAGTCAAATACTGGCTTGAAATCTGTATCTAAATCTAAACGTCTGAATGTGCTAGTCAGCAAGCTGTCAGCTATTCCAGATGGGATAAGGCTTTCAAGTCCCTCTTCTTTATGGTGTTTGTACTTCAAGTACATAAATAATTATTCTTAAGCAAGAGGGTGAATACCCAAGCATGACTGACCCTTTGTGATGTTAAAGAACTGACTTGGGACAGGGGAGACCTGGGTTTAATCGCAATTTTAATCAACATTTAATCCAAAACTGGAACATAGACTGGCAGTGTTCCTGTGTCCAGATCCTTGCTTCTAAGAGAACCACATTCATGACCTAAATGAATTTTCGTTTCTCTCTCCCTCACTTAACTGAAGGTCTTCTTTTCCCTTTTTACTTCACCTGTCAACACTGAAGTTTTACGTTTAACCCATATAAATAAAGTTACTCACATAAACTCTTATCGTCATTAATGAAAACAGTTAAATAAATGAAGCTAAGCATTCTCACAGAATCAATCCCATCTGAAAAAATTTATTTTGTTTTCTGGCCAAACAGAAAAGGCTTTAAAAGATTATTGGACCAATGCAGAAATTTCTGGGCAAAAGAAGAAATACTAAAAAGTGGGGGTTTTTATACAGAATATTCAGTCCAATCCCAAACAAAATATTATTCCTCTGTTTGGCTTTAATTTAGATCTTATTTGATTGACTTTCATTAATCCATACAGGCTGTTTCCAAAGAGAAAAAAAGTCTACTGAAAATAAAAAAAAAAATTTAAAAAAAAAAACGTTAACATTTCAGGTCTTATTTTTGCTGTGCTGAAGAGAGTGGATTTAAAGTTGCAGGTGTGTCACTGTATCATCCTTCTCCACACTCCTTGCCCCCCACAGCCTCTCTCCACACCTGATCCTTGCTCCTCTCTGGCGCTGCAGTCACAGACTCCTCCATCAGCCAACGCATTTCACTCCTATGGCAGAAATCTGTGCAGGATTTTAATGTGGTCTGGCAGGAAACTCACTCACAGATGGGTCTGAGGAGTGCCAGAGACAGCACAGCAATTAGTGGGAATGGGAGGTGGGAGGCAGTGGGAACTTGGAAAGGTGAGAAAAGACCTTCCTCTTTCGTCTGTTTTGCTGGCTTGCCACACCTCATAGAATGGCATCCCAAAAGAGACCAATGCTGGAAAAAAAGGTCTGTGTAGTCAAATACTTGTTCCTTTGCACCACTCTTATTAGAAAAAACTGATATTTTTTCCACTTTGTACAAACTTTGTCTCATACTTAATTGCAATATTTCTACCTTTTTTGTGTGTGTTTTTCTGTGGCTTTAATTTCTCATCAATTTTGAAACCAGGGATCACTTGAAATTATCTTTTCCACCAAGTAACTTATTCTCCAAGAAGTTGCCTCTAGAAAAATGAGTGTCACAAAGTTGATTAACAATATGTACATTTATCTTTATTGTATAATTAGGATATATCACTTTTTGCTTGTAAGTTTTGAAATACTTATAAATTAATTAAGTTCTGTTACCCATCTTTTAAAGATTAGGAAACTGAGTCAAAACCACATGTGTCCAGAAATCTTCAGTCCCAGTTCAGTTTTGGCAAGCCGACTCATACAAGCCACCTACAGAAGTTCAGAGCTAGGTATACGGTAGCCCCTGAACATAATTATAGCTTCACATAGCTGAAGGATCTGTAACAAACGTCTTGCGTATGTGCAATGTTCATAATGCCTCCCTACATGGTACTTTTAGTCATCTGTATTTTGCCATTCTCTTGGGGTCTACCAATGTCTTCAGTGTAGCTAAATTTGTGAGGCTGAATATTGCTCCATGCTCAGATGTGGGTTCCCCACTATGCTGTGTAAAGGGCTGCTCATCTAGACAGTAGTAGTACACTGATTTAATGTATATAGAATAGCTGCTGCTCATTTTATGGAGTTGTTTGAGTGAGAAAACAAGGTAATTACATTCCATGCATTTTCCAGTAACTCCATTTACAATAGATGACATTAAGATATTCCAGAAGTAACTTTAGATCAGTGTTTAAAGTTTATAACTTCACAGGACAAATACATTTTTACTGAGCTTGTAACAAATAAAAATACCATTGTATTATTTACATCATTGCTCTGTGACATTGGCTACATGCTAAGCAGTTAGAGACTAACAAAGACAACCTGATACTCAGTAACATAATTTCTCTTGTATTCTACTGTTAACTGCTGTTTGTTGTTATTAGCTTGAGTTCTTCTTTTTCAAACACATTTTTTTCAATGTATAGCCATAAGTAGGCAGTGGTACTAAGTCCACCTTTCTCAATAGTTTACTACATTTTCTCTCTGAAATAAAATAAACTATAGTGTCATCTTTGGTTTCCATTTGGGCTAAAAGTAATGTATTGGGACTTTTACATACTGTTGAAATATTTTCTTATTTCTTAACAGCTCAGCCTGTCTTACAACTTTGGTCCTGTGGTTTCAAAATGGTCACTCTGTAGCGGTGAGGTCTGTTTCTGCCAGGTGGATTCCTCTCTGATTACAGTAATAGCATCCCAACACCCATCAACCTAGCAGGTTAGTCTCCTAGAGCAAGAAATCTCCTTCACTTTATTTTCATCTTGGACATGGATCTTATTCCCTAAAAGAGCTTTGCAGGGGCTCTGATAAACGGGATCAACATTATTTCTAAACTGTCACAGGTTTTCAGTTGTCATTACAAAAAACCTTCTTAGATTCCCATTCATATGGCATTGCCTTTTTTATGTTATGTTCATGGCTTATGACACAAATCTTGGAAGTCCTAAATTTAGAGACAACAGATAAACCAATCACACTGGTTTACAACTACTTAGAGAACCCCTTTTTTATCTGGCTGACCTTTTGAAGTTTGTCACAGCTGTCAAATAAACTTGTTATGGGAGCACGGTATCCTTTTACCTTCCTTGCTGTTCTTAGACTATACTCAGATTTCAAGTGTCATTAATTTCAAGGATGATGTTACCTTTAGCAGTAAACCAGACACTTTCTCCCAATTATAAGAAAAAACAGTGATTTTTTAATATTACAACAGTTTCATGAAATACGAAATACTATGTTGAGGACTCAAACCTCTTTTTCATTTAGAACAGTGTGCCTGTGTTGGTGTAGACATGTCTGAAAGCACGGGCGTGCGTGTGTGTATTCCAAAGTTACTTTTCATTTCTATTATTACTTAGTGTGCAAATAGTGAACCTGAGGAGTTAGGAGCACTGGTCAACATTTCCAGCAACTTTCACAAATTTTGATGCAAGCTGATTACCCTAAAACATAAATGACTTTATGAGATGCTGAGTATCTGCCTCTCAAATGTGTAAATGCATTTTTGGCTTTGAGGCTCCCGGTATTTAGAAACTCTGAACTGCTCAGGATCACATAATATTTTAGAGCAGGAAGCAAAACATGCATACTGATCTTCCGATTTCCATTATTTGATTCAGCCATTTACACAGTACTCTCCATTTTAATTGAGATATTCCTGAGATACATTTAGAACAGAATTTTCCAGTTATTTTTCTGGGATGTATTAATTTCTCTTTGTAGATCTCTTTGTAGAGTGGTGGGGTTTTGGGGAACCAATGGGAAACCTTTCTGCAGATACTTTGGAATTTTATCTTTTCTGCCTGTTCTTTCCACCAGTAAATAAAGCCAGTTGACCTATAAAGTTGAGTTCAGTATTTAAGTATAGCCAGGTAGTGCATATTTGTTTTACTTAGGGTCGCACCTCATGATCTGAAAATACACACTTCTTAAATGTGACCTGAGTGTAATTCTTTCTTGCACCAAGTTTTGGAAGACATTGTTTACCAGTCATTTTCTGTGTATTTGTGTGATTTCAGGAAAATATCTTCAAACCACTAAAACTCCTCTTTTGTCCAGCACTCAGGCTGCAGTATAATTTTAAAAGCTTCTAAGTATAGAAGAATATCTGTTTGGTAGGTGAGAGCTCTGAAGGATTTTAAGCTTACCTTTGTAGAAATAAACTGAATTATTTTTTTTTGCTGTTGCTCTTTCAGTGCTAGGAATAAGGGAGGCAGCCTTTGAAGTAGCAAAAAACCCCCCTGGTATTTCCTCCCTGTATCATCCGTTTTACAAATGAGAGGCCTGCAGAGATGGTCACATAAGAGACCCTCTAAAACATGCTCCGTATATTGATACAAAGTGTAATTAATATTTGAATTCAAGTAAAGTTTTATAAGCTGTATTTTTTTATGTGACACAGCAGGTTTTGGCGAGGGAAAATCCTGTACGGAAGCTTGAGTTTCAGGCATCATGAAGCTTTGAAAATATGAATAGGGGTTTTTTGCCATCTACTTGTGTTAAATTCATACAATGCTGTTGTTGATTGTGGAATGGATTTTTGTAACAGTAGGTTGAAATTTGCAACAGTTTGGAAGTACTTTTGTGCCCTTCATTGCCTAGGGCTTTTAGGGAAACTCTAAGTCTTGGTAGATCTGTCAGTGATCCTGTTGCACAGTGTGGAATAGAGCATACTCGCCTTGGGGAATGTGGTGGTACTGCAGCCAAGCTGCCTGATTACAGCAGCAGCTCACACACAGTCAAGTACATTTAAAATAACGTTTTCTTTTTTGTGTCTAATAAATTTAACTGACATCCAGTTAAGCACACGGCCAAAGTATGTGCTCCTGCTTTTTTTACCTTTCACAGTTGTGTTTCCCCATCCCATCTCTTGCATTGGCTCTAGCAACTACACGCTCACAGGGAGCATCAAAGTCATCAAACTGCACCAATGGAGTAATCATATTTTTCATTTAGTGGTTCAATATTCTGTTGTATCACTGAGTTGATGTAATTCATGACTGCAATTATTAGGAAAGGAGTGAACAGAAAGAAAGAAAAAGGTGTTGGAGGGAAGAATGGGCTTGTCCTCTTCATTGGCAGCAGAAATGCAACTTCACCTATAAGTAAAACTTGTGACTGTGGTGTTATTTTTAAACTTAGAACTGTCGGAGAATTATTACTGTAACATGAAACTGCACTCTTGCTGTGTCCTCCCAAATGTACAGTTCCTATCACCCTTCTTGGTTTAATCTCTTTCTCTCCTAAGTGCCCACTTAACCTTTTTTGTGGGACTTCTAATTTACTTCTAGTGTGACTTTTAAGCTGTAACTTCCTTTTCACTCTACAGGCCCTATAAATGGAGGATCTCTGCAAGTGCTTGGCCTCTTTAATCTCCCTTAATTCAATTTCTAAAATGAGATTCTTTACACCTTTGAGTAGAAGTCACCATCTGCCTTCCTAAATCAGTAAGGTTCACGTCAGTGTACTAGAAGTCTGTGCTCCTCTCTTCTGACTCTTGGAACCACAGAACGGTTCAGTTTGGAAGGGATCTCTGGAGATCATCTCATCCAACTTCCCTGCTCAAAGCAAGGCTGACTTGGTCAGGTTATTCAGGGATGTATCCAATCAGGTTTTTAATATCTCCAAGGAAGGAAGCTTCACAACCTCCCTGGGCAACATCTTCTGGTGCTCAGTCAGCCTCACAGCTCCATTGCTTCTTCTCCTTTTACTGGGTATCACTGAGAAGAGTTTGGCTACATCTTCCCCACCTCTCCCTTATAAGAGATGATCCAATCCCTTAGTGATCTCCATGGCTTTGTGCTGGACTCTTTCCAGTATGCCCATGTCTGTTTTGTACAGGGAAGCCCAGAACAGGACACAACACTGCAGGTGTGCCTCTCACCAGTGCTGAGTAAATGGGAAGGTTCACCTCCCTCAGCCTGCTGGTGATGCTCTGCCCAGTGCAGCCCTGGAAGCTGTTGCCCATCTTTGCTGCAAGGACATATTGCTGACTATGTTTGTCTAGTTGTGCCTGAGATCTCCCATGGGGTTTTCTGCCAAGCTGCTTTCTAGCCACTCAGCTCCCAGTCTGTTCTGGTTCATGGGTTTAGCTGGAAGTTACATGCAAGTTTTTATTTTAAATATAAGGTCAAATATATACCAATTATGTTCCATTTTTTCCTTCTTGTTCTTTGTGTTGTCAAACTAGTAACTAGTAATGGTGATACTCTGGGGGCAAATACCTATTTTATAAATATTCACAACTTACACTGGAAAGCAGACTAAAGTGGCAGTTAGGTGTTGTGTGTCTCAGAACTTTGCCATTTCTCACAAAAATTATTCACTAAATGCATTTTGGAATATATGATACATAAGTTCTAGAGGCTTTTTAGGCAAGAATGTTTCCTGCCTAATAAACTACTCAATAACACCTCATATTTCTTGAGTGGCAAATACAAATAATATTGGTTTCAGAGAGAAAGCCTGTCTGGTACGTATGTACTGTATAGGATCGGGAACAATTTCATGAATAATCCAACTTATCTCAACAGTGCAATTCATATAAATAAATGTTCAGTTTTAGGGAAGACTGGTATCCTTGTGTTGTATTCCAAGAATCAGTCTGCTGGTCAGAAATCCCAGAGGAATGGGTGCCCAATACCTTCTTTATGTTTCCATTGCTGAGATGTTGTCACATTCTTGTTGTATTCTCATCTCCCTGGGGAGATGAGTGTGCTCTAGAGAGCACACTGTTTTGTCAGTTGACCTGCATTATGCATATCTGTGAATGGAGGTTGTTGTCTCAGTTTTTCAGATAAACTCTTATAGTGAGCAAGCAAAACTGTTATAAAACAAAACAGCCCAACAGCTCCCCCCTCCCCCCCCAAAAAAAAAAAAAAAAAAAAAGAAAAAAAAATTTTAAAAAGCATCTGAAGAGATAATTCAATCAGTCAGATCCATCCAGAAATGCATTTTAAATATGGAGAAGGGGCTGGCTTTTGTAGAGCAGTAATCTGTCAGTAGTGGATGAAAGGCAAATCTCACACTGGTTTTATTAGCCCCAGTGAGACTTTAGTCCAGGGAACTATAAACTCACTGAAACAGACAGGTCCTGTGGCAGAAGAGAGTATTCTTCTTGAGAATGTGTTCTGCAGTAGATTTAATGGGGTATAGTCACAACAGAAACTGCTGCCTCTGTCAGTTTAACTCACCGCCAATAAACTGCGTCACAAAGGCCCTTCTTTATGGGTCAGTGAAACAGATGAGCCTGTGGCCATCTGATGGGAATTTGGAAGAGGTGTGGAGGATCTGCAACACCCCCCCCCCCCCCCAAAAAAAAAAAAAAAAAAAAGGAAAAAAATATTTTTAAAAAAGACAAGGAAAAAAATAAGGCCAAATAACTGGGCTCGTACCTCCAGTCAGGGAAGTGGGATGGCAGGAAGGGCTCCTGAGGAAGGTGTTGTGTTCCTTGCCTTGGGCTTGTCCTAGAGTTAAGGTAAAGTTAGGCTTACAGCTCTGAGAATGAAAATGGGACATGAAAGGCAAACAAGAAGTGGCTTCCGCAGAAGGTGCCAAGACAGGCAGGGACTGCTACTGCAATTCTTCCCTGAGCAGACCTTAGCCAGGGTGCCCTTACTTGGGCTGGGATGAGAGTACCAAGAAACCTGACACATGGATAAGAAAAGGGCTTGCTGGGGATCACACATCTATTTGAGAGGAATTCTTCCCACTGCACTAGCTGGCCTGAGCACGTGGCAGAGTAACTATCTTCAGCTCAGTGTACAGAGACTGTCAAGATTAAGTTTATGGCTCTGAGGAGAGGAAATCTAAGACATGCAGGAAGGCTGTGGCTCAGAAAAAGTTGCTAGCTTAATTTAAAGCAAGACTGAAAGCAAAAGAAACTCACAGTTTCTTAAAGCTGCATTTAGCATTTTCACAAGATTGCTTGTTGACAGAACATTTATTTTTTTTTTACATATTCCTCCTTGCTTTACATTGCATATCCATAAAGGATAGTGCATTTATTTTTTTTTGCAGTTATGAAACTCACATGAATCAGTTCTGATAGATCTCAAACAATGAACCTTATGTGTGCCAAGTGAGAAGCTAAACTCGTGTAGCTTCTCTCCAAAGACTTTCCATTTAATTATTTAGTTCTTATTTTTTCTGCCATGTCTCAAAGCGTTATGTGAACTTTAGTTACAGAGTCTTCACGTACCCCTAAGTGGTATGTACAACTGATAAAACAATGGAAGGAAAATGAAGCAGAATTTTTCATAAAATATTTATAATCTTAGCATTCACTGGTCATCTCAAAAGTAGGCAAGCAAGAAAAAAAGGAAGGGAAAGATCAAGTGACTTATCAAAGACATAGGAACTTTGGGACTGGCTAAATACTCGCAAAACTCTTCTGTTTTCTTGCCTATACATCATAGACATATTCCACATTTATTTAAAAAATGTTTTTTAAATATGCTCTGTAGACTTAAAAGAAGGGAGCTTCCCAAATCAGAGCTTGAATTATGCGGATTTAGGTGATGCAGACAAATAGAAAGATTGATTATATGTCCCACAAAGATGTTGGGTGCCCCTTTCCTCCTATGTTGTAACACAGGATAGTTGTTTCAAAGTATTTTTGTTCACCTCGAGAGCAGGTCAAAATGGTAGAATGGCAGTGTCTTTTGATCCATTCAAGCACAGCACTGTATAAGGAAGCAAGGCTACTTCCAAGAACTTCCTGTATTTTTATGAGAGGTTTCCTTTTCTAGGTATTCTAGTTATTCTTAGGCAGACTTATTCCCTTTCAGGTTTTCCTGGAGAATTATGCTGACTGGTTAAAATGTAAAAGTTTTGAGTCTCCAAACTAATTAGACTAATGATATTTTTCATTTGCTTCCAGAACATTGTGTATCACAGAGAACCAGAAGTGAGGAAACAGACTATATGCCTTCTGGAAAGGTAAAGGGAGTTATAAAACAATTGCTTCTTGGTAACAGAACCTGTGGTCTGGTTGAAGGTAGAAACCAAAGAATTGGAGGAGGAAAGTATTCAGAATGAGAGGAAAAAAGGTAATGAGGATAGTATGGAGATAGTACAGTCAGACAATGAAATTACTGAGCAAGAGAAAAACAGATACATCAAAACGGAAAACTGGAGTGCAGGGAGAGGGATGGCAAAGAGGTGAAAGTGGAGAATTTTGCAATTGCCTTCTGGCCAGAAAATAATGTGAAAGGAAAGCAGACTAAGGAAAAAGATTACAATTTAGAAAAGATCTGAAATTGTGGAAGAGCCTGCAATGGCTGAAGACACAGGAATCTTCCGAGAACAGTAGTTTTGACTTTGTCCTTGCGAGTTGTAAATAATATCTATTGCTACTGTGAGTCGAAGTATGTTATGTCCTATTGATGGCTCTGCCTCTTTTTCACGTTTACAGTTTTACAGATGCAGGCATCCATTCAACACAGTAAAGAAAAAAGACATACACAAGAATTCACTTCTCACTGATTCCTTCAAGAATTTTGATGGATTTTTCTTTCTTTAAAAAAATAAATAAATAAATAAGCCTGTTGGAGCATTTTAGATGGAAGTGGTTGGAAGCTTTTTAGGAGTGATCAAACCACTCCTGTCAGCTAAGAAAAGCCTCTTAAACTGATGCAGCATAGATCATTTTGCCTGTAATTTACAGACAGAAATAGATCATACTATCCATTTAGTACTTTCTCTAATGTTTAGAAGAAGAATTTGTCACAAGTCTCTGGTGTGGAGGACTGTTTGCTATACAAAGAAGCTAAGTCAGAGGGTGTTTGACACTGGAAATTAATTTTGTTCAAAGGTCTAAAATCAAAATCATTTTAAGATGAGGAAATCCCTCCCTTAGCAAGGCATACACACAGCATGCACCTGGATCCTGGATCAGAAACAAGTAATTATAAATATTAATTAATTTTTTATTAAAGAAATATTCTGAACCAGCTAGCAGTGTTCAAAGTGGAGATTACTTATAAAGTCCGAAAAGCCTTGTTCTCACACGGAGCATCGGCTTTGATCTTTATTGATGCTCCTGTTCCACAGCTCGGTGTTCAACACCCAGGAACCCGATCCCTCAGAGGGCCCTGAGCAGCGTCTTTTCTAGAGAACATCCATCAGGCAAAGCTGCCCATGGCAGAGATGAGGCTCCTGCTCCCTCTAGTGCAGCAAACGTGCATTCAGCGCTGTCTGGCTGCTTTTAAAAACCTGCTGTGATCCAAAAGAAGTTACGCAGTAACGGCTTTTGTGGTAGAAGTGGAATTAGTTTTATGTGTTGATTTACCAATAAGTCAGGCAAGTGGTTATAAGAAAAATATTTCTCGATTGTCGAGTGATTTGACTGCTGCAGTCGTTAAAGATTCACACCAGCCAAAGGAATGAGGTGTTGTCCTGCCTAAAACCAGATCTGAATAGTGATGAGGGGCTGGAAGTTAGAAGTTGTGTTTCTAAGGTGCTGTAACTCGGGAATTGCAAGTCAGTTGTTGATGCCTTGATTCTCTGTATGGGAAGTAGATGGGAGGCCAAAGATGCAGTAGCTGGAATGGAGAGCTGTCTGCAGGTAGCTCATATGGATTTGGAAATTTAGGAAGGGGAAAAGGCACATAGCATTATCTCCTCCTGTTTTTCACTTCGCTGTGCTGGCATCACTTGCAGCAGTGTATCTGGAGCACTTCTACACGCACATGAGTAAATCTGCTTCCCAGCCCTTTCTGGAGTGTGCATGCCTGACTCAAGTGCTTTTTACATTAACAAAGCAGAGATCCCCACTCAATTTTGAAATGCAGTAGATGGTGAACAGAGACCAGGAGTGTTTCTCTTTGTCTTTGCCCTACCACTAGGCCAAGTGCTCATTCACTCCTTTTTTTCATTCCTCTTTTCAGCAGAAGTGGAGGGGTAGCCAGGATTGTTAAGAGTTTCTTGGAAGGTAAGAGGTGGTGGTTTGAATACCTGAAGGGAGAAGGG
>NW_009952265.1:2710072-2769064 GCF_000747805.2 Chaetura pelagica
GCACATCATTACTGCTTTGACTGAAGACATTGAGTGGGGCAGTCCTCTGAATGCACGTGAGGTGTACTGTAGGCTTCCTGTAGACTTCTTGGGGATGTAAGTGATGCTCTGCCTGGTTTCTGAACTGCACGAGGCTTAGATGAGAACTAGATTACTAGCTATTTGAGCTGGAGCAGTTCAGATAATGATTTTTAACTTAGGCAAGTAAGTTCATCTGTCAAAGATGCCCTGATTTCTCTTTGGATTGGTCTCTGAACTCTTCTTTATTGCGTTTCTATTTCTTAAAAACACATTCTTCTTTCCAGATAACAAATGCTTGCTCTTCTTATTTCATGTGAGAGATGGATGTTGTGCTTCACAAAGAGGTGAACTGCATCTTGATTCTGCAATTAGTAGTTGAATCCAATGCACTCAGTCCACTGAACTGGAGCCAATTACCTGTCACTGTGCAAAATTACTTGAAAGCTCTAGAACAGGTATTTTGAAAGAGCCTACTGACTGTTTCATGCAAAGCTGTGTGGTTTTCAGCTATTTTTTTTTTATTGCCAGACCACTTCAGTTGCAAATAGCTGTGTAATATTTTAATGGAATGTGAGGACTACTTTTTACAGAAGCTGGACTACACTTATGCCTCAGAGATTGGCATGTATCGCATGTCTGCGGGTAACTACCCACATACCACAAACTGTAGATCAAGGCCTCTTCTACAAATATCTCAGAATGCACTGCTTGATGTCTCATTTTCATCATCCCTTCCCAAAATGAAGAAAATACCTAGTACTGAAAGTGACTTGGGAGAAGGTCAGGATAATAGTTTAAAAGACTTTCTAAAAGATGATACAAGTGGCCAGTAGTGCCCCTAAATCCCCAATCCATTCAGTTCTTTGAAGACTCTGATTGCTCTCTCTTGGTACTACAGCTAATACCTTTCCACAACACTTGCAATCCTAAAGAAGCCAAAAAAGTGGTGGTATGAGAGCAGGCTGGAGAACAGCCAAGAAATCACTAATAGAAACATTTTCTTTATTTATGTTCTGGTCACAGTACATATGGACATACATTCTTATGGAAGTGTTAAATCAGAAAGTATTGTCAGGGAGTATTTTGCATTTCAAATGAAATTAGTTTTATATCATAATTATCTTTCATTTCCTTAAGTTATTTCTTGTGTGCCACTCTATAATTTTCTTTCAATCAAATATGCTTTTCTGCTCCCATCAAACTCCTGTCCCTGGCATCTGGTGGCTGGCCATTGTGGACACAGCAGGGACAGTTAGTTCTTGTTTTGCCACTAGCAGTGACTTTCAGGGTGGTTACATTTTCTTTCTCTTCTAATTTTAAATTAACCCTTATCAAAAGGTTTCTAGAATTTATATATCTAATCCTTTCTTAGAGATCTATTTATGACTGCTTAATATCATATGAGACATTTTAAACATATATTCTGCTAAATTAATGATCTCTTACCAGTTTTCCACCAGGATCATACATTCTGCAGGTGATGTCATTGTTAGAAGGTGGTTTGCTCAACTGCTCTCTCTCAGCTGATGCCAGTAAAAGGAAACCCACACTCCCTTAAGGTAAATATTTTATTACCTAAGTCACCTGTTGTGTCACCTGTAAGGACATGCCCTGGAGGGTGTGGGAGTATGGTTCTCTCAAAGCTCCCTGTGTATAACACTTCACTGGGATTGACTGCCATAAGGGAGACAGGGTGAGACAGGCAATCCTATCCCATCATCCCATCACATGGCATTTGGATGACAGAACAAAAGAAAAAAAGGGGTTTTTAGTTGCAGTGTTGTGGTGGTCATTGTGATCTAACTTGTGAAGAGAGAGAATATTTTTATTAGGTCATGTGAGAAAAAACAGATGGGCTTTAGACCACACAATTTAGTAATTATAAGTCTAAATTTGGAAAAAGATGCAAAACTTTTGGAGCCAAATATTAAAACTCTAAAATAAGCTAGAAAATAAAACGAGAGCTTTGGTTTGGCAGCCATTCTCCTTTCCTTCTGCTTAGTCTTTCTCCAAAAATTCCTCATGTGTGCTCCAGGTCTCTGAGTGAGTGGCTGATAACAGCAACATATTTTTAAGTTTTTTATTTCAGTTCTTGGTAACTTCCATTTCAGTTTGTGAATTCAGGCTTTGAAAAACAAATGCAAATGACCTAGATGGCTGTACCTGGAGCCAGGCACCTGGACTGCTTCCAGATCTTTCTTACTCAGGCAGGAATATGTCAGCTATGCCAATGTCAAAGATGGTTCTCATCACTGTCAAGAAGAGCTGGAGCTGAGCAAAACAATTGCATGTGCAGGCAAATAGAGTAATAGAATAATTTATGTTGGAAAAGACCTTTAAAACCATTGAGTCCGACTATTAACCTAGCCAAGTCTACCTCTAAGCCATGTCCCTAAGCACCACATCGACACTTTTTTCAAATACCTTCAGGGATGGTGACTCAAACACTCCCCTGGGCCGCCTATTCCTGTGCCTGACAACCCTTTTTTCTTCCTTACCACTCTTATTACCTGACAGGTACATCCCTTTTTTATTTAAAGTCTGAAAAAAAAACCAGAAGTCTTATAAAAGTTCTGAATAATCTGTCATTCATTTTCCTGTATCTGTATTAAGACTGTGGCCAGACACTTAAAATAAAGAAGATACTGTGCATCTACAATATCCAGGTGTCCCCTGAAGATGCAGCACTTAAAGTCTCAAAATCTGTGCCATGATTCCTGTATTAATGACATTCAAAATTCTCTCTGAGTTTTTATCAAAACTAAATTGTGTTTTGCTGCCATCAGAGTCCACTGTGATAAAGCAAGATCTGATAAAGCACTAGGAAGTTTTCTCTCTCTGTATAAATATTTATGTATGTAAATGGCTGTATGGTTAATTATAACTGACAAGAAGAGACTGACACAAACTCAGATCCTCTGTCCCCACAGAGAGACACAACTTGCTCGTTGAAATGTTGTGGCATATCTCATGGGCTGTGTACTGAATCATTGATTAAATGCTGCAGCATCTGGATAGCTAAAATGCCAGTGACTACTGAAGAGGAAGGAATGAAGGAATGTGCACTGAATAAGGCACAGAGACATCAGCTAGTCTATATTTTTTTATATGTCAGAAATTGTTCAGGAGGTGAATTGTTTGGTTTTCCATTATATTTCTCTAAAGACTGGACTGAAATCTTCTTTACTGAAGACTGCACAGGCTGTCTAGCTCACACATGCACATAGAATAGAGTTCCTCACCCAGGAAAGAGTTAGAGAACTATTTAATAAGAAGATAGAACAGACTGCACTGGACAGGTACAGGCCAGCCTAGAAACAACCCCTCCAATTGACTCTGCATTAGCAGACACCCTGAATCTGCTTATATATTTGGAAAAGGTTTGTATATAGCTAACATTCTTGAATGATGTTTGAATATTTTTTGTTTCTGTGTTTGTTTGGTTTATTTATTCCTTCTGTTATTTTTGTTACTGTGGATTTTTTGGCAGGTAAGCTGTTGTCTCTTCTGGTACGTCAAGAGGAGAAGTCAATTTCACTTTTGGTTTTACCTTTTAATAGTATTACAATGCTACCTGAAGGGAAAAAAATGCTTAGACTAAATGTACAGTGCTGCTTGAAATGATAGAGAGGTGTGTGTGTTTAAATTTAAAAATATATCTGTTTAATAACAGTGTGAGTAAATGCATAGCAATGTTTAACTGAGCAGGCAGAATACTTCTGCATGACATTTTTGGAACATGGAGAAGAGGTATTTCCTTTTATTACTTCAACTTGCTTTTCCAGCATACCATCACACAGTACTTGTGCGTTCCTTGAAAGAGTAATGTTTTTAATTGTGCTATATTTAGTTTTTCTGTTATTCAGAGAGGAGTCTGAGTGCTGCTGAATCCACTCCTAGTCCCAGACGTGGTCAATGGTTTACATCTAAGGGGTTTAAGTGCAGGGATTTCAGTATAGTGCTTTTACATATAGTTATGGGTCTGGTGTGATTTGTGATAGCAGCAAATCAAGATTTATTAACATTTTTATAATGAATCACAAAAAAATATGGTTTTCTAATAACTTAATCAATAACCAACACTTTATTGTAATAAATACAGAGGTTAAGTGAACAGGGAGTCTGCACCATCACACTCTGAAAGTATTTGGTGTTCTGGGTTCAGAAGTTATCAATGCAAGTTTCCCCCTTGAACGACTCCTTTAGGTATGGTGATTTTCAAGGCAATCTCCTATTTATGTTATTGATGTTAATGGGGGATTTGCTGCTATGGTTTAACTGCCACCTTCTCTTGTTGATCATTTATAGTCCTGTCAGCCTTATTTCCTTTTACCCTCTGTCCTGGTTTCACTGGGATGGAATCACAGGCCAGCCACAGAGGGCAGGCCACTAGTAGCCCTGAGCCAGCCAGGAACTAAAGCCAGGGCACCGACCCAAGGAGACTCACAGGGCTGTCCCACACCACTGACCTCGGGCTCATTATAAATGGGGAGCTGTGCTGAGGGAGGGCAGCACAGTTTCCTGGGGCTCCTCCTTCTTGGCCTGTAGCTCCCTCTCCTACTCCTGAGGACTATGCTGAGGATAAGCTTATATACTTCAAGCTGGTGTTTGTATTACTTCTGTTATTTCATTCAATTCATTTCTGTTTCAACCCATGGGGATTTTCTCCTCTTCTTGACTCCTCTTGGCTGGGAAGGGATCATCAGGAGGGAGCAAACTGCCTCAATTTAGCCCCAGATACTGGCTAAATGAAGATACCTTAGAATGTCAAGCTGGTTGACGGCAAAAGATTTTTCTTTTCTTCCCATTCCTTGCTTTCATATTCTTCTGCATGTCACCTGTCTGCTTCTATTACACTGCTGCCTTCTAGAGCTTGGCCTCTTCTGCTGTCTTTAGAGTGCAGCTGTTTCATATGACCTGCATCTCGTTGCAGCTTGGGTGTTAGACTGTTGTGCTATGGGGCTTTAATTAGTTAATAGAGTCATGCTGTCTTGTGCACAGTTTGTTCAAATTGGAATCTGTGAGAGGAGATGCAATCAGGGCAGTTCATGCTTATTTTTCTATTGACTTTGAAGCCTACACTTAACTGTTCTTTTTGTATACAGCACACATGCAGAAACTTATATACTGTGTATAGCCAAGAGGCGTTATGAATCCTATGCCTTTTAGGAAGATTAATTAAAATATTGTTCTGGAAATTCAGAAATAATTTTCTAGTGTAGAAAATAATGCAAAAAATATTTCAAGACCTTTTTTTGTGGGTCAGCCCCATCTTGTGAAATTCACAAAACTGGTTTATCAATGTCATGTATAAATCCTTCACTGGTGTTTTTAGATCCAGCTGTGAAATGCATATATGAGTGCTACTAACTACATTTCCTAATAGATTTAGTTGCAAATTACTGCTTAAGAGAAAAATAGATAAAGACTCATGGAGTAAAATCATTAACATTTGAGCAACTGATAGATTCAACTTGTAGAAACTGAAATTCAGTACCGTATTTGTTTTTTTTGTTTGCACAGTCCCACCTCTCAAGCCTGTCAAGGTCCCTCTGGATGGCATCCCTTCCCTCCGGTGCATGGATCACACAGCACAGCCTGGTGTTGCCAGCAAACTTGCTGAGGGTGCACTCAATCCCATTGTCCATGTCACCAACAAAGATGCTAAACAACACTGGTCCCAGTTCCAACCCTTGAGTAATGCCCCTTGTCACTGGTCTCCATTTGGACATTGAGCCATGAGCCATTTATCACAACTCTTTGAGGACAAACATCCAGCCAATTCCTTATCCACTGAGTGGTCCATTCATCAAGTTCATATCTCTCCAATTTAGAGTCCAGGATGTCATGTGGGATGGTGTCAAATGCTTTGCACAAGTCCAGGCAGATGATGTCAGTTGCTCTTCCCTTATCCACTGCTGCTGTAACCCCATTGCTGTAACAGGTGCTCGTCCTTCCTAAGGAGCCTGTATCCTTCCATTCCAGTGCTCCAGTCATAGGAGCCATCCCACCACATCCCCATGATGCCAACAAGATCATAGCCCTGTTTATTCTTCATGTTGTGTGTGTCAGCATAGAGGCATTTCAGTTGGGCCCCCAATGAAGATGACTTACTGGCTTTACTTAGCAGATAAAGCTTTGAGACCCCAAGTCTTGAATAATGGAGAGTACTGCAAGTTAGGATTGAGGTTTAGTATCGGAATATGGGCTATGACTGGAGTAGCTATCCTACAGAGAGTAAGGATAGATGGAATAGAGGAGCAGAAGGCAATGGAGGAGACCTGAAGCACCACAGCAGAAATGTGTGGGGAATAGTGCTCGGCAGTACCAATTATGAGGAGCCTCAGGACCCAGGACCAGAAGACCAGAGGTTGCTGCAAATTTAAGAAGCATTAATAGAAAGTACAGATTTGTAATGCCTGCAAGTGAGAAGTAATGGCTGCTACAGCTTACACTTAAACTGTTGAAGTTAAGATTTTTAATGTATCCTTTGTGATAGAAGAGGAGGTGATCTCAGTCTGAAAACTGCTAAACAGCTTGTTGCTGCTCCTGTCTAGTAGCAAAAATGGGATACAGAATCTTGTGAGATCTTACTTTTTATTATTATTTTTAAATTTATTTTAATTATTTTTTTTAAAGCTGACTAAAAATTGAAGAAGAAATCCAAACTTTAGTTTTGGCTGTCCCTATTTGGAAAGTTTGGTGAAAGGCCTGTGACAGAACTGTGTAATACCCTCTGAACTAAAATAGCTGTCAGGCAGAATGCTTGAACAAATCCTTTCTGTTACAGAAGAAATAACTGGAATCTGGTTTACATCTGCTCTAGTGTTCACGATTAGTAAAATCATGCATATATTTTATTTCAAACACAAAATAACTAGGTACTAAATTTAACCTGGTTTTAACAGTAAAGCAAGTGGAAAGATACGTTGACAGATGTGACATATGATGCTACATATGATGCTGGCTCCTCAGGCTTCATTTGAGAAGAAAATACATGGGACATATTTTTTAATTATTATTTTTAAAACACATACTTCTTATCACGAATCTGGATTTCTTTTCAGAGTGAGAAATGTATAGATGTCAATTTATGGCCAATGGCTCATAACGTTATTTCCCCTTATCTGTTGGCAACAGATTTTTGTGAATAAAAGGTATTCTGAAATTTCCTTGTTAAATTTATCACTGTTTTTCTTGGTGGGGATTTATTTGTAAAATGTGTTGTAAATGGTACAGAAGTAACAGAGTTTGTTTAAATTCACCAGTATTTCTCCACAGTCTTTCTTTTTATGCTCTAAATATAGCAGGTCAATTACCAAATGAGTAATTTTACAAGACCAAAAGGCTTCTGTAGTTTTCTGATGTGTGAAATTTGTACCTGTCTCTGTTGCTACCTGTCTCTTTTATACTGGCTAACTATTAGATTTCACAAAGTAAAGGATCTTGTCTCAGCTATTTTGTGAAAGCTATTTCAGTTGTGGCAATAGTGCTTAAGCTCTTTTCAAAACAGAAAGACTTCTTCCTCACTGGCTAAGCAGTTCTTCACTCATTCTAATAGCATTTAGGACAGTGGCGTCCTTGGATATGAATGCGTGCTAGTCAACTTACTAAAATGAGATAAGCTTGTCTTTTACAATGGCTTTTAGATCACCTCATATTTCTGTTTAAATCAATTCTATGAGATGCTAATTCTTGTACTTGATACCATGACACTTTCTGCAAGAATTGGATCACAACATACAAAGCCAATTCTATATAGATAGTTTAGTCAGCACATTCTTTTCTCTCTCCTCTTAAAATGCTCAGGAATTTCTCACGCTAATTTACTGTATGTACTTGTGAATTTATTTGGAAAACTATGTCACTGCATTAATATCTTGTGAATGGTTTGTTGTGAATATTTATTATCTAACTTTACATTAGTTCAGTGTTGGTCATTTGAGAGCTACAGTTTCTGCACTGACTTACTTTTGCATCTTACAAATACATTTCACATTTAAGGTATTGTGTGAATAATAAAACTCAACATATATTTTGCTGCTACTTAAACTTTTTGCTTGAATTCACCATAGCAAGTGAAAGTAAACTTTGACTGTTTCAGATGAATAGTAGCATTTTTCCATTGCTCAGGCAGCTCAAGTAACTGCATTCTCCTGACCCAGATTCTCCCTGCAGACCCAGGTCAATACGACCTTCTTCACTTGGTCTTTTATGCTGCTGTGTAAAGTCCCTATGGGTGGTGAAGTAGCTGTCACAGTCCACTCCAGAAATTACTTCATTGCAGTCAAATGCATTTATTAAACAATTTGGGATCCTTCCACGTAGGGCCCTGACATGTAAAATTTTTCACATGCTTTGTAATGAAAGAAAACAATCAACCCTTCCGGTTTCTGTAAAGTCAGTGAGGGACACAAACTTAACACTTACTAAAATAAACAGGGCTTCAAATTGCTGTGTTTAGGCATTAATGCTTGATAATTTTGGCTCTATCTTGTCAGTGCCTGTGTGTTTACCTTACTGTAAACACTACATTTCCTTCATTGAAAGGTTCTGTGACGGTTCTATAATTGTTTAGAAAGTGATCTGAGATAATCAGTGAAAGACAATTACAGGACTGCAAGGTGTTTAATGTGGTTTCTCAAAATATTGATCATGGACAGAGGCTGTGCTACAATAATATTTTTTTTGTGGACAATATCTTTATTAAACTTTAATTGAATCTACTCTGAACTTTAATTGAATTGTTAGAATCTGAGAAGAAGCTTGTTCCTAGTGACTGTAGATAGGAAACACTGGATGGTGGTAACTGGCTATCTGGGAAGGGTTTCCACTGAAGAGATGGTGGAACAACAAACTCTCTAGCGACCAGCCATCTTGCTTCCTGTGTGGCTGAAGACCTTACTGCCAGTAAGCACTGCTAGTTTACCTCTGCTCAGTTAAGAGACCTGTCTCTCGGGGTGGGAATCAGAAATTAGCAAAGTCTTGGTGTGGCTCTCTGGGTGTCGGAGGAGTGGGCAGAAGATGGAATTTGGCAGCAAAGGGAAGGGAGCAGAGGCAGGGCAAGGATCTGATGTTTGGATTTTCAATGGAAGGCTTCCACGAAAGAATAGCTAGGAGGAAGAAAGAGAATTGAGGATCTGAAGTCTGAAGTATCTCAGGATACAGAAAGGTGCTCAGGTACTGCGAATAAATTTTCTCCCTGCATAATGTAATCTGGAGTTATTATTTCACATCTGAAATTTTGTCAGAAAAAGCATCAGGGAATAGATATTATCAGAATTGTTGTAGAATCACTAAATATTTTGTGATCATTAATAAAGTCTCTTCATCTTGTGGTATTCTCAGCTGACACAGTTACTGCCTTTTTTTGTCCTATAGGAGGATTATGCCATTTTGATGACAAATCTGTTTATGAATCAGCCTGCATCTTGTACATCTACAGGAGATGGGGGCAACTTGCCGAGATTATTTTTTTTCACACACATATAGAAATGTGTGATTTCACTCTTCAAGTTGTTTTACTATTTATTTCACAACTGCACAGCAGCCATTTTTCTCTCTGACATACTTTTTATTTGCAACCGCTGGGTATTCTCCTCCTGGACATTGTTTCCTTTGCCAGGTCTTTGCTGGTGACACCTGTCTGTGCTCATCCAGAGGCAGAGCCAAGCTCACTGACAGGGTGCCACAATGTCTGGAAAAGAATAGTCCTGGGAGGAGAAGCAACTAACTCCACTATGGTGTGGGCAAAACTGAATTGTTACAAACCACTTTCTGCATTTTTTTCCTAGAAAATGTTTTTCCTTCCTCTGAGCCAAGGAACTGACTCGGGTAATCCACAAACTGATGATCTTCAGGCCACATTAGAAAAGCCTACCCTCCAAGGGTTTTTGACACTATAGACTACTTGGCAACAAAAAGCACGGGAGAAAAGGGCTACACAAAGAAACACAATCCATCATCACTCCTAGGACCAAACATCATCTCCCCTGCCAGAACATTCACATTGAATTAATCACTCTTAGCCACAAATCTGCCATGTACACCAAAGCTGCTTAGTGTTTAGAAGAAGGACTGCAGAAGACACCAGAAGTTATGTTCTCAGAACAGAATTTTTCTGTGTGAGGGCATCCGTGGCCCTTTCAAGAAATTACTCAGGTGGGTAATTTTATTTGGTAGACAGAGAATACTATATTGAAAACTTTTACTAATGATTTTGAGTGTTAAGATTTTCACTGTTAGTCATTCTGTGACCCTTGCAGTCTTTTAGACACAGTTTCCCCATGCCACTGAGTCTGAATCTGAGTGCAATGTTAAGGGGAAGTTCATAGAACATTCCCACAAGGAGCTGACATCCAGAAGCTGACTCTCCAGACAGAAGAGTTCAATACATCTATAGCTAATTTATGTAGCATTTGTATACCTGGACTTCTCCAAGGCTTTTGACATGGTCCCCCACAGCCTCCTCCTGGAGAAACTGAGTTGTTATGGCCTTGACAATGGTCTGTGCAGTGTGTGAGGAACTGGCTAATGGACCATACCCAGAGGGTGATGGTAAATACTTCCTCCTCAAACTGTCAACCAGTCACAAGTGGGGTCCCCAGGGATGGATATTGGGCCCAATGTTGTTTAACATCTTCATAAGTGACCTGGATTTTGGGATCAAGAGCACTCTGATGAAGTTTTGTAATGACACCAAGATGAGTGGAGAGGCTGGCACTCCAGAAGGGAGAGCCACGCTCCAGGAGACCTAGACAGACTGGAGCAGTGGGCTAGCAGGAACCTTATAAATTTCAGTGGAGAGAAGTGTAAGGTCCTGCACCTGGGAACACATAACCCAGGGGTGCAGTTCAGACTGGGATCCACCTGGCTGGAGAACAGCCCTGTGCAAAGGGACCTGGGGGTCTTGGTGGATAACAGGCTCAGCATGAGTCAGCAGTGTGCTGCAGCAGCAAAGAAAGCCAACAGGATGCTGGGCTGCATCAACCAGGGCATCACCAGCAGAGACCAAGAAGTCATCATCCCGCTCTACTCTGAACTTGTAAAACCACACTTGGGGTATTGCATTCAGTTTTAGTCCCTGCTCTACAAAAAGAATGCGGACAAGGCTGGAGAGGTCCAGAGAAGGGCCACAAGGATGATCAGAGGACTGGAAGACCTGCCATATGAGGAGAGGATGAGAAAACTGGTTTTGTTCAGCCTTGAGAAGAGAAGGCTTCAGGGAGACCTTATTACCATGTTCCAGTACTTACAGGGCAGCTACCAAGAAGATGGAGACTCCCTGCTTACAAGGAATCACATGGAAAAGACAAGGGGTAGTGGGCACAAGTTATTCCTGTGGACATTCCGATTGGACACAAGAGGTAAATTTTTCCCCATGAGAACAATTAAACATTGGAATAATATCCCAAGGGAAGTGGTAGATTCCCCCACATTGGACAGTGTAAAATCTCAGCTTGACAGGGTGCTTAGCCATCTCATATAAACTATAGTAGTACCTAGAAACGCTGGACCAGATGATGCTTGAAGTCCCTTCCAGCCTGGCATTTGTCATGGTTTGATTCAGGACCAGCAATTAAACCAGTAACAATAAAACTCTCAGTCCTCTCCCCCTTCCACCCAAAGTCTCAGAGAAAGGTAAAAAAAAAAAAAAAAAAAAAAAAAAGAAAGAAAAAAGAGGTATAAGGAAAATTGGCTTCATCCTAGCTCAAACCAGGACAGCGTTCTATGATTCTGTGTATACCTCTTCTTATGGGTATTTTATGCAACATTACTCTCATGTCACTACTTCCAGCGCTGCATCAAATCCAGTTTTGAACGTCAGAGTCCTAGCCAATATGCTGCTTTTAAGGACAAATGCAAAAATGTGTAGATCTCAGTATTTCATCACTTTTCTTTATACACAGTTACGTTTCCAATTTGTTTTCCTTCATACAATTTAATTCCCTGACTGCAAATATCAGTTTTCCCCAGCCCTTTTGTTTCTCCATACACAGAAACTCAAGACTAGTTCATTTTGTCCTGGGGAAATCCCATTCGAATGCTTGCAATTGCTGGGCAGTTTGGAGTTGTAATTTGAGTGGACAACCTCCACATTTATTGGGTGGATGAAGAAATACACCAGACATTCCCATCAGCCTCTGTGTGAGAGACAAACCCAGATCAGAAGGAAAAAGCTGGCACCTGAATTAGCATGTCTTGTCAAGTTACCTGATTGAAGCTGATCAGTATCAGCTGGTGTATAGACACAGAAGCCACTCAGAATATTAAGTTTGCAAAAATAAAACAGGTAAGAAGGAGCAGAGTTTAAACTTCTAACCCTACCATTCCTTGATTTTGGTTCAGTCTATTTTGGACCTAGCTCTGCACCATTTTTCAGTAACATTTCCATTGACTGAACAGATGTGTAGTTTATTAAGTTAAGAAAAGTAATTGAGAGGAAGATTAAAAGCAATAGTACATGACCTGCAAGTGCTGAAAAAATTGCAAACAGGGAAAAACATAAGAGAGAAACTAAAAAGAAAAAAAATGGAAACAAGAGACATTTGCCACTAATTTTCTGCTTCTATACTGTATAGCTTTCCCTTGCTCCTTTATTTTTGTTTACAAAATAGCAGTCTATCTGGTAGAGAGGTGAATCTTCTCTTTTTGTGACTGATGTACTATGAAAAACATTCTAAGCCAACATCAATATTTTGAAGAGTTAAGCTAAGACAGTGCTTGCCCCCACAGCTTACAGCATAAACTCTTGTTATTTTTACCAGAATACATGCAAGTTATTTTAGAATGTTTTATGGCCAGTGATTCTATTTAAATAACAGCCTGTGCAGTTATTGATGCTTGACCTGAACTGTACAAGGTTCACAAGAACTGTGTGTGTTCATCAAAGGGGAGAGCAGACTTGCAGCTATTGGCAATGAAACAGAAGCAAGGAATCCTTTCCAAGTTGTTAACTCTAGAGATCTCTTCCATTCAGGTGCTCCATCTTGGCTATTGTCCCTGGACCTGTGGCAGCCCATGTTCAGCAAACGATGAAGACCCTCTTTTCACTCTCTGGAGGCTGTGCCCACTGTACAACCAACTGCTCTGGAGATGGAGACAGAGTGGCTATATATAGGAGTGGCCTGGGTCTTACAGGGGGACCATATGTAGGCAGGGTGGGGCTCCTCAGAGGTCAGATAAAGCTGCTGTCTGTGTGAATCAGCTGCTGAGTCAGCAAAGCTTTTGCCAGGAGAGCAGCAGGCACAGCTGGGGCCAAGGTACCATGGTTACAGCACAGCAAAAAGGACACCAAGTGGGTTTACTAAATCATAGCTTTTTGTTGTGCCTTTTGGGTCACAGAAAGTGAAAAAAATTTGCACAGTTTCTTGTTTCACAGAGTTATTTCACATTTAACTTGGCAAATTCTTCAAAAATTTGAGGAAGAAGTGACAAATGAAAAATGTTGCAGTGTTGTTAGGACTGTCTGAAGTGTTACTCGTGCAAAGGCATTAGAATGGTGTCAGGCATGCAAGGTTAGAAGGGTTTGATTTTTCTGAAATTTGGAGACTGCTGGAAAAGAGATGTGGGAGAATCAGCTGCAGTGCTCTGGATATACCTACATCCAGGGTAGGTGACACTTAAGAGCAGTTTTAATTGAGAAAGTTTGGGTTTGGGTTTGTTTTTGCTGGTTTTTATTAATGTGCAGTTGGGCTTGGCACAGGGCCAGCAATGCTCACCATGTAGTTGTGCTTAGGTTTGACAGGTGCAGAAGTGGAGGAGCTTATCTTGGCACATGCAAGGTGAGAAGGGAGGAATCAAGGCAGGGTTTCAGGACACAACAGCTTCTGCAGCCACAGTGTGATGAACAGGAGGTGCACAGCTTGCTGGGGAGCACAGTTTCCTGGAGCCAAGTGAAGAGGAAGTGAGGAAGCCTAGGAGTTTGAAGCAGGATCAGTACCATACCTGAGAAAGTTATGAGTGATGTGAATGAGTGGATTTATGTGTGAATGAATCACGTGTGAACTCATGATTCATGAGTTCGTCTGTGACAGTGGGAAACACTCATTCACTCTCTCTCATGCACACATCTCACTAATGCATCCCATGCACCTTTTTTCGGGGAATAGAAACTTACCAAAAGACAAACCAGACACTATCCATCTCCTTAACTGTGCTGTTCAGTCTTCTGACTTCGTGGTACACATGCAACTCCTTTGCAACACAACTAAAGACCTTCATTTTCTTGAGTCTAGCAATACTGAAATAATTTCCCAGCTGTACCCTCTCATCTTCGCCTGTTGGAGGCTTCTCTACCTCAGCTGCTGAGAGATGGAAGTGATACTGATGACCCATATTAACTTCATAAGGGAAAGGCAAAAGAGCATAAAAGTAGAGCTATTCCCTCTGCAAACATCTGCTGTTCTAGCATAGATCTCATCTATTTTGTGCTCACAGTTTTGATTCTAACAGAAACCAGGAAATTCACTTCCATGGTGACTCACCAAGACAATAAGCAAAGAGCTGTCCTGTTGTACATTGATGTTTGACAGCAAGAGCTGTCCTGCTCAGCCGGCGGATCTCAGTCTGGATCCCATGGCTATAAACAGTCACCAGAACAATTCCCCTGGCTCTTGATCCCTTCTTTCCTCTCTGCTGTTACTAAGGAAGTGGCTAGAGAGCAGGTGATTGTGCCTGGTGGTGGCAGCTCCCAGCTATTACTTTGCCAGGATGCCCAGATACTTTCCCCAGCACATGGGACTTGCTGCTTGTGACTGGTGCAGTGCATGGGCACAGATTGGTCTCTGCCTCCCAGATCAGAAAGTGGCCATCAGGCACCCATAAGGGACAAAGATTCATGAAACTTGCTCTCACACCTCTTTTCCCTGGCCTGGATAGGGATTTGTTGCTGCAAGCACAGTAATGGTCACACATACAAAAAACAATGGCTATAGTGCCCATACGGCAGGGTCAAGCATGTGGTCCAGGGGGGCAGAAAGCACAAGGTCTATAGCCCATCTGGATGGATAAATAGAAGCAACACAGGTTAACAGAAAGCTGACAATTTTGCTTTTCCTGTGGCTGTAGGAAGATGGAATTGGCTTGCTTATGAGTTGTGTCATTAGCAAGTATCTGAGTGTTAGCGGCCATGTATTGGGAATCTTCCCAAGATCATTAAACTAGTCCTAGGACTTGCATAAACATTTGGATTTACTAGAAAGCATGTGTGTTTTAGTTGACTGGAAAGTGGTAAATTAATTCAGAGCTGGAATTACTTTTCAGCTGAAGACATTGTCATTTGCATTTGAAAATAATGTGGTAAATAACACTGTTCCAATATTCTTTAAGAACAAATGTGTGATATTGTTTCAACTGAAAATTTGGGAAGCCTGCCTAACATGAAGCAGCAAACCATTTCTGCCCAAAATAGATTGCTCTTTAAAGCTCCAAAGATTGGAAAGAGATTTATTTTCTCTTGGACAGCTGGTACTAACTACACGGATGGCAAAAATATGATTTCTCTATTTTTAGAAGAAAATTATTATTACATAGTCTGAAAGCTAGGAAAAATAGCACTGGGCTCCCCAAATGTTTGAATTCTCTGACCCGAGTTATATTATTTCTCTTAATGCTGTTACAAAGCTTTAATAGCATTGTTATTATTTAAAGAAAACACAATATTTTGAGGTTCTCCTGCCTGCTGACTTGTAAAAGGGATGATGTTTTATTTGGCTTAGAGATATTAAAGAACACAATGAAAGGCTTGGACAAACTCTGCAAAGCGACGGGGAAATTCCTAAGTCTGAACTTGAAAAGAGTGTGAAAAGTGGATGAGACTTGAACAAATAGCTCTGAACTGTTAATTTATATGAGAAAGTAGAAAATAGAAGTTAAATATAGTGGGGGATTGTAGCAGAAAGTGGGAGGTAGGAGAAATCTGAGAAAGTTTACACAAATACGGGAATGCTGACAATAGACACTCAAGCTGTGCATCATTCATGGACTAGAAATTCAGTTGTCAACTGTGCATGAGCAGTTTACCTGAACTGCCAATTAACTGTGGAGTAGAAGGCACCACAGCAGACTCCAAGCAGAGCCAGCCCAGGTCCATGGGGGGGCCCAGCTCCCACCAGCACCACTTAAACACAAACAGCTGTGGCCCACACTCCAGCATTTGATGTGTACCAATTGGTAACTCTATGGCAGAGATTAAGCGTGTTTTTCCAGCACAACATATAACTGCCTAACCCTGGGGCTGTTATATTTTCAGTTTACTTCCATCACCCTTTGCTTTGTGCTTCTCTAAGAAGGCAGCCACACTGTCCCCCAGACAGCACTCCCTCCACTCTGTAACTGCGTCATCACCAGAGCAGAAGAACCTGTGGAGGAAAAACTAGGCCTAAATTAATTTTAAGCCGTTTATTTTGCAATTGTGTGTTTGCATGCTTTATGTATAGCTGAGGTGAACTTTATAACGGATTTAGCCTAATTGCCCATGGCCCAGCTCTTGGAAAAAGCTGCACCGACTGGCTGCAGCCTGGATTCAGGATCTGTGTTTACAACATTTGCAGTTTCAGGCTGGCCTCAGTCGTATCTGGAGAACAGCATGTGTTCCAGACACTGTCAAAGGCAGCAAACTGCTGAAAAAACCCTGCCAAAGCAACAGCTGAAGTAATGAGAGCTTTCAGTTCCTTACAACTCCATTTAACTGCATGCTTCAGAGCAACTCATTAAGTAGCAAGCAACCATACAAGGGGATGCCAAGGATTAAAGGAATCCTGTCGTGAGATAGCGGTGACATTCGCCTGCTGCCTTCCAAGTGACAGTGCTTGCCAAGCCTGGGGGAAACTGGTGACAGCACTGCAGTAGTAGCAGCAATTTAACCAGCAGATTGGCAGGAATGGGACCTGCTTTCAATAGAAGGCTGCTCCAGCCATACTCATGGCAAGTCCAATTTGTGAATCCTGTCAAGGGAAAGTATTGTAGAAATAAGTGATCTTTTTACACATGGTTATATGTGTGTGTACACATTCAGATGGTTCTATCTCATAGATTTAGACGTCTCTCGAGCTGGTATGTCTGCCCCTGTAGTGGCAAGCACCAGTGACAGGGGTTGTTGTGCTGCTGATTATCTCAGTAGTGAACACAGGCAGCAACTCTCCCCCACTTCACAAGTTCCTGATGACTGTTGTGACCTACGGAAAACATGGAGCTGTTCTGAATTTCCCATGTGTGGGAGGTCAGAAGACATCCAGTGCTCCAGACACCAACAGATTTGTCAGGACATCATCAGCCCTCTGGCTGGCTTCCCCAAGCTCTCTGAACCCCAGGATTTCCAGGCTTCACTGCCTCTTCATCTGTGTGGCTGTGCTGGAGCATACTGAGTTCTGTTGGGGGTTCTAATAATCCAATGTGCATGGTAGTCACTTCTTATTCAGAATAGATGAGAGCAGTGAAATGGGATTTCACTACAATGACGAAAACTTTGCAAGAGGGCTTTTTTTGTTTGTTGGGTTTTTTTCTTAAGTACTATGTAGAAAAGCCTTGCTGAATTAATGAACATTATGCCCTACTGTCATTCCTTACAGTTAGCCTTAAGAAAGCAAAGCTTTTTTAATGCTCTTATTGAGATGTACTGTTCCAGAGAAACAACCTGGAAAGATCCTGAATGCTTGGCAATTTCTCACATCAAGGGATAACACTTTGATTCATAAATGTCTATTAAATTCTCTAATTCTAATAACTTTTCAACATTCACAGTACTCCCAGCCTTCTGCTCCTGTCATTGTCCTTAGGTGCTCTCAGTTATTTTTATTTTTAGGGATTTCAAATGTTCAGTCCCAAAGTCCCATTGCAGCAAAAAAAGCCCTTGTTAACTAGGGGTTCTTGCTCTGTGCGACAGAAGGCATTAGCTTAGCTCAGAGCAAGAAAACTTGCAAATAATTGTAGGCTGGGAAATAAAACTGAACTGCACAATTACTCCAGAAAGGTTAACAAAACCTTTGGAGATGATAGGACCACCTAGAGAGTGAAGGCAGCCAGTCAAAACAAGGTGTACATAGCAGGACTGCAAACATCAGCACTTTCTTATATTCTTTTCCTGGTGCCTATTTTGCTTTAACTTTCCCATTTGATTTCTTACTTAAATCTTTGCCTTGGATTCTCAAGGTAAAGCTGTGACCAGTGATGTCCTGGGATGGTGTAAGCTAGGGTAAGCACTAAAGAACTACCTGGTGAAACCAGTTCCCAACTTCCATAGCTCGCTCTGTTCTGAGATCTCTATAGCCCTTTTTTTTTTTCTTTTTTCTTTTTTTTTTTTCCAGTTGGTTGAAACAGTTGTCCTGAGCTTTAACTAGATTTTTCTGCATATGTAAAACAAGGTTTAGAAGATGGAACATGGTTTTCCTGTGAGAGGAAAAAATAATTTTCTCTCCCTTCATAGCAGCACTAGCATAGATATGTACTTAGGTATTAAAGAAGCCCTTGAGTATTGCTTTGGTTGCTCAGATAAGAAAGATTTATCCCTTCAGATGATAACAAAAATCAATGTATAGTGTTGGTCTAGAGAGCACTAACTTCTGGAAGTAGGAGACAATGCATCTTCTGGATGACAGGTAAAACTAATATAGCTTCTAGATGAAGAATCTCTAATAATTCCCTATCATTTTACATAACAGATATTGCAGTTTGTGATTTGTTTCTCCATTCGCCATAAATTTCATTTGATTGAGAATGGTTCTTTGTCATTTGTCATGAGCTAGCATTGAATTTGTATAGTTACTCATCATGGTACTCCTGCTGACAAATGGAAGCTGTATCTCAGCTGCACTTCAGTAGTTCCTTTTATTCCCACTCAGGAATTAACCCTATCTGTCTTCATGCATCACTTCAGTGAGGGTTGAGTGCACAAGGTGGCCGCAGGATCAAGACACATACGCTGTACATCCAACCTCTTTTCAGACACTTCTGAGTGCAAGTGCAATACATTCACCTTTGCTTCCAGATTCATAGCAGGTTTCAAAACACATGCAATGGCAACCACATACATTTTTTTCAATGTTTGCTTACCTGTAACTAATGGAGACACACTGGTCCAGCCTTGCTTTGGACTCAGGTTTTTCCAGTTGGTTGAAACAGTTGTCCTGAGCTTTAACTAGATTTTTCTGCATATGTAAAACAAGGTTTAGAAGATGGAACATGGTTTTCCTGTGAGAGGAAAAAATAATTTTCTCTCCCTTCATAGCAGCACTAGCATAGATATGTACTTAGGTATTAAAGAAGCCCTTGAGTATTGCTTTGGTTGCTCAGATAAGAAAGATTTATCCCTTCAGATGATAACAAAAATCAATGTATAGTGTTGGTCTAGAGAGCACTAACTTCTGGAAGTAGGAGACAATGCATCTTCTGGATGACAGGTAAAACTAATATAGCTTCTAGATGAAGAATCTCTAATAATTCCCTATCATTTTACATAACAGATATTGCAGTTTGTGATTTGTTTCTCCATTCGCCATAAATTTCATTTGATTGAGAACGGTTCTTTGTCATTTGTCATGAGCTAGCATTGAATTTGTATAGTTACTCATCATGGTACTCCTGCTGACAAATGGAAGCTGTATCTCAGCTGCACTTCAGTAGTTCCTTTTATTCCCACTCAGGAATTAACCCTATCTGTCTTCATGCATCACTTCAGTGAGGGTTGAGTGCACAAGGTGGCCGCAGGATCAAGACACATACGCTGTACATCCAACCTCTTTTCAGACACTTCTGAGTGCAAGTGCAATACATTCACCTTTGCTTCCAGATTCATAGCAGGTTTCAAAACACATGCAATGGCAACCACATACATTTTTTTCAATGTTTGCTTACCTGTAACTAATGGAGACACACTGGTCCAGCCTTGCTTTGGACTCAGGTAACTTTTTATTATGAAGCCACAGAAACATTATTGGTCTTATTTCAATTGCTTAAGAACTCTACTAACCGTATTTCCAGTAAATGGGGAAGAATAATGAGATTTGTTATGGTTTGTTCAGCAGATTGAAGACTGCAGTGCCTCACAATTATATCACATAGATAAAGAGCTGGGTATTACTCCCTAACATGAGCTTCTAAAGCTTTTTAACTTAAAATATTCTTATAGCTAAAGTTGGCCACAGTCACAAGCTGCTGTTGTTTATAAAATTAGGCCATTCTGAGAAGCAAAACACAGTTATGAAATAAAACAAATTTGAAGGTGAGGATTGCTTTCTAATCCTGTCTTCATTTAATGCAAAGAAAAATCTTTTTCTGCCTATCCTAAATAATTGTCTCTGATGTGAAAGTGAGCTTGTACTGAATGTACAGTTGCTGGAGAATCCTGTCAAAAACATCAAGAAGAGATAGAAAGTGACCTGAAACTGAACTCTTCAAATGAGAAGCAAAACAATCTGTTAGATGCCAAGGAGAAGTCCATATGAAGTCAGAAGTTCATTTGTCTTCTGTGCGTGTTGTTCAGAATACGAAAAATGGGATCTCAGCAACCAGCACTTCAACAGCTTAAGAACAGATACAAAGCTAGATATGTTCTTAATTACCACACAAGTGGAAGCTTTCCATCACTCATTTCATCTTTGGACCTCAGATATAATGAGGTCATTTCTGAAATTCATACTTGCCAAGACCTAATTATTTTTCATTTCTGTTATGAACGCCTAGAAAAACTCTCAGAAACAAGTTTTGCCAAGTTCTGTAATCCCAAGGTCTGAAGAACTTCAGGACTTCTAGCTTAGCGTCTTTAACTCCGTGCTACCTCTTACACTCCTGAATTGTGCTACTGAGGGCTGCCAGGCCCAGTGGCCCTTGTGCCTTTCCAGTATACACAGTTGTCCAGTATCTTACAGATTAACACCTAACTCCACAACTGATTTATATGCAACTCCAACACCTAATACTCAATACTCTCCTTTTCCCCCCAATTACCAGTTACTGCCTCAACATGTGCCTTAACAAAGTTGCAACTCTCATACCCCCCCTTCAGGTTGCTTTTGGTATAGGCAGTATGGATTGCGCCTAACTCAGTGCACCACCAGTAGCAACCCTTATGTCAAGCTGGACAGATTAGTTCACATAGCCTGCAAGTGTCCACCAATGGACCACCATGTCTTCCCATGATCTATTCCAGTCAACTTTTATCCCTCCTTCAACTCATTCTTCTTTATTATATCATGTTTTCTTTAAAACATACATGCAGGTTCAAGTCCTAGCACTAAGCTGCAGAACAGTTTGCTTACAGCTTCCATTGTGGAGAAGCACTTGGGATAAATGTGATATTTGATCAGATTTCAAGCTTTCACTTTGGGCTAGAAGTAGTCTCTTTTCTAGAAATAAGCTTACATGAAGTACACACCTTAAAAATGTGGAAATAAAATTAAATTGCCGTGTGTTATTCTAAGTGCAGATCCAAAGAAGTCCCTCTGAAACATGTTTGAAGCTTTAGTTTGGAGGTGTTAGGATCTTTGGGGCCCAAGAAAGGGTGGTACACAGCAAAATGCAATCATGGAATCTGACATACCTGACGGGCAAATTTCTGCAGAATATTTTGTTTCTCACTAACTGGGCTATACTGCACAGAAATGACATCAAATTGGGCCACTGCAGATGGCAGCAGGATTTCAAGTTTCAGTGGCAGAACACTGGATGTGGTAGAAGTTTAGTCTGACTCCCATAGTGGAGGTACTGCTGACTGTCAGACTCTCTTGAAGACCACTTCATGTGTTGCTACTCATCAGCAGATTACTGATGCTTTTTTTCAGTTGGAAGGGGAAAACTAATATTCTCCAAGTAGCAGAAAGATGTTCCTGAGCCTTGTGGAAACCCTTTTGGTTCCCAGCATGATCAGCTCTTACCTTGCTTTATCTCAAGTACTGCAGGTGTTATTTTCAAAACAATTTACATTTTTTCAGGCTTTCAATGGTGTTTGACTTCATTGGTTTGGAGGGACACAACACAGCAATACTTCAATAGCAAATTCAGTTTTAGTAAGAGGTTAATGATTGCATGAAAAAAAATCCTTTCAGTGGAAGATAGCTAATGCTAAAGACCACATGAGAGACAGAATGATCAAACAGAATTAAACACCCCTTAAAAAAAAAGAAAAAGAAACAGGTTTAAAGTGCTATAATTCAGCCATCTGGAATTTTCTGTGCTCTGCACACTTTGGCTCTGCATGGATCCCTAAAAGGTCTGAATTTAGATGTAAACAAAAAACCCTGAGACTAATGTTAATATTAGCCATTTTCATCCTAAGCATCTAACTAATAATGGATTGGGGTTTGATAATGGAAGAGTTTTGTGTAGTGCCACACTCTTCTCCCCTGCCAGCAGAAGCAAAGGGAGAACCAGCAGAGCATACTGAGATATCCCTTTTGGCAAGGTCTGAACCAAGTATGCAGCCTCATGTCTGCTGAGTTGTTCAGAGAGAAAGTCAAGTAAAGAACTGTACTCTCCCTACAAAGCTGGCAAACAGTTGCTTAAAAATCTTCTATCTGTCTAAAATTATACTAGATACAGCTTAGCTCCACCCCTGACAGCATCCTAGTCCAAGCCTGAAAGCTCTGCTGGATATCTAAGCCTGAGACTACTTGCTACTTCTCAGTAACATGTAGAGACTTCACCTGAACAACATGGTCCTCAGCCATGGGAGTCTGTCAAAAAGAGACCCAACACTCTGACTGTCTATAAACAGAAAGACGTAAGCAAGGAGAGATGGCAATGGCTCTGAAGAAAGACCAATAACTCCTGTATGAACTACCTGTAAGACATGATGTGAAAAACAGTTCAAATTACCTGAAGTTTGTGGTAGTTGTCCATATATACAAGCTTTCCAAGTCCCAGCAGCCTGTGACACACACCTTGGAAGCAGCCACTTCATCCTCCTGAACTGCCACGGGCAGCTTTCTCCACTGTCTGTTGATACTGGAATAGAACAGACTACTTCAGTTGGAAGGGACCCATGACACCAGATCTCATTCAGCTACAGAAAAAGGAGACCGTGCAGAGCTATGCAAACCAGAAGAAATCTGAGTTTCAATTCTACATCCCTGACAAGATATCTCTACTTATCCAGTTAAATATGAAGTTTCCTCTCCTTTTTCTAGCTTTATTGACCTAGGATGACACCTTCAGTTCATGTGACTATATAGGCTCTTCCTTGCTCTTACATCTCTCTCCTTTTTGTCCTTTTGTCTCACTAGTAATAATTCATCTGTAGTTTTGCTTCCTATCTTTACCTCTTCATCATGTCTGCTGCTGCTAACATTTAATCTTACTAAGCTACAAAGAATCCAGAAAGATAATGAGCAATTAACCTCATACAAGCAAACCTGTTCAGGCAACCTTACACTTTCCTTCAAGGTAGTTCCTTGACCTCTAATGCAAGCATTAGGGCCTAATTACATCTATTATTTTATATCTATTCAAGATTTTGGCTGTAAGCTTTAATTTTCCTTCTCTGCTTCTGCTACCAGCAGACATGAGCTATTTTTTTCTCTAGTTATTGTTTTATGTACCTACCTATATTGTAATGTATCTAGGGTAAGGCCTTTTACTTTAATCACAAAGTCTTTGTGGAGCAAGCATGATGGCATAGGTAGTCCTTAGTGGATAGCTGTCTATTTCAACATAATTACTGGGGTTCATGCCATTTCCCAAATGAAATAAAAGAGAGAACACAAATGCAATAAGTAGGAAATAATTTACTAACAACCTAAGTAAAACGTGGACTGTGAAGTCTGAACTTTTGATTGATGTGTGGACTTCTTTAGAGCTATTTCAAAATTAGAGAGATTTGTTGGGTTATTCAGAAGATCTGTGTCTGAGTCTGTACTCTTTGCCCACTGCTAAGGTCTGTTCAATTAACAAAGAAATATCTACTAGCTTATTTTGGAGTCAGCATTTTTGTGTTCCATCCCCTGTCCTGTACTATTTATAATGTTGCTGGGTGATTCTAAAGATTATGCTTTGACTGTAGAGGAGACTATCCCTATAAAGCTTTCGGATTTATCAAGATGAAAGGTGCTATATAAGTTGTTACCAGTTTTGCTGTTTAGTATGCTGTGAATTGTTACCTCTCAACATAATATGAAATTTGCCTTAGCTGGGAACACTGATTACTGGACACTTCTTTCACCCACAGTATAAAAACAATGATGGCATTCGCTGTTTTCTTAACAACCCAGGAGAACCCTGACTCTGACAGGCTGCTACCCTCTAATGGCTAAATAGCTAAGGAGAAGTAATGTGCAAAACAACTCTGCTGAAAATAACTCCAGCCATCATCACCAAAACACATGGACTTACTCTTTCCATAGGTCTGTTTCCCCTGCAGCAAAATCCCTCCAATTCCCCTCCCATAGTGGTAAGGTTGCTGCTCAGGCTCTCTTTAGCATTGCCACTTTTTTTTTTTCTCCTTTTTTGTCAACTGTGTAAACAACAGGACAAAGAGGAAGGGAGGATTTGTTAAAAGCCATGTGCCAATCTGCTGCTGAACTACTGAGCAAAGGGAATGTTAATAAAGAAAACTGAAGCTTAGGTGCCTAGGTGTTCTGAGAAATGGATTCAGAACACTCCTTCCAGTTTATTTCCATTCTGGAAGTCAGTGAGAGAGAAAGAACTGCACTGTAACTAACTACTGTGATGAAAAGCCAGGCAAAAAAAATACAACAAAGGCAAGAACAGCAATAATGTTGGAAAGCTACGTAGGACTACTAGTACAACCCAACAGAAGACCTCATGAACATTCACATCCAACAGCTATTTACTGTCCACACTAGTCAGTCTGCAAGTCTTGAACCACAAAATCCAGGACCTCCTGCAAATGTGATGAGATCAAGAAACATAATGACAGCTGCCAGGGCTGAAAAGTTATCCCAGTAAAGGTAAGACCCTTTTCAGCCAACAAGGATGGAAAGGACAGACAGTGAACTTACTTAGACTGAGGAGGTCTACAGTGGTTTTTATATTGTGGAAGTGCATAGACTTGAGTATCAAGAATAACAAGAAATTCCTGATGCATCAAAACAAGAGTCATAAGAGCAAACCAAAATAACTTCCACTGTCTCTGAGCAAAATTTTTTTCTTAATTCTGAAAAAAAATACTGGCATGCATGCCCAGTAGCAATGCAAGATCGGAAGGTATTCCTGTGTAACACCTGTTAGTACGGGCAAGAGTGATCAAACATGGCAAGATCAGAGACAGGCTTTTCAAAATATCTCAGCAGTCAAATTGTGCAGACTGGTGTATATTTGGTTATTTGCAATTATATACATATGAATGAATAGTGCTGCATCCAGCTGGTGTCTGGTGACCAGTGGTGTCCCTCGGGGATCAGTACTGGGCCCAGTCCTATTCAGTATCTTTATTGATGGCCTGGATGAGGGCATTAAGTCCACCCCTAGTGAATTCATGGATGACACCAAGTTGGGGGGGTGTGTCGATCTGCTGGAGGGTAGGAAGACACTGCAGAGGAACCTGGACAGGCTGGATTGATGGGCTGAGGCCGATAGTATGAGGTTCAACAAGACAATGAGGGTGGTGCGACATTGGAACAGGCTGCCCAGAGATGCTGTGGGGGCTCCATCCCTGGAGGTGTTCAAGGGCAGGTTGGATGGGGCTTGAGCAGCCTATTCTAGTGGAAGCTGTCCCTGCCCATGCAGGGGAATTGGAATTCGATCTTTAAGGTCCCTTCTAACTTAAAAATTCTGTGATTCTGTGAAGACCAAGTGAAGGGTCCCACACTTGGGCCACAATAATCCCAGGCAGTGCAACAGGCTGAGAAAAGAGTGGCTGGAGTCCTGCCCAGCAGAGAGGGACCTGGGAGTACTGGTTGACAGCTGGTTAAACATGAGCCAGCAGTGTGCCCAAGTGGCCCAGAAGGCCAATGGCATCCTAGCTTGTATCAGGAATAGTGTGGCCAGCAGGAGTAGGGATGTAATTCCCCCCCTGTACTCAGCACTGGTGAGGCCTCACCTCGAGTACTGTGTCCAGTTCTGGGCCCCTCACTTCAAAAAGGATACTGAGGTGCTGGAGCAGGTCCAGAGGACAGCAGCAAAGCTGGTGAAGGGACTAGAGAAAGTCTTACAGGGATAGGCTGAGGGAGCTGGAGTTGTTGAGCCTAGAGAGGAGGAGACTCAGGGGGAACCTTACCACTTTCTTCAACTACCTGAAGGGAGACAGTAGTCAGATGGGGACTGAGCTCTTCTCCCAGGCAACTAGTGACAGGATGAGAGGGCATGACCTGAAGCTGTGCCAAGGGAGGTTCAGGTTGAATACTAGTAAGCACTTCCACATGGAAAGGGTGATCCGACATTGGAATGGACTTCTCAGGGAAGTGGTGGAGTCACCTTCCCTGTATGTGTTCAAAGAAAGACTGGATGTTTCACTTAGTGCCATGGTCTAGTTGATGTGGTGGTGCTAGGTCATAGGCTGGACTTGATCTCAGAGGTCTTTTCCAGCCTTGGTTTTTCTGTGATTCTGTATAATACCCTGACTGGTACTCACCATAGGATAGCTGGGAGTAGACCTAAAAGGCACTGCACTTGCATGGAGTCAAGAAATAAAACAAAACAGGGCTATACTTCAGGACATAGCTTGCTACATGACATTTTCAGAGTTTTTAAAAGAGCCTCCTTATGCTCAAATTACTGTTGCTTCTCTGGATGAATAGCATGAATTAATGTGTTTTGCCACAGATATTCTGAAATCTAATCATGGGAGAGAAGCAGCAATACAGGTGGATTGTTTGGAGTTTCTTTTAAAATTACTATTAAGAGTTTATTTTGCAGAGACTGTATGAAGATTTATATTTTGGCTGATGAGTTAGTCCAGGAACTGAACTTACAGCCAAAGGATAACCTGCTTTAGGAATAAGAAAGAAAAATCCCTTGATTAAGTTGTTTACAGTGTACATTTCCAAGCCAAGAAACACAGATGAGCCTGATACAGGCCATCTGGTATGCTAAAAGAATTGCAAACATCATTAAAGAAAACTGTGCATCTGGGGGACAGTTAAACCTTCTGAAGGGGCAACTGGCTTCCCACCAAGTACAGAGTTAAAAATTCCATTGCTGGACTGTTGGCCTGATCCTCAGTTGAATTTTCTCAAAGTTAATGGGCTTTAGGCCATAGGCTGAATCCACGTTAATCAAAACAGAAGCAGCTTAAAATTTGAAACCAAGCGATTTACAGGTGTGATAATGGTCAAAATTGGAAATCTGAGGGAGACCCAAATTGCATTTTTGAAGCTACTACCTGTATAGACCTGTGGTCAAATCTGAGGCAGCAGGGTTTGTCTGAACCATATAGTCAAATGCTGCTACTCTCATCCAGCACTAAGTACTCATATTTTCCATCCCTTCCTTGACATCAGCACTGCTAGGATTCCTGAGTACTTCATACTAAAAGAAACAAATACATGTTGTGCCATCTTCTCTGGAGAGAATGCAGGGCATGTAGAAAAGAGCAAACAGGTTTGAAACAGTTTGAGTGACAGCCGAATTTTTTCTTGAGGAAAAGCACTCAGCATACCAAAGTGACTGCTGATGTCTAACTAGCCTGTAAGTTATTAAGAGAAATCTGGCGGTGGTCATGGGGAGGCTGAAATGTGTCTGACAGAAATATGCTGTTGCTGGGGATTTATCAGGGAGAAGCTGTTAGTACATAATGAGAGGCAGGGGGCTTGATTCACTTCTGTCTTGCAAAAAGTATAATCTTTAAACTTGTGCAGGCACGTATAGATGGGTTTTGAATACTGAAATGTTGTGTCTTACATCAACATGGCCCTAAATAAGGAAAACTGTGAAGATGGCCCAGTGCAATGCAGGCACGAGTGTGTTACTAGAGAGCCCCTGGGACTGGAGAAGGGGACAGTCAGGAAAGTTGCTGAAAGACTTGCAGGGAAGGTGGTGCTGAGAAAACTCTGATCAGACAGACCAGAGACAGGAGCTGTAGAAGTCTGAGACCTCTGGGAGCTCTGCTGCAGCTCATAGCTGCTCACCCATTCCCCAGTGTGCTGCTGTCCAAAGGCTTGTTGAGGAATGCAGTAACATGTATTGCAGGTGTGGGCTCTTTCTGTTCTTTGCCTTTCCCAGTTTCTCATGTGATCTCCTCTTGCTTTCTCAGCACTCTTCTATTTCCTTGCCTGGTCCAGAGAATTCCCCTTGGCTGCATTCCTTCCTTTGCTCTTATCTCTACCTGCCAGCCCTCGACCTAAACATTTTTAGAAACATAGATCATAGAATAATTCCAGCTGAAAAGGATTTCCAGAGGTCATCAGGTTCAAGCTCTTACTAAAAGCAGGGCTACCTTTGGTAAAGTTGCTCAAGGACTTCTCCAGTGTCCAACCAGGGAGATTGGACCACAGGCCCAAAAAGGCTGTGCAATATTTGATCATCGTTATTGCAAAGAATATCAGAATTCCCCTTGCAAGTGTGGCCCTTGTTTCTCAGCCTTTCATTGCGCTTTTCCACAAAAAGTGGAATTCATGCAAGTAGAGATTGATTTGTTGGAGTTTTTTTAAGGTTTGGAAGGGTTTTTTTAAGTCCATTTTATAAAGTCTCACATTGCTTTGGACAACTCTAAGTATACAGTATGGGAAGCAGAGGAAAAAATATGACAGTGTCATTTATGTAAGTTCACCATAGCTGCTTTAAAACTTGCAGAGGATTTTAGGTGTAAGGCCAAGCTCTAATCTCCTTCCAGAGCTATAAGAAGGATTTAAGAGTAGTAGCAAATAAAGAATTGTATTCCCTCTGTACCATGCAGCAGTCACCCGGAAAACATGTTTTTTTGGTCTCAGACTGCATTCTCCAGAAGGGGATAGTGCTTTGGGCTGTGCCAGACCTTCTGTAAGTGGCAGAGATGTAGACTGTCTCCTGACCTCCTTCCTTGCCCACTAATTAGCTAGAAGAGTGCACAGCAGGGAAGACTGACATGTCTAACTTGAGCACTTGGGAGACTGACAGGGTATGCACACTGTGGCTTTCTCTGTGGGGTGATCCTAGATGCTGATGGAAATAGTGAATGCTGATTTTTGCTCACATAATAGTCCTGGACTTTTGTGTATTTTCTCACACAAAGAACCTGGAATTTGGTTTTGTGAAAGCAAAGATATTCCTGCCTGGTACTGAGAAGTGCTGGCATTTTATCATCTCTGAAGCAGTGGTACAGTCCAATGTAATGGATGCTATGGTGAATCCTCAAAAAAAGATGTTCCTTTCCTTGAGCAAGTAGTTTTTACTTGCTAACATATTCTTAGAGTTCAGATCAGCTGTTTACATGCCTGTCATGCACATTGCATCCTTTTCTTCCCTTTTCAGGGGCCAGCTGTCCTGGGGAACCCACACATTTTCCCCTATTTGTTGAAATAGGCTTTAGGACAATCATAGTAGGCAGTCTCAAGAAGAATTAAGTACACGCAAGATATTTTGAGTCAGTCAATGAAAAAGCCTCCAAAAAGGCAGAATTTAAAAGACTTAACAGCTTTCCATTACTACTGGATGGCTCATCAGACAAAACTGCTTACTAATCTTACTCACTTAGCTTGCAACTGACTGTGATCCTTAGACAAACTAGCACAAAATATTGTTTCATGAATCTGCAGCAGCAGATGTTCCCCCCACAATAACTTTTCTAGGTTTGCTTTGGTTTTTTATATTCCATTAAAGTATATCTAATGAGAAGTATTTATTTCCATTCTGGTATCTTAAGCTCAGTTACACTCAGTGAAATGGAAATTCATGGAATCATAAAATGGTTTGGGTTGGAGGGACATTTAAAGGCTATCTAGTCCAACTTCCCTGCAGTAAGCAGGGACATCTTCAAACTAGATCAGGTTGCTCAGAGCCCCATCCAACCTGACCTTGAATATTTTCAGGGATGGCACATCTACCACCTCTCTGGGCAACCTGTTCCAGTGTTGCACAACTCTCATTAAAAAAAAAAAAAAAATTATATCCAGTCTAAATCTACACTCTTCTAGTTTAAAATCAATACCCCTTCTCCTATTATAACAGGCCCTACTAAAAAGTTTGTCTCCATCTTTCTGATAGGCCCCCTTTATGGGAAGGCCATGAGAAGGTCTCCTCAAAGCCTTCTCTTGCCCAGGCTGAATCCCAACTCTTTCAGCACTTCCCTCATAGGAGAGGTGTTCCATCCCTCTGATAATTTTTGTGACCCTCATCTGGACCTGCTCCAACAAGCCCATGTCTTTTCAGTGCTGAGGACTGCAGAGCTGGACACAATGCTCCAGGTGGGGTCTCAGCAGAGTAGAGGGGGAGAATCACCATCCTCAACCTGCTGGACATGCTTCTTTTGATGAAGCTCAGGATATTGTTGGCTTTCTGGGCTGTGAATGCACTTGTTAGCTCATGTCCAGCTTTTTATCTACCAATACCCCCAAGTCCTTCTTGGCTAGGCTGCTCTCAATCCCTTCATTCCCCAGCCTCTACTGATACTGGGGGTTGCCCCAACCCAGGTGAAGGACCTTGAACTTGGCCTTGTTGTACATTATGAGGGTCACATAGGACCACTTCTTGAGCTTGTCCATGTCCCCCTGGATGGCATCCTGCCCCTCAGGCATGTCAACCCCACCACTCAGCTTGGTGTAATCTGCACATTTACTGAGGGTGCACTGTATCCCACTGTCTGTGTCACTGATGAAGATATTAAACAGGTCCCAATACAGGCCTCTGAAGGACAGCACTCATTACTGCTCTCCACTTGGACATTGTGCTGTTGACCACTATTCTCTGGACACAACAATCCAACCAATTCCTCATCCACAAACCATCCCATCCATCACATCCATATCTCTCCAATTTAGAGAGAAGGATGTTGTGGGAGATCGTGCCAAAGGCCTTACAGAAATTCAGATATACAGCATCCATAGGTCTTCCCTTGTCCACTGATGGATCCTTTGATCCATGATCCCTTCTATGTCCATGCTGTCACAGAAGTACACTAGGCTGGTCAGGCAAGACTTACCTTTGGTGAAGCCTTGCTGGCTGTGTTGAATCATCTCCCTGTCCTCCATGTGCCTCCGTGTAGTTTCTAAGAAGATCTGTCCTATGATCTTTCCAGGCACAGAGGTGAGGCTGACAGGTCGGTAATTCCTAGGGTCCCTTTTTAAAAATGGATGCAATGTTTCCCTTTTTCCATTCACCAGGTACTTCAGCTGACTGCCCTGACTTTTTGAGTACCATGGAGAGTGGCTCCATAACTACATGGGTCAATTCCCTCAGGACTCTGGGATGAATCTCACCTACTCAAGAGGTGTGGGAAGAAGGGGTGCCAGAGAATACTGAGGCAAAAAATGTGTTGAGCACCTCAGCCTTCTCCTCATTGTGCCTAACTAAAATACGAATCAATTAAAGTTCAGATCATATTTGTTGTAATTAAGTGAGAAAACAAGTAACCCAGAGAAGACTAGCCCTAGTTTTTTCATGTGGAGCACCACAACTGTAGCAGAGGCTAATGACAGAGGCCAGGCATAAGATGAGCTACTACTACCAATACACAGTACTATTTCCAATAGCTACTCTTTCCACTAAAAACAGTCATACACAATTAAATTTTATATTAAAAAACAATTAACTATGAGATCCCGTTTTCTTATTTCTTTTTACATTTCTTTTAAATCAAACTTTAATCTTGCAATGATAAATTAAATCCTGTATAATGCCATCTACACATTCCTAATGCACATCTTTCCAACTGATATGCTTCCCTTGCCACAACACTTGCTTCAGGGCAGGCTGAACCTCTGCTCGGGCACCTACTCCTCCTCCTTCCTCACCGACTTCCGTGTCCCTGCTCCTGCATTGCTTTGCCCCCCCACCTCTCCTCTGCCCCGAGCTCTTACAGCAGTTGGTTTCCCCTTCTTGAACATGTTCATCGCAGAGGTGCATCCCTTGTTGATGGTGGGACTGACCTTAGCCAGGGGCAGGGCTGGGAGTTTTAAGCCAGGGCAGCTTCCAAGCAGCTTCTCCCACGAGCCGCTCGCCGCACCAACCCGGCAGGGCACCCGGAACTGTTAATGCCAAATACAAGAATCTGTGTAAATTAATAGGATAAGCCAAGTGGCAATGAAGTTTAATGATCATGTTTAAAACTTAGTGTTTCTTTGGTTTCTTTGGGTTTTGTTGTTGTTGGTTTTAGTTCCGCTTTGAGCATTACCCTTCACACGTGTTAACAGACAAGTTTACTGTGGGCACAAAACTGCTGATAAAATAGTTCCTCACAGTCCCCAAGCACAGGGCTCTGGACTCTGCTGCCACTGAGACCTTTCTTCCTTCTAATCACCAATTTCTGGGATATCTCATTTACAGAAGCTTCCTGGGTCACTTCTGAGATGCTGATTGAGTCTATTGATTCAGTCCTGTGTTATTTTCATTTTTTCCTCTGAGACTGAGCCACATGCTACTGGCCTTCCTGCCTGTGAACAAGTCAGAGCTTTACATCCTACTGCTGTTGTGTTACAGGTGTACACACAAATATGCAGGCAATAAATATGTACCAGCTCCTAGTTATTTCACCTTCTGTTCTCCTCAGTGGTACGTTGTCAGTGTTCATCTGTCTAACAAAACCTTCCTAAGCAAGCTGACCCCAAGAAACAAGAATGCTGCAGAGACCATCCACATCAAGAAGCATTTGCTGAAGTTTCCTCCCCATTCTAAGGGCTTGTCTGTGAGTCGAAATTTGCTACACTTGAACATTCTGAAATGGCTCTTGGTGTGAGTCTAGGCTTGTAATAGCTCTAGGCTTATAACAAACCAGTTATTCCCTAATGCCTGTCCTGATTATTTTAAGCACAGACAAACTGTAGCAGTAGCTTAGCCAGAAGCAGCAGAGAACATGCTGGAGTAAACAGGGTGATGACAGCTGCTGGTGTTTTACATAGGAGGTCACAGAGCCCTACTTTGAGCTGGATTCCTTTAAATGTTAGTTGCTGCCTGGAGCACTGTTTACAACAGTGCTCCCTCCACTGAGGTGAACTACTGGTAGCAACAATGGAAAATTCTAGTTGAAAAAAAGTAAATATCTTTAGACACAACTAAAGAAAAGTTGTTTAAGGAAATCACAGTAACAATTTCACTTCCAGAGACACAGCATTACTTGGCAGTGATGTTTGTACAGATTTGTGAGAATTTAAATTCAGTTCTGTATCCTCACCTATTCTTTCAATGGCAAGAATAATCTCCCAAGTGTAGTTTATCTACATATATTTTAAAAAAAAATCTTTACCTGACATAAGTGGCATCTCCATCAGCTTTTTGCTAGTCTGTCCATTTTGCTCCCTTTCTAGCCTGGTGACTCTCTAAGTCCAGATGCCTCCTCAGCAGGTCAGGGCTGATAACCTGAAGGCAAGAATGATGTCCCTAAAGTCCTGCCCCTGACCTTCTCATCTCCTGGAGCTCTAAATTCAAGTGGAAGCAACTCATCTGGGGTCCTCAAGCAGCCAGTGGCTGCCTGTGGACAGGGTTAGCATATGTGACATTTCAGAATTGGTTTTCTTGGGATACAGGCACTGAGAATCTCATCATCTCCATGCATAAATGGCCTTGTCCTGCACTGGAAGTCTGCTGTCTAATTACCCTCTCACAATACTGTCTGGCAAACCTGCACTGTCTTTGTGTCAGCAGTGAAAGCATCAGCCACAAGAGCAGCTCCTTGGCTCAGTATTTGAAGAGAGTTATATACAAGTGCCAGAATCTCAGAATGCTGTTTTTCCAGCTTAGTAGGCAGGAGAGGATTCATGGTGTATAATAAAATGTATAATATATATTTATTCAGATATCTCTGGTAATATACAGATATATATGGATAATTACAATATAGGTCAATAATACTCTTCTATATAATAATATATATATATTATATATATGATGCTGATAAGCTCTATAGTGATCTGCTATATCTGGATATACAGAGAGCTAAGATCACTGTAGCAAGAGAGATATAGATCTATATATAAGATAAATTAGAATCAGTGCTGTTTGGAAGCTTTTTCAGGGCATTGGTTGGCAGCTTAACTAGAGAATGCTACAGAAAATATCCTCTTTACAAGAATCTCTACCTCTTTTTGTTTGCATGAATCCTCTGTTGTCTGCAACTAGGCAAGGAATTAGCAGTTACTTTATTTATCTTCACTGAAACCGTTCACTGAAACTACTGAGCTCATCTTGTATTATTCAGACAATACACTAAATCAGGCTTTTGTAAGACCTGTGTGCTGAGTAAGAAAGTCAGGAATCTGCTGGGTGGTAGGTTGTACAGATTCTAGCAGCTGATGCATCTTTTGTCCTTCGAACTCTGGGAAAGTTGCTGTAGTACCAAGTGGCTGACAAGGAATGATGTATCACACTCTGCTGGCAACTCTCCCTTGGGCAATGGCAATCATGTATCTTGTGCTGTTTGAAACTATCTGGAAAGTCTTGTAAAGGCTGATAGGAAATGCTGTGCTCTTACTGGTATGTTTATTTTGCCAAGTAAGAAGATTCAAGCTAGAGTTGAACCACCTGGTGCTTGTCTCATCATCTGGCTGGGGCATAATATTAACTACAAGACAACTTCGAAGGCAGGCGTGAAACATCATAAAGGATTTGAAAGACTTTATGTAAGGACAGACACCGCATCTCTGGCTTATCAGAAATCTTTTGAAATTTGAGTGTGTAAATGCTGATGGTTATGGCTCTGTCTTTGGAGGAAACTGGAACATCTGAAACTCTCTCTTCCAGTGTTTTGCTTGCAGTGATAACCAGATTGCAAGAAACTGTGTTGCCCTAAGCCTTACTGAGACTGTCCAGGGATACTGGGAAGCAAGGCAAACTGCAGTTTCTTGGACACAGCAAGGAATGTCTTACACTGTGAAGACATTGACCTGATTTCAGATGTTGATTGCTAGAAAGTGACTTGACTTTTGATGGCTTCTCTTCATCTGAGCAAGGGAAGGCTTGGGTTGCACTAAGGTGAAGGCTGCTGGCTAATTGCCCTCTCATAACACTGTCTGGAAAGCTGCACTGTCTTTGTGTCAGCAGTGAAAGCATCAGCTACAAGAGCAGCTCCTTGACTCAGTCTTTGAAGGGAGTTATATACAGGTGACAGAATGTCAAAATGCTGTTTTTCTGGCTTAGTAGGCAGGTGAGGATTCATGTTAAGTTTTTTCCTAATAAAAGCAGCACGATACAAGGAAGGATGAAGGAGAGGCTTGCACAGACAGTAAGTTCCTCTTTGTTATTAAATGTTTTTATAGAGGTAGCTCGAAGAAATCTCAGTGAAGAGAAGAAAACCCTCCTCTTAGATGCAAAGGCATGCTCCTAGGATTAATGATTTGAATTAGAGTTGTCCGGTGATTGAATGGCTCATAGGCTGGATATTGTGTACTCAGAATGTTTTAAAAGCCCATATAGCATATTTGGAATGTATTTTAAAAGAAAACTTCTTTTTGATCATTGAAAAGATAATCTTTTAGATATGAACTCGCTGTGAAGTGGCACAGTGTTCACTTCCCAAAGCTGCAAACTAGATCAAATATGGACTGCAAACTGTGAATCTCTTATCCTTTATTTAGATAACTGAGTAATAGGTGTATATCTGTATCCATATCCATCTACTTACATGTATGATTCTTCAATAAAGGTGTAAAAAATCCCACATCAAAATCACTTCATGGTTTTGAAGTTCAGATCTCAAATCTTAGGTTACTTGAGAATTCAAGCTGCACATGCAAGCCTGATTTAGCATTGCTGCAAATGCATTGTGGTATAGATGTGACAATGTACAGTTGCCTGACCTCGTGGGGTTTTCCTCAGAACAGTTACCTCATCTGACCCTACAATGAACTTTTTTTTTTTTTCTATTGAATGATGCAGAGTAAGGTAATGCTTAAGTAAAAATACTGTTTGAAAATGTTATTAGTCTGGGTAAAGTAGGTCTATTCTTGTTTCTCCCTGATTTTGAGTGCAATCAGAGAACATATTTGTTCCTGCAAATTGCATCATCCTCAACAGGTAAAACAGCCATTACCCTCTGGTTTAAATACCTGCTCTGAGAGAGAAATTCAGAAGAGATCCCTAACAAGAACCAATTAACTAAGTACTGCCAATGAGCTTCAGTAACAATCCTAAGAGTTATAAAGGCCTAGCATCCTATGGGAAAGGAGGCAGAGAAGGATCCTTTCACCGAGCATAAATCTTATTTTAAACTAGATTATAAACATGCTGACTAGCTGACCCAGTTTTACTTCTGCATATAATACCATATTCTGTTCCTTGCTTACAAAACTGGAACTCCTATTGCGATGTCAGAAATAGCAGTAGTTATTTTACCTTTAAAGCAACAAAAGCCACTTTCTCTACCACTGCTGCAAGACAGCTCCACAGGATAATAATTAAAATAATAACGGATCTTCCAACAATTTAATTCAAGCAACTCAGTGTTGCCAAAAAAGAAAGTTAGGCAATAAGTGTAAGGAATAAACACTTCACAGGTAGGTAAATGGTCCACAATTTATTCAGTCAGATCTGCTCATCTGCATAGAAAGCACAAATTCTCACCCAAGCTCTGTGTGAACTGGGAGGTGAGGTGAGAGGAGAGGTTTTAAAATTGCCAGATGAAGCGGACACTTGAATGCACCTCCTCAGCTCTGCTGTTGTGGCCTCTGGTAAACAAAAATAACTTACAATACCTGGGGAAAATGAACAGTGCATGCATTCATTTGCCTTTTTTCATGTTTCATCCTCAAACTGTGGTGCTTTTGTGGTTTCTTTTTTGTTTGGTTGGTTTTGGTTTTTTTTGTTGTTTGTCTGGTTTTGGTGGTGGTTTTTTTTACTTTTAAAAAGCTTAGAAATTTCTGGTTTTGTGATAATCTTATTAATAGTTTTTCAGAGCATAATTTTACCTATTTTGATTATTTCCTGCCTTTTCCATGCTTTTGTCTTATTTATTCAGGAAATGTTTTATATCCTCCTTACTTGTTTGTCTCTCAACCCATGCTTCCTTCTCTAAATGAAAATAGACTCAACATACCTTAGCTTGATGATAATCTCTAATTTCCACCCTTCATTTTCTTCACTTTCAGCTACTGATTATTGGATAAATAAGAATCTGCTTGTAGAATTATGTGATTTAATTAAAAAAGAAGGATACAAAATTCCCAATGTGATTGGAAAAGACAGGAAAAATAAAAATATGAGTTTTGTATGAAGCAGGACAGCACTAGTGGGATGCTACTATCAGAGCTGGTGACATGCCCTCTCGTGGTCATACTGCTACAAAAGCAATCCCTTATGTTAATAAAAGGCAGGGTACTGTTCAGCTAGTACTTAAACATTTTAGTTTAGTAAGACTACTTTTAAAAGCAAGTGTCAGAGCCCTAAATTTTCAGCTTGGTGAGCACAACCATGCTACAAGGAGAGAAACATCAGCTAGGAAAAAGTGAAATCATGTGTCAAAATGTCTACACAGTTTTGGGATGTAGTTATCATGGCGGTATCCTGGAAATACAGATTAACATTCCCTATTCTGAAATAAAAAGGACTTCAGCAGGTGGTTTATGTCTATTGCATACTTTCTATAGACTTCTGATGTTACATATTGAATCCTAAAGTTAAATAAGCAGACTTGGAAGACATAAAACATAATGACAAGACTTAATTTCTTTCCGTATGTCACTGTCTCAATGAAGCAGGACTCCTCGAGTTGGAGTCTAACTGTAGCCTTTTTTTTTTCATTGAATCATAGAGTAGAGTCATAGAATGGCTAGAGTTGGAAGGGACCTTAAAGGTCATCTAGTTCCAGCCACCCTGCATGAGCAGGGACACCTCCCAGTACACCAGGTTGCTCAAAGCCCCGTCCACCTTGGCCTTGAACAGTTCCAGGGATGGGAGCCTCCACAGCTTCTCTGGGCAACCTCTTCCAGTCTCTCACCACCCTCACTCTAAAGAATTTCCTCCTAATGTCTACCGTCTTCCAGTTTAAAGCCATTACACCTTGTCCTATCACTACCTGCCCTTGTAAAAAGTCCCTCCCCAGCTTCCTGAGGTTTACTCCTCCTAGCTTGTTGCTGTCCATATGCTCACCATACATGCACCAGTGATACAAGCTGGCTCTAACGTAGCCCAGTGGCACTGGAGCTTAGGAAGTACTGTCTACATTTGGTGGGTCCCAACTGCCTTTCCTGCCAGCAGCAGGAAGGGCAGGAGAGAAGGGTCTAATGCATCCATTTTTCTATTTCAGCGCTCCTGGAATATGCCACCAAGGCAATCCTATGGCTAGTTATACCACTTGTGGATATTCTTTGCCTTTCCAGGACAAGAGAGCAAAGCAACAATTTCAGGACAAGTTCAAGTCTGAAGTAGAGCTAGAAAAATAATCATAAAGCATATTGTCTATTGAATCCAGCTTCCATGTTTTTCATGCACATGTCAGTAGAGCAGTCTGATATTAGTGGGTGGATAACCACAGTTACTGAATATTTCTCATGAAAATGTCTTTCTATGGTTTTACTACTCTGGATACTTTCTCAGATAAAATATAACAGCTTGGCTTTCAAATCAACCAAAAAGGTAGGCCTTTAAATAAGATGAGAAGATACGTGCATAGAAGTGCTCAAAAAATCTGGCCCATAGTTCATACAGCTTTGATTCTGCACTTCTAAAGAAGGGAAGTGCTCATTGAAGTTAATTATATTTTGGTTCCTTATTAACTTGTGGATCAGAGCCTTGATATAAACACAGCTGGTGTGTGAGCATCTTCTACTGCTCCACAAGTTGCAGGATGAGTAGGGCTTGTGACGATGTTTATCAATTTAGCTTGAGTTTGGCAGAAGTAGATGATGTAAGCACTTTACAATAGAAACATATACAAAATGTACCTAAAGATTTTTAACTCTCCCCAGAAAAACAAACAAACAAACAAACAAACCAATTTAAACAAGAAATTGTAAATTACATATTGCATGTACATAAAATATCATCATACTTATAAATTGCATGTGAAATTTGTGGGAAATAGATCATCTGTTGACAAAGAAGTAACTGTTTTTTTAATTTACTTTCACATCATAGAACATCTGTTTTATTTGATTTTAGAGTTCTGTTACTGCAGGTTAACATTTGCTGTCTATCTGAGCTTCCTATGGGAACAGTGGCCTGAAACATTGTCATGCTGTACCATGTGCTGGAGTGAACTGGACATCTTATCCATAAATAGTTCAATGCTGTTTCAAAAGAAAAGGAATGATCACTCCTGTGTATGGAATTTCTCCTAAAAATCTCTAATTCAATTGATCTCAAGGTTAAGTGATATAAAGACACATGAGAAAGATCTAGGCTGGAGTTCAAACAGATGCAATCCTGGTTTCTCAGTTGTCACCACTGGGTAAATACCAGTGGTATTTACCTTCTTCTAACCTTTTCCTTCTTGTCTACAATTCCATTTTTGTTTCAAAGAAAACCCAGACATCTGTGATAATTATGTACTGTTTGGTCTCTTTCTCCATGTTCAGTAAAGAATTACTGGAAGACAAAAGCACAGAGACCGTGACCATGGGACATCCAAGCATCTGCATATCTTGCAACTACAAGCACTTGAAAGCTTCAATTATTATTTTGTCAGAATTTTGTTATTGTTTAGCAACACTTAATCTTGCATTGGACACCCAGGCCATCATGAAATTGAGGTAGAATTTGCTAAGGGAACAAACAGCAGAAAGTTGTTTAGACAGACTCAAGAGATGCCGTGAGGAGAGAAATAAAGTTTAGATTCTCTTGCCATCCCTGGAGAGTGAGTGGGGGGAACCACCTCACTCTACGTTCTGGCTACTAATTTCTCTAGATTTTAATCCAATCAAATCAACTCTTTTGTCTTTAAGAAGTCTGCACACTGAGCATGCGTTTCCATTCTAGTGCCATCCTGGTTGCCAGGAGCCAGGCTGCTTCTCAGTTTAATCAGTGGAATTTAATACAAGTTGATGGAGTAACTCCTGATTTTATTTTAATTCCCGACCCTGAGACTGAACCTCAGAGCTCCCTTATGAATGAGAGTTTCCTCTACATTGGATCACAGACTTTAAAAAATGAGAGAAAAGATAGAAAGATAGAAGATAGCCAAGATAGAAATAGAGAGCATCTAAAATGAGCAGTTTATTTTGAAGGAAGATCTAAATTGAACTACATTTAATATGGTGGATTTGTTGCACATCCTGAGTTTGTATGCTTATTGCATCAGTATCAGATTGTGGCTGAGATAAATTTATGATTGTCTCATTTCACAAAATATGCAAAATAAATATCCATATGACTGTTAGGAATTATCAATGGAGAGTAACAGTCTATGTGAAGTCTTACTATAGGAAGTGTGCTCTTTGGTTTAGTTCCCTCTGTTACAGCATTATACTTCACTACAATCTGTGTAAACAAAGCTATTTTTTGTTGTACCTTTAAAAAGACAAAATAGCACCCTAAACAGCTTAAAATCATAGAATCATAAAATCATGGAACTATTCAGCTTCAGGTTGGGATCACAAAGTCCAACCATCATCCCTACTCTACCAAGTTGTCCCCTAAACCCTAAATCGTATCTACCAACACCACATCCAAACGACCCTTAAACACATCCAGGGATGGCGACTCAACCACCTCCCTGGGCAGCCTGTTCCAGTGTCTAACCACTCTTTCTGTGAAAAAACTGTCCTGTCTAAACCTACCCTGCTGCAGCTTGAAGCTATTCCTTCTTGTTCTGTCACTGATTATCTGTGAAAAGAAACCAGCACCAACCTCTCTACAATGACCTTTCAGGTAGTTGTGGAGACTGATGAGGTCTCAGTCTCCCTTCAGCCTCCTCTTTCTCAAACTAAACGTTCCCAGCTCCTTCAAGCATTCCTAGTAAGATTTATTCTCTAGGCCCTTCACCAGCTTCGTTGCCCTCCTCTGTACTCGCTCCAGCGCCTCAATATCTCTCTTGAATTGAGGTGCCCAAAACTGGACACAATACTCCAGGTGTGGCCTCACCAGTGCTGAGTACAGGGGGACAATCACCTCTCTACTTCTGCTGGTCACACTATTTCTAATCCAAGCCAGGATGCCATTGACTTTCTTGGCCACCTGGGCACTCTGCTGGCTCATTTTCAGCCCTTGTCAATTAGAACCCCCAGGTCAATTTCTGACAGACACTTTCCAGCCACACTTCCCCAAGCCTGTAGTGTTGCCTGGGGTTGTTTTGGGCCAAGTGCAGGACCCAGCACTTGGCCTTGTTGAAGTCCATATCATTAACATTAGCCCAATAATCTAATCTATCCAAGTCTCTCTGCAGAGCCTCCCTAACCTCATTCAGATCAACACTCCTGCCTAGGTTGGTGTCATCTGCAGACTTACTGATAATACACTCTATGTCCTTATCAAGATCAAGATGTCGTCATGTTAAATGCTTTAGCACATATGTACACTTACATACACTTGCAGATATAACCTGTAAGTGTGTTTATTCAAGATCTGCACACAAATGTTTCTGCCTATCTTCTGTCAATGACAGTCACCTGTTGTATAGTGGGATATTGCTATTCTCAAGAAAATAAAATGTGGAAAACAAAAACTATGATGACTTTTTTTAGGAATCCAAGTATGACAGTTTAATTAGTGAACATTTAGTAACATTTATTAGTGAGTCAAGCCTTTGATATGCTGTCTTGCACTGTTTAAAAAGCTTTGTTGAGAGGTCAGACTACAAACTGGTGCATACTGGGTGAATGGTAAGTGACACTGTGATCCTTATTGTTGGGGTTTTTTTCCAGCTACCTACATTTGAGTCCAGCAGGCTGCCTGGCTTACAATATAGCATTTGTAAGGATCTTAAAATAACTTTTGCCCTCCATTTGATACTTATTTTTGGAGCACGCAAAACAAAGGGTAGATAAATGCTGCCACTGGTAGTATCAGCTGAAGTTAGAAGATTTCTGTCCCTAGAGGTTCATGGCATTGTGTATAAGCCTGCTGTCACCTTGATACCTCCTCACACAGGCTTGTCTACTTCATTATAGTTAGCAAAGTTAAGGTGAATGAACTAATGCACTCAAGGTGATGAACATTTAAATAAAACCTCTCTGGATGGTTTAACTTGGTGACTTGGTGGGGGCGGGGAAAAGTAACCTTAGGGAATGCTGATATGTAAAGTGAAGAACTAAGGCCACTTTACTTCTGATGGAAGCACTAATTTTATTCTCTGTTTGTTTCTGAGCCCAATATGCTGATCTTCATGTACTTCATGTGTCTTGAGACTAAAGTGAATTGACTAAACCCTGTTTAGTCTCACGGCCCTTGTAAAACAGATAAGGAGAACTTCAGCTGAAATCTGTGGCATTGCCTGAATGCTAAAACTAGCATTAGAAGAGAATAGCTATGTTTGTTATTACCAAGAGACAGGATCAAATGATCATTAATATTACCAGTGGCCATTAGCGTTGGTTCTGATCATCCAGATGAAAGCTTTAACCAGAGTGAGGTTGTGCTGAGTGAGGTGTTTGAAACTCCTACTGAAGATGAGCCTCTTCAGAGTGAGGAATGATTTGTATTTATACTGTATCTTTGCTTCTGCATTACTCTCTCTTCTCTGGAAATGCAGCTTCAGCTCTGCTGCCAAGTTTGTATGAGTATGGACAGGAACTGGTGTTTAGAAATAAAATTAATACATCACAGTTCATAGTTAAAACTCCTTTAAGAAAACATTGCATGGCCTCAGCACAGTAAAAACACACCGTAGCTGTTCTTTCTGTTTTCTACTGTCCACTGCAACCTTCTGAGAAAACATTAGAGATTGACTCAGAAAAGAAGAATACCAAGTTTTATCGCATGAGAGGTAAAATACATGAAACATTTAAATGAAGCTGTATTCCCTTAGCAACTTTTAAGGTTTTCTGTCTAATGCAGAAAATCAAAGTTATAGTTACAGCATGTGCACAGGAATGTATACAGGGTGAAACAGCCACAGATACAACCTTACTTTTTACATTTCCTTTTAATCGTTCCCATAAAGTAATAACCATTTTACTGTCAGAGCCGAATACCTGACTAAAGTTTGCCCATTTGTTTCTATTTTACTTTCTCCTTGAGGGAAACCTTTGTAGAGGTGGAAGCCAAGGTGGCTGTGAAGTTTCTCTCTGGCTGCCAGATGCTAGCCCAGCTCAGCCTTGGTAGCCCTGGCTGCCGGGCACAGGGAGGCCGCCAGCCCGCGGCCACCGTCCTCGAGGGGACGCAGTGCCACAGGAACCGGGGCGCTTGATATCCACTGTTTATCTCTTCATAGTATCCTCTGTGTTCATAATATCCTCATTTTCTACCCGCAGCTAATGAACTTTGAACTGTACTGTATGGCACATGGGAGGCTGGATGTTCATATGATTATATTGTGTGTAAGAATCTGAGCCACGGAGGGTAATTAATCTCATCTCCTGTATGAGAAACTGGGTTTACAAACTTTGGTGGCTCTTGAGCATCTTGTAATGCAGTATGGTCAAAGCCTGAACTGACTTTGCTTACCTTAAGTGCTCAATACCTTTGCAAGATGCATCCCAGATTTGGGAGCCACAAGAAACACCGATGCTTGTCCCTGCATGATGCTGAGCAGCTGGGGGGGAATTCATTTCTCCAAAGGAGCCCTAGCTGCCTTGGGCAGTTCCCTTCCTTGACACCCCTGGGCTACCCTGTCCGTTTGGGCCCTTCTGCAGCAAAGGAATTACACGACACATCCCTGACACAAAGGCTGGCCTCCTTACCTAATTTTGAGTTCGTACTCCTAGCCAGCGGCTGCCAAATGCAGGTAGGAAACCGAGCGCGGCTGCAGCCCCGCGCTACGCCACGATCCCGTCACCGAGGGGCACTGTTGTCCTTGGTTAAAGCACCGGCCCTGGAAAATGATGGGTCGGTAGGTAAAGGAGCTCTGTACCCAGCCCCGGCACTACCCAAACAAGCTGCTCTGCTCCGTCAGGATTGCCCTACCCTGACATGCAGCAATATTTCAGAATAAGAGACCAAATAGTGACCCCGTCGCCTAGTGCTTGGGCTTTTTGTTGAGATTACCTCTAACCACCTGTGAAATTGCCTTGGAGATTCATCCACTGGGAAATAACTTTGTACTCAGACAGATTCAACTGATCTGAATTAAGGTAGAGGCAACAAGCAGGATCTCATTTCCGGGCTCTGATTCGTCCGTTTTGCAAAGAGACCCCAAATGTTAAATTTAGCAAATCTGACTTATCTGTTTCATTTCAAACTCCTTCTATGAAAGTTGCAGACAACCTAAGGCATCAGGTCCTGATATCGGTTGCTGTGAATGTGGAGGGGAAAAAACACCAGTAGCTTCAACATATTTATATTAGATTGGTTCCATTTGTGCTGAACTACCACAAAACTGTTTTAGCCTTGGAACTGGCTGCTTAGTTATATTACTGTGAAGGTCCTGGTCGCTGCACCAGAGATAAGATTACAGAAGGCTTTTCCTTTTAATGGTATTTCTGCCAGCTTATACTTCTGTCATGAATATTCTTTTAAAATAGCACTCAGAAGGCAATTAAGAAAAACAAAAAAATAAGGAGAACAAAGAGACTGTCATTAGTAATCCAAGTAGGGTTTCTTTTCTGAGAAAGGATTAACAATGAAGACAAAGGGCAGAATGAGAAGGCAATTGATGTTGTCATTATCAGCAATTTCTTCAAATTAAGTTGGCAAGTCTTGTATTCAGCCGGCAATATTCATTGTGGATTGGCATTTGAAAAGATTTGTAAGAATTAAAAATAAATCTTTAGAGCAGGGCGGCAGAAATATGGTCTGGATTGGGACCTTGGGTACATTCCATCAGAACTCCACTGCAGCTCTAGCTGTGCAAGATGTCACTTGGTCCTGCAGAGATACTGTATTTTTTCACTGTTCTGATCTCTAAGGCAAAAGTTCAGCAAGTGAAGCTTTAGGCAAACCAGCCAAAACTGGAGGATATGCACTGCTTTCTGCTTTGCAGATCTGTGTAGAAACTATGTAGCAGACTTCAGCAAAATTAAACGAGTATCCTGGTTTAGTGAAGGAAACATGAAAAATACTACCGTGAAAGATGCTGAGATTTCTTCACATTAGTGAAGAGCTTCACCGTGCAACTAGTGGTGAGTTTTAACAGAGTATGTGGTAGGCACAGCTGAAGAACCTCAGCTAATTTATATCATAATAGGATTTGCTTGGTGAGGAGGTCACTCCAGTGAGAGGAATGAAATGTCACTGAACATGTGGAATTTCAGAACAAAAAATAGTTAGTATCCAATGAACTATGGTGTAACATTAACACTGGCAGTCATGTCCTTCAGCTCGTATCATCAAGCAAATATCATTAAGATGATGGGAAATGTCAGTATGTTGCCTGTGCCTATCCTTCATGTCCTATGGCACCCAAAACTCTGGGCTGGTGGCTTCTCAAGTCTGCCTGTCCCTGGCTTTGTCAAGGAATGGGCTGAAATGCCTAGATTTAATCCTGGTACAGAGTGAAAAAACTGCACAAAGTCTCCTAGGATCAGAGATTTGTTCAAGTAATGTCTTCAACAAACGCGATGTCTTTGTCTCTGTCCTTTATGTCTTCTAGCTTTGTTGAGCCAAGGCCACCAATTTCACAAAAGTGAAATGAGACCTTGCTGTTCCTGTTCGTCCCTGCACGCTTGCTCCTTGCACTGCTTCTCTTACTATTTCCCACCATTCTCTCCTCCCCTGCCTCTCTGCTGCTCCTGCCTCTTTCCCCCTCTGCTTTCTCTCCTGCTTTTGTCTGCTGCTCCCCACTGTGCCCCTGTCACTCCTTTTGTCGTGTCCCTGCGGCGGTGCTTGCTCCGCTCCTCCTTCAGCCTCCCCTGCTCCTCCTGCTTCTTCTCGCTGCGCACCCAGAGCCCCTTCCCCTCCTGTCTCTGCCGCTCCACCGTGCACAGCTGCTGCTCTTCTCCCCACCTCCACCACTCCCGCTGCTGCTGCTCCAAAAACAGTTTTGACCAGCTCTACTTCCAAACAATGAGGCTTTGACCTCTTTCCCCTGGGAGAAGATTTCACAGCCAAACACGTCTCACTGGCAGGAACTTTTCCTGATATTCAGCCTGTTTCCTTCTCCCATTGCTCCTACTTAAATCTCTTCATATTGAACTAACAGCTTGTGCCCCGGGCTAGGTGTTTTACCCCTCCTTTTCTGCCTATTGTAAAGAAGAGTTAGATACCTACAGTGAGGCCAAAATGAAGAGGCACATCCTCAAAATATGCAGCACTCTGCATCCAAGTAAGCAAGCTCCTGCTGTACCCAGAAGGAGCAGAACAAACACACTCACCATAATGAAAAATAGGCCACATTCCTCACAAAAATTCACCAAGGGCCAAATCTTCATCAGTTTTTATCCATCTGAAGGAAAGATACTTGTATGGACAGCTGTGTCAACAGCCTGTGAGCCAGGGGCTGAATGAATCTGAGCTCCTGGAGGGGAGACAGTGATCTGAAATAGGTGAATAAGGCCTAAACTGAATATGTTTGGATGCAGAGGAGTAGGTTTGAACCCAGGACGTAGAAGAGAAAAACATAAAGCTCACAGAGAGTGCAAAAGCAGGAGACACTGAGTTTAGGCAGTGCAAAACAAAGAGAAGAAATATGATAGACCATGTGGAAGGGAGAGGGGTGGGAGGGAGACTTGAGCAGCTGGATATGGGCTGAGGTGCAGTAGGTGACCTGCAGTGGGATGACATGGGTTGAGTGGGGCCAAAGGCAAGCACACCCCACACACAGTCAGGTCAACAGTCTCTGGAAGTGACTGAAGCCAACTGTGAAGAGATTAATGTTTTAAGGGCAAAGAAAATAGAAGAGGGGATTAAGACACTAAAGCTTCCTTTCCAATGCACAGTTTCTGAGGCAGCCAGCTGATGTATGTATACATGTGTCTCAATGGCTGGTGTGAAACTGAAGTGGTCATCTAACCACACAACCATCTAGATTCTTGCTAGGCTTCCTTGCTAGGCTCAGCATGGGTGCCAAGGATAAAGACTGTAGGTTTACCAGGTAGAGTGACCCAACTGAAGAAAGGTGGAGATTTTCTGTTCCTTCCTGTCCTGCCTCCCAGCCACATCTTCCTGCCACTTACTTGGCTCTGGCTCTTGTTTGCACCTTTTCATTAGTCACATCTCCCTTCCATCACCACAAGCATATCCATTTCTTTCTTGTGATCAATTTTCTGCTGGCTTAGTGAATTGGTTCATAGAAAGAGTCCAGAAAGCATCAGTTTTAAAGCAGGGAAAAGGACTGTATAGCTTGGCACAAAATAGTGGAGATGAAGGAAAGATGGAGAATGATTTCCCCTCCTCATAGGCAAGACTTTAACTCAGCTCAGTGTACAAGGCACTACACCCTGAGCGAGCATCATCTTCCTTCTCTTCAGCGTTTTAAAGTGTGCTAAACAATATGTACTCATTAGCACATTGTAAGGGCTGCTCTTTTTCCTAGTCTAGACAGGCCTTTCAAGCAGACATGCAGATCTGCCCTTAGGCATTTTGTCAGGGCAGTCCTCAAAAGTACCTTTCAGAGGCTCAAAAGACAACTTCAGATGGCAATTTGGAATCTTATTCTTAGTGATTAAAATAGCTTATATTGGCCAGCCCAAAAGCTAAATTATTAATACCAGCTGAATTAATAGCAGTGAAAACCACTCATTAGAAATTATAATGGCACTGAACACCATAACAGGTCCCCTACAGTGTAAATCAACCTGGCCCCATTTATTTAATGAATCTACAGCTGCTTACAGCAGCCAAGGACCTGCCTTAACATTTTCTTGCTTTTGCATTTACCTAACATAACATCGCAACCTTCTTGCTCAATTTTTCTGCCATTCTTATAATTTTGCCCTTAGAGGGCTTCTTTAGACATAGCAAAGACTGCCTGGTAATTTCTATGTCTAGCCTCCTATTTCCCTTGCTACTCCCCCATGCAGTAATTTGTGTGGGGAAAAGGTAAATCAGAGCCACATGTTCCCTTTATAAGCCTGAGATAAGGGGCAGCAGCAATGTCCTTAGCTATGAATTCACCAGGATTAGTCAAAATGTTGTTAACTATGGAGAAGATCACAGTATCAGCAAGTTTCCTCAGTTTTGCATGTTGCTCTCTGAGGTGAGCTTAGTTTCTCCTATCAGCAGAAGCAGCAGCTGAGGGTGGTATAACACACCCCGATGCTCCTGGGCAGAGGTCTCCCCCCTGTGGCAAGGTGGCACCACGAGGTATGTCATACTCAAACAATCAAACATGCCATACCTGATGGAGCATAGGCACTAGCTGAAAGTACAAAGAACATAAAAACAGTTTAGAATTCTTCATTACTACCTTAATAAAAAGAACTTGTCACAATCAGGTTTTAGTTTGCCAATGGAAAAATAGCAGAGAGGGATAACACAGCATTTTTTTCCCAAGGAAACGATGGGAATCTGAACACATGGGAATCTGAAAGCACAATATCTTTATTTTTAAATGCCACTGTTGTAGTGTGTGTGTGTTTCTAATCTGTCTGTTTCCTTTCCTGTATTGGAGAGGGAAATGTGTATCACTTGCATCACTGGTTACATCCCACCATGGAAGATATGGTCCAATCAGTTTCTGCAGCTCCAGAACAAAGATTAGCATTATTAGTGGATCAAAGAAAATCCTGCTTTATTAAATATTATGCCTTGGGACTGACAGTCCACCAAATCACAGCTTTGTCAACCATGACCTATTCCAATGAAGTCACAAGCATCACTGTGGAATTACACTTTTATGAGTTCAGACTAAAACTCTTGATCTTATTCTGGCTCTCCTATCTGTTCCCAGTTACACTAATTAACATTTATCTGAAGACTGGCCATTAATTCACCTATCTACCAGCTGAAGAGTGCAAAGCGACTACTTGAACAGGTATTTAGTTCTTCCCATCAGATATTTTTAGGAACCATTTTTTTCATCCCACATTTCCTTAGTTTTGCATCTCTATTTGAGGTTTCACACGTACAAGAACTTTTGTGTGTCCTGTGCTCACATCTACACTGAAACTAAGGTAAATCCACAGATCATTTTAGCACTTCAGGCAATTCTCTTGCACTAGACCTGCTGGCCATTGCTTGTTAGTAACACATTTGCTTAAAATCAGTGTTTTCCAGAGTGTTTAAAAAAAAGTTATCAGTAACTTTTAATGAACACTTGTTCGACATGCACACAGCAGTTACAGACTACTCAATGGTACCATCTGCAGCCATGTGGCTTCTAAGATGATTCTTTTCTTCTGCCAAACTAAGAGTGTTGGAGAGACTTAGATGTTGTTGACACAGATCCTGGAACATCTTTTCCCAAATCAATGTTGTCATTAATCTCAGGCTGAAAGACTCAGAGCACTTTTTCTGCAATACTGTTTTGAGCTCTGAGATGTGTAGAGCCTTTCTGAAGCTGCTAGCACAGACTCTCAGTGAATGATAAACTAACGTCTTTGCTTTCAAGATAGAAGAAGCTCTTACAGTTGTACAGTGGGACCTCCTAATACTCACTAGAACATTTCTATTATCTGGTTCAAATTTTGCTCAGAGCCAACATGCTTTGCTGTAGGCCTTGTTAGACAGAAGGTGCTACACCTGAGGTGCAGAATAAAGGTCACCAATGTAGCTATCCTCCTTTCAGCAGAAAACCAACCATGACTGCAGTGTAAAACCCCAGCCAATATTTCCACCAGCTTGGTGGAAATTGCTGGTGTAAATGAGGATATGGACATGTCAGCTTGCAACATGATGAACTTGGCTGTGAACCAAAGGGCACCAGCTGCATGCAGTCACCCAACATAGCCCAACATAAACGTGAGGTGGCTGCTGTTCCTCCTCCCAGGGCCAAACAGTCTCAGGTTACTCTATGCTGGCTGTGGGCAGGAGTGTGTCTCTGCACTGGAAACTTCACAGCCTTTGATGATTTAATGTGTCTGTACCCTGAGGACAGGACTAGGTATTCCATGTTTTCAGTCACAACCCTTGATTTTTTTAAAACTCACTTAGCTCTTCTTTGCTCATTTCCTTTCCAACTTGCTGGCTTAGTCCAGGTGTTGGTCAGGTGAGATGGCCCTGGAAAGCTTTCCCACTGTGGAGATAGCTACTCCATTACCTCTGTTACTGTACATTTGTTTAATTAATTGCTCATTTTGTTCCTGAGCTGTTGTGTTGGCCCAGTGCACTTATGGTATGCATGAGTGCCTAAAAGGTGACGAGGCTCCTAGGGATGACTCTGTCCCTTTCATTTATTTATAGAAGTTGAGCACATGATCCCTTATTAATTGCAGGCACCCGTTCACTCAGTCTGACTGGAGATAAAGTGGCACAGGCTCCAGTCTCTCTCAGCTGGCACTGATGGTGAGAGAGGCAGTAAGGGTCATGCTGCAGAGAGCAGGACTGATCAGCCTAGATCAGTAAAGCAATTAAACTTTATGTGGCATTTGAACTGTGGACCTCGAGGTGCACAAAATAGCCTTTGGCCACTCTAGGATCTTTTTTTAAGTGCTGTGACTACTTAACAGAGGTAATTGTAAGAGCATAAATCAAGGGTTCTGTTATTCCTCGAGAGGCCAACATTTATCACAGCAGACCTGAAGATGAAGCATAGAAATTATGAGAATTTACGTAGCAAATGACTTATTGTCAACAGGCAATTGAGGCAGAAGCTTCAGCAACAGCAGCTGAGAAAGCAGCCTCATCGTTATACGGGCTTATATTTATGCACTGAACTAGGGCAAAAGCTGACAACTGTTTCTTCCCATAGGACTGCTGGCTAAAACAGCCCAAACTGCCTGTTCTTATCCCTGAGCTCCTCTTTCAGATGTGTCTCGGGCTGAACCAGGGCCAGTTGGTCAGTCTGGGTCAGCATCCAAGCCCTTGAGCAGCTACAATGGCAAACCGAGGAGGGGCTGGCATAGAGTGGGAAGGGGAGAGGGTGTGAGGGCTGCTTGAGCCAGCCCCGCTGCTAAAAGCCATCCTTGTCAGACTAGGCCCTAGTCTGAAGCCCTTGGATCTTTGCTCCTTTTCTGCCTACAGACTGCTCTGAAGCTTGCTCAAGTGTAGAGCTGGGGATTTCCAGGTGCACTTCATCCACCTTCCTGGTCCCTGGTGTGTGAGCAGTGAGTGGGTACAGTGAGGTGTTGTGGGCTGGGGATGCTGCACCTCAATAAAACATGGTCAACACAGCCTTCACTAATGTGCACTTGGGGCACAGGGGATGAGAGGAGGTGACAAACAGTTGTCCCCTATAGTGGATGTGCGGGTTAAATGAGTCCACTGAGGCATAAAACCTTCCTTCCTTGCTAGGCTACCTCAGGTCCAGCACAGAGAATTTATTGTCCTGGATCCAAGCCCAAGGACTGCAGCTCTGCCTCTGCTGCTATCTGAGTAGTCTGGGACCAACATTTTACCTGTAGTTCACTTTTCACCATCTGTTAAACATCTTAAGACATTTGTGCTCAACGTCAAACATGCCAAGTTCTGTATCAGCTGGGTTATAATTAGTGAGTAGATATGATGTGGCTGTTGGAAGACTTCCACAGAAAGTGGAGCTTCTTTTATCCACAACAGCTCTTCTCCCCCTGTTCATCCTCTGCATGTTTCCTGTGTGTAGCTGAATCACACAGAACTGATCTGCATCTCCTTGTTTATAAGCACTGCTTTTTTCCAATACAAAAAGGAGATGCTAAAGAAGGTTGTTGACTTCATGTAATTTCTCTGAGGTGCTCAGATACTGAGCTGCTGAGCATAGTCTTGATAGATGAGATTAGATAAAGAAGGAGTGAGATCAAATAGCAGTTTTCTGTTACTACCTTCCAGACAGTTGAGATGGAGCTCAGATACTAATGTGATGGGCATCCTAGAAACACCTAAGAAAGATAGGACATTGAGAAGCAACTAAATAAACCATTCTCTGCCCCTACAATTGTAGCTATACAGACGCTTTTCCCCCATCCCATTAAACTCTCCTCAGTTCCCAAGAGGCACCAGTCTGGGTCTCTACAGGTATAATATTTCTGGCTCTTTTTGTCTGCAGTGACTGTTGGAAAACTGGGTTTAAAGAGGAGTATGTAGCAAATTCTAATTTCTGTATATGAAACCTTAAAAAGTCATCAACAAAAATGTTATCTCTTTTTAAAATTAGCAAGAATTATTATTGTAGTTCCCATGATGTTTGATTAGCTAGGAAGTCTGCAAAGTATATTGATGGTAACAGGCTGAACTTGACAATGTTTTTGTCAAGTAATCCTATGCCTTGGAAAGGCTTTGACATACATTTTGTCTTAATGAATGGATTTCACAGAACACAAGTAGTAAGTAGCCTGTTAGCATTAAAAACGTTTGGAAGAGTTCTGCTCTATTGGCATTTCAATCTCAGTGGAAATACTTGCCACCTAACTTTGATCAATAGTTAGAAGAACATAACTAGCTTTGAGGAAAACTTTTGCAGAAGCTGTCATGAGAATTATTTTTTGCTGAAATGCTTAGAAGCATTTTTGGGAGAGATGTGGGGAAAGGATGGAGAATCAAATCTCCCCACATGGAGAAACAATATTAGAGAATAATTACAAGCACTTTCATCCAGATACATCTTCACTGTTCCATTCCCCTTGTATTCTGATAGATGATTTGCACTCAGTACAACAAAATGTAGTGGATTTGGAACTATAGGACCCATGTAAATACAGTTTCCATTGCCTTTCTGGGACTACTTTCCTCCTGGTCTTCTACCCCCACTGGACAAGAGACTCTTTCCATGATGAGAACTGTTAGAAGATCTTGTGGTTTGTTTCTGAAAACCGTCCATTTCAGCCACGGTGCCTGAAAGTTAGCAACCAGGGTTGTGCTCCAGGTGTGAGAGGTAAACTGTCCTGTGTTTAGCACAGAGTCTAGGCTACAAAGCATGCCTAAAGAAGGATAGCAATTTCAGAAGAGGGTGCTTACAAAGGCTTCCACTGTTTTCTTGAACAAGAACACCTTGTGCCCCACAAACTTCTCTTGGAGTTCCTTCTTAAGACAAGTCTCTCCACCTTGGAGATTAGCACGCTATACAGGCAATGCCCACAGCACAGCAAAGAAATATCCCCCTACACTGAGCCAGCACAGTAGTAACATCATTAGCTATCTGAAGAAATTGTCAGCCAGTATAACCAGACTGAACTGTGATACTGGTGAGGCCGTGTCTCTGTCTGTACCATTCAGAGCTGCAGTGTCAACGAATGAAAGTATTTCTCATATCATGTCAGCCAGCTCTGCTCAGGGATATGCAACACTGAGGTGAGTAAGAGAAGATTTCTAGAGACTCTTGTTCCTGTGGCATCACTGTTTCAGAAATCCTAGCATCCTTTCCTCAGGAGGAAGCTTCTGGCTGTTCTTGGCATCCCTGACTGATTTCTCTGCAAGCCAGTGTTTAGGCTCTGGACGAGTGCCTGGTTTTCAAATCCCATACACTTTGTGCTACAAGGTGTGCTCCTTCTGATCCTCACATCTCTCTTCCACCTTGGGCTGAGACTACAGAGGTTTGGTCCAGAAACTTCTCCATTACCTCTCTGGTAAGAGTCAGTTCTTCCAATGAGATGTGGTCTCCAGAAGTCCCCGGCGCGGCGGTGTGCATTCCAGATTCCACTTCAATTATTCACACAGGGCTGCAGCGTGCTACCTGCCACTCAGACAGCCTCTCTCTCTCACTTTTCTTTTAAATAAGACATGCTCTCCTCTAACCACAGAGAAAGGTCTCAGGAGCTGACATGTATTTACTCTAAGTGGTGGTCTTGGTCCTACCCTTTTGAAAAGGAAATCTGTAAGGTCTTGGTGGCAACCCCAAAGGCAGTCTTGGTGAAACATGTTAGAAGAGACTTGCATCATTTGAATTGATTTGGCAATTAAACAAGAGCAAATCTCCAGATCTCTGTCCCTCAAGCTTTGGAGCCCACACCTGAGCTTTGAAGCACTGAGGTTCTGTAGGTTTACAATAGGGTGTTTTCTGTTTCAAAAATGTGAGGACCCTGTACCTGTAAAGCTGCTTTTTGTGCAGAAGGATTAGCTTTCCTTGATCCTGAGGATCCAAGCCAAGCTGTTCAAAGCATGGTCTCAGGGCTGCTGTTGGCTTGTTGGCTGCTTGTGACCTATCAGAACTGTTTTGCTCTTGTGCTCCCACACCTGAGAGAACAGCAATTAGCATCACTGTATTGGAACTCAGTGAGCAGCACCCAGTGCTGTGCCAAACATCTGGGGTTTCTAAATGTACAAATGGGCAGACAGTCTTTCTGGACTACTGGGAAGTATGTGATAGACTAATCAGAGATGACATTTAGAGAGGAATTTTCCATTGTAGTCCCAGAAAGTGTCTGATTTCACCTACAAAAGGGATGCTCTGACTAGCTGCCCAAGGGCCATATTTTGACCACAGAAAATTTCTTTGCTTTGCTGGAAATGGGGACTGCTGCTAGGACTGTGCACAAGGCCCAGCAGCTGAATGGCCCCTATGGTGCCTGGGCATAATCAGTTATTAAGAGTCAGGACCTGCTGCTGTTGCTCCCGCATGACCTGCAAGACATGTTGTGGGGAGACGGTTGCAGAGGAATTTAACCAGAATCACCTGGAAAAGCTGCATTGTCCTACTCAGGGGTAGTATGTGTGGGGGAGCATGCAGTTTGTTTCACACTAGACTGCTAGGTCAGACAGGGCCAGCAAGACAGTAGATCACACAGCTTTCAGCTGTGTTCAAACCCTACAGAGCTTTGTAAGATAAAAAATGGTGGACAGGCATCAGCTATATCAGTGCTAATAGCATCAGCTGGCTTTTTTCTGTGAAGCAAGGTTTTGTTTGTACTGCCTACGAGCAGGTACTATACATTAGCTGAAAAAGGTGCATTTTTATATGCCAAGACACAATAAGGCTTGGTTTTGCCAAACCTCTTCATGGTTGCTCTACAGACACTTGATTTTCAGATCATGAGACCCAATTAAATTGCCAGTGTCCTGAAGCAGCTGGTATTGAGAAGATTTACAGCAGTCAGGGTGCTGAGCAGAATACTGAAGGACAACAGAAAGGCTGGGGCATGTGTGGAGCCTCACCCTTCCCTAGGACTCAGGTATCTTCTAGAGTTAGATACCTGTGTACAGTGGGGATTCATGGCCCATGAGTTGTTTCCTTAAAGCAGTCATCCCTTTGGACACAAGTAACTGGCTCATCAGGCATATGGTTGACATCGTAAACAACCTAACCATAAGAGCAAGGCAGAAACCAGAGTAGCTGTAACCACTCCTTCTATTCAAAACCAAGGTTGGAAGAGGAAGCAGCCACATCTTGTGTGTCATGGCTGGTGGTTAGCTCCCATGCCAAGGAAACGTCAAGAAACAGAGCAGTGCCCATGAATCCTGGTCTTGCACATCTGCTTTGCAGCTCCTGTAAAGTCTGTATGTTAGCCATGGTGTAGCAGGAGCCTGGCAGTGATGCAGCGTGTGAAAACCATCAGGCCTCAAAGTCCGTCAGGCTGTGCAAAGCCTGTGCTCAAATCCCTTCCTGGACACCTTTAAGTAGGTTGTACCTTAAACAAAGGCATGTGTAAGAAAAACTGAATTCTTAGAGTAACTTCTCCTAAATTTCCAGCCCTTCAAAGTCTGTGTGTCCAATCAGCCTTGCTTGGGTTATACCTACAAAGTAAAAACTCATTTGTAACACTTTGTATTTATGTACTGCACACCTATCTGACCACATAACCTCACTGCCTCCTCATGCCACCCTCCTGGCCTTCTCCTGCTGTTGCAGATGTTTCACAGCACCAGCTTTGCTAGCAGTATGTTCTCATTGTGGTGGTACAAGGCATGTCAGTATTAGCAACACCAAATACCTGGCAATCATGAACAAAGCCACAAAAAAGACAAGAGTTTCCTTTAAAAACACATGTAATAAGCATGTAGGAGTCATTCTACCTGACTTCTTGCATTTCAGTATTGAGACCCTTGCTTTCAGCTTTTCCACTCCATCACCATGGTTATAAATAATATTTTGGTCCATGAGCTGGGTGTGCCAGAAACCACTAGATATCTTGAGGCTCACAATTGTTTGAATTGACAATGTTGTTCAGCTGTTTATAAGACTATCTGGCATTTAAACCCAGTGCAGAAAAAAAATCTAAAGTGGGTAGAAAATGTTGCCAGACTGGAATGGTAGCTGACTTTGCAGAGGTGTAAAGGGTGGAGAAGGATGAGTGGTGCCAGCTGCCTGCTCAGTCCCTCGTCTGCCATGGACTTCCCACATGGCCTTGAGCAAGGCACTTGGCTTCCTTCAGCATCAGTTTCTTGCCATTGTAAAAAGTGGGGCATTTCATCACTGCACAGAGGTGCTGAGGAGACAGGTATGTTATGAGGGAAATGGGATAGGGCCGTAAGGTTTCTAAGATTTGTTCTACAAAGACAAAGTAATAGAGAGTTAGAGTAAGCTTGGATTCAGAAATGGATTTTTTTTTTTATTATGTTAAAACTGTTTCAAGAAACTAAGATAAGTAAAATGTTTCCCTTCCCCAAAAATAATCTCTTACAACTTGATTGTGCCACAAGAACTTGTAAAAAAATCTCACTTGTCTTTCTTCTTCAGCTGTCCTGAAATATCAGCGGGGGGTTTTTTTCTCATATTATTTTGAAATTAAAGATGCATGTGCATCTTCATCTAAGTATAAAACAAAACTGCTTGATTAACATTAATTGGTTGACGTTCAGATTAGTTCTCAGTCATCTCTCTTTCAGGGCCAGCAACAAAGAAGGGTAAAAAGATATTGCTGAGAAGGATACAAACAAGAGTTTGGTTTCAGAATTTACCAATTTGAATTAATTAGTGGGAAGATCCCTTAAAATCTTTGTACTTCAAGTGAAATACCTTCACACATCAGCAGTGCAGCCTTAGTTCAGTTGAGATTATTTAGTGATGCCTTCAACCGATCTGTCTGGTCTCCTTGCAGAAGACTCTGCCTGGCAAAGCTGAACTCAAGCGTTTCTGTCAGGATGGAGCCAGAGACTGTGTGCCTCACACAGTGACTCTCGGCTCAGCTGCCTCAGAGCTCCCAGCAGATCCCTTCAGCCTCTTTCACTATTCCCCTCAGGTCTGCAACAAACCTGAGTTACCAGCACAATAAAGATGCACCTATACGAGAACTAGATCATGTTTTATAACCAGCCTTCCAAAGCTCTTGTGGGTTAGCAGCACAGTTCCACTTTTGACTCATCTCTAGAAATGAGTTTCCTTTCTATCTGCCGAAAAAGGTGACCTGCCAGCCAGTCTGACGCAAGACAATTTGTCCTGTTTATCTGATGACTTTGATAAGTTGTAGAGATTACTGCCCTTACTTCATTCTAAAGTACTGGTTTGTTTATATGCTGCAATTCCCTGTGACTTTTTTCATGGTGAGAGCTTGAACGTGACAATAATTTGGAGAAAAATCTTGCTTGTAGAACTAAAAAAGCACTTTAAATATGCTCTCGGTGTCTTTACTTCCAGCTTGCACATTAGCCCTAGTGCTGGCCCCTCTCAGCAGTCATGAGATAAGCTTCGAAGAAACAAGGCCGTTGATTGACGGCTCATTAGGAGTTGCAGGAGCAGCACGGGGAGCCGGCCCAGCCGGGCTCCCTGCCTGCCAGGCCGGGAGGCTGCTGGTCAGCACTGGCCTGAGAGGAACAAAGACTGCGGGAGACACTGGAGGAAAACAACATGAAATTTTCATGGTGTGCGAGAAAGGCCAGGTGTAATGGATCAGGGCCAAAGCCTCCCCTGCCCCCACTGCCCCGCCGCATAGATTTTCTTTCTATATATAGGCACAAACAGAGAGTATAGGTTGTGCCACGCGGCACGTACGCGCCCGCGCGATTTCAGGGAGCCCACGCTTCACCAGACTGCATTTATTTGTCAATCCATTTATAAATGAAAGTTTCCAAGTGCATACACTGTTAATATCCATACATATTAGATGTCACAGCTCCAGCCTTAGATAAGGGCACACATTGAGCCAAACCCACCCCTGCTGTGTAAGCCAGGCGAGGTTTACTAGGAATGAATTTGGCTTAATGTGCCTGCCTGTAGTTATGTTTGTTTTTACAAATCCTGTTTATCCCTCATGTAAGCATAATCCTCATAGTTAGAAGACTTCTACCAGGCACATGCCAATCCACCTTCAACACACAAGCCAGGATGTCTGTTTCTTTAGCTTCCCCCATGGGTCCTTTGAGGCCCCTGGTTCATGCTGGATGGCACTTGCTTGAGAGATGTCAAAACCCCTTCTCACCAGGCAGGGCTGGTACTAGCCCTCCCTCAATCCTGTGCATGCTGAACAGTAAGAAGGTGGTCATAACAAATTAATGCAAGGAAAACAAGGCTTTGCCTTTTGTATGCAATGTCATCTCACAATAGCTACTACTGATTTTTAGTTGAAATTTTCCAGTGGCTTTTTTTCCTCAAATCCTCTCCTTTCATGCTGAGGAGTATTCTGTTTAATTGAGTAGGTAGGTGTGTCTCATGTCAAAGATAATTTCTATTCCTGTAGGTCATCTAGTCAGACTTATTCTGTACAAACTCAGAAAAACATGGTTATCTTATCTAGGAGCCATCTAACTTCTAGTAGTTATCCAACTTCTAGTTATCTCCTACTTGTCATGAATAGTCAAATACAAGGGTTTCCAATTTATCTCCTGTAATCTTTCATGCTAGTAGAAATTCACTATACAAGTGGATTAGCATAATGAAATTTTGCTTATTTTGGGTTTGTAATACATTAAATACTTGCAGAATCTTTTGTAGGATACTTCTAACTCTGGAACACAATGGAAAAAACACTAGACTTCAAGAGAAGATTTCCAAAAGAAGATAGTGGTGCTGCTGTTAGACTGTTTAATTTTAGTAGGTCTCACATCCTGCTG